>NW_020538040.1:20440816-20720736 GCF_003426905.1 Ctenocephalides felis | reverse complement strand
TTCCTATTATTGTAATAAATATACATTATAAATTTTTTTTTTTTTATTTAAAACATGTTTATCGGTAAAGGTAGAGCACCATATATATGTAGAGTAAAGGTGAAGGTAAAGCACCAGATATAGGTAGAGTAAAGGTAAAGGTAAAGCACTGAATATAGGTAGAGTAAAGGTAAAGGTAGAGCACCAGATATAGGTAGAGTAAAGGTAAAGGTAAAGCACTAAATATGGGTAGAGTAAAGGTAAAGGTAGAGCACCAGATATAGGTAGAGTAAAGGTAAAGGTAAAGCACTAAATATAGGTAGAGTAAAGGTAAAGGTAGAGCACCAGATATAGGTAGAATAAAAGTAAAGGTAAAGCAATAAATATAGGTAGAGAAAAAGTAAAGGTAAAACACCAGATATAGGTAGAGTAAAGGTAAAGGTAAAGCACTAAATATAGGTAGAGTAAAGGTAAAGGTAGAGCAAAATATATAGGTAGAGTAAAGGTGAAGGTAAAGCACCAGATATAGGTAGAGTAAAGGTAAAGGTAAAGCACTAAATATAGGTAGAGTAAAGATAAAGGTAGAGCACCAGATATAGGTAGAGTAAAGGTAAAGGTAAAGCACTAAATATAGGTAGAGTAAAGGTAAAGGTAGAGCACCATATGAGGTAGAGTAAAGGTGAAGGTAAAGCACCGTATATGGTAGAGTAAGGTAAAGGTAAAGCACCGTATATGGGTAGAGTAAAGGTGAAGGTTAAGCACCGTATATGGGTAGAGTAAAGGTGAAGGTAAAGCACCGTATATGGGTAGAGTAAAGGTAAAAGTAAAGCACCGTATATGGTTAGAATAAAGGTGAAGGTAAAGCACCGTATAAGGTTAGAGTAAAGGTAAAGGTAAAGCACCGTATATGGGTAGAGTAAAGGTGAAGGTAAAGCACCGTATATGGGTAGAGTAAAGGTAAAAGTAAAGCACCGTATATGGTTAGAATAAAGGTGAAGATAAAGCACCGTATAAGGTTAGAGTAAAGGTAAAGGTAAAGCAGAGTAAAGGTGAAGGTAAAGCACCGTATATGGGTAGAGTAAAGGTGAAGGTAAAGCACCGTATATGAGTAGAGTAAAGGTGAAGGTGAAGCATCGTATATGGGTAAAGTGAAGGTAAAGGTAAAGCACCGTATATGGGTAAAAAAATTAAAAAATCGCTACATACAAAAAATAATTTAATAAGTGAATTTTATAAATTATATTTCAACTATTTTTTATTAAATGTTCCTATTATTGTAATAAATATACATTATAAATTTTTTTTTTTATTTAAAACATGTTTATCGGTAAAGGTAGAGCACCATATATATGTAGAGTAAAGGTGAAGGTAAAGCACCAGATATAGGTAGAGTAAAGGTAAAGGTAAAGCACTGAATATAGGTAGAGTAAAGGTAAAGGTAGAGCACCAGATATAGGTAGAGTAAAGGTAAAGGTAAAGCACTAAATATAGGTAGAGTAAAGGTAAAGGTAGAGCACCAGATATAGGTAGAGTAAAGGTAAAGGTAAAGCACTAAATATAAGTAGAGTAAAGGTAAAGGTAGAGCACCAGATATAGGTAGAATAAAAGTAAAGGTAAAGCACTAAATATAGGTAGAGTAAAGGTAAAGGTAAAGCACTAAATATAGGTAGAGTAAAGGTAAAGGTAAAGCACCATATATAGGTAGAGTAAAGGTGAAGGTAAAGCACCAGATATAGGTAGAGTAAAGGTAAAGGTAAAGCACCAGATATAGGTAGAGTAAAGGTAAAGGTAAAGCACTAAATATAGGTAGAGTAAAGGTAAAGGTAAAGCACCAGATATAGATAGAGAAAAAGTAAAGGTAAAACACCAGATATAGGTAGAGTAAAGGTAAAGGTAAAGCACTAAATATAGGTAGAGTAAAGGTAAAGGTAGAGCAACATATATAGGTAGAGTAAAAGTGAAGGTAAAGCACCAGATATAGGTAGAGTAAAGGTAAAGGTAAAGCACTAAATATAGGTAGAGTAAAGATAAAGGTAGAGCACCAGATATAGGTAGAGTAAAGGTAAAGGTAAAGCACTAAATATAGGTAGAGTAAAGGTAAAGGTAGAGCACCATATATAGGTAGAGTAAAGGTGAAGGTAAAGCACCGTATATGGTTAGAGTAAAGGTAAAGGTAAAGCACCGTATATGGGTAGAGTAAAGGTGAAGGTAAAGCACCGTATATGGGTAGAGTAAAGGTGAAGGTAAAGCACCGTATATGGGTAGAGTAAAGGTAAAAGTAAAGCACCGTATATGGTTAGAATAAAGGTGAAGGTAAAGCACCGTATAAGGTTAGAGTAAAGGTAAAGGTAAAGCACCGTATATGGGCAGAGTAAAGGTGAGGGTAAAGCATCGTATATGGGTAGAGTAAAGGTGAAGGTAAAGCACCGTATATGAGTAGAGTAAAGGTGAAGGTAAAGCACCGTATATGGGTAAAGTGAAGGTAAAGGTAAAGCACCGTATATGGGTAAAAAAAATTAAAAAAATCGCTACATACAGAAAATAATTTAATAAGTGAATTTTATAAATTATAATTCAACTATTTTTTATTAAATGTTCCTATTATTGTAATAAATATACATTATAAAATAATTTTTTTTTTTATTTAAAACATGTTTATCGGTAAAGGTAGAGCACCATATATATGTAGAGTAAAGGTGAAGGTAAAGCACCAGATATAGGTAGAGTAAAGGTAGAGGTAAAGCACTAAATATAGGTAGAGTAAAGGTAAAGGTAGAGCACCAGATATAAGTAGAGTAAAGGTAAAGGTAAAGCACTAAACATAGGTAGAGTAAAGGTAAAGGTAGAGCACCAGATATAGGTAGAGAAAAAGTAAAGGTAAAACACCAGATATAGGTAGAGTAAAGGTAAAGGTAAAGCACCATATATAGGTAGAGTAAAGGTAAAGGTAGAGCATCATATATAGGTAGAGTAAAGGTAAAGATAAAGCACTAAATATCGGTAGAGTAAAGGTAAAGGTAAAGCACTAAATATAGGTAGAGTAAAGGTAAAGGTAAAGCACCAGATATAGGTAGAGTAAAGGTAAAGGTAGAGCACCATATATAGGTAGAGTAAAGGTAAAGGTAGAGCACCATATATAGGTAGAGTAAAGGTAAAGGTAGAGCACCATATATAGGTAGAGTAAAGGTAAAGGTAAAGCACCAGATATAGATAGAGAAAAAGTAAAGGTAAAACACCAGATATAGGTAGAGCAAAGGTAAAGGTAAAGCACTAAATATAGGTAGAGTAAAGGTAAAGGTAGAGCACCATATATAGGTAGAGTAAAGGTGAAGGTAAAGCACCAGATATAGGTAGAGTAAAGGTAAAGGTAAAGCACTAAATATAGGTAGAGTAAAGATAAAGGTAGAGCACCAGATATAGGTAGAGTAAAGGTAAAGGTAAAGCACTAAATATAGGTAGAGTAAAGGTGAAGGTAAAGCACCGTATATGGTTAGAGTAAAGGTAAAGGTAAAGCACCGTATATGGGTAGAGTAGAGGTGAAGGTAAAGCACCGTATATGGGTAGAGTAAAGGTGAAGGTAAAGCACCGTATATGGGTAGAGTAAAGGTAAAAGTAAAGCACCGTATATGGTTAGAATAAAGGTGAAGGTAAAGCACCGTATAAGGTTAGAGTAAAGGTAAAGGTAAAGCAGAGTAAAGGTGAAGGTAAAGCACCGTATATGGGTAGAGTAAAGGTGAAGGTAAAGCACCGTATATGAGTAGAGTAAAGGTGAAGGTAAAGCACCGTATATGGGTAAAGTGAAGGTAAAGGTAAAGCACCGTATATGGGTAAAAAAATTAAAAAAATCGCTACATACAGAAAATAATTTAATAAGTGAATTTTATAAATTATAATTCAACTATTTTTTATTAAATATTCCTATTATTGTAATAAATATACATTATAAAATATTTTTTTTTTATTTAAAACATGTTTATCGGTAAAGGTAGAGCACCATATATATGTAGAGTAAAGGTGAAGGTAAAGCACCAGATATAGGTAGAGTAAAGGTAAAGGTAAAGCACTGAATATAGGTAGAGTAAAGGTAAAGGTAGAGCACCAGATATAGGTAGAGTAAAGGTAAAGGTAAAGCACTAATTATAGGTAGAGTAAAGGTAAAGGTAGAGCACCAGATATAGGTAGAGTAAAGGTGAAGGTAAAGTACCGTATATGGTTAGAGTAAAGGTAAAGGTAAATGGGTAGAGTAAACGTGAAGGTAAAGCACCGTATATGGGTAGAGTAAAGGTGAAGGTGAAGCACCGTATATGAGTAGAGTAAAAGTGAAGGTAAAGCACCATATATGGGTAAAGTGAAGGTAAAGGTAAAGCACCGTATATGGGTAGAGTAAAGGTGAAGGTAAAGCACCGTATAAGGTTAGAGTAAAGGTAAAGGTAAAGCACCGTATATGGGTAGAGTAAAGGTGAAGGTAAAGCACAGTATATGGGTAGAGTAAAGGTGAAGGTAAAGTACCGGATATGAGTAGAGTAAAGGTGAAGGTAAAGCACCGTATATGGGTAAAGTGAAGGTAAAGGTAAAGTACCGTATATGGGTAAAAAAATTAAAAAAATCGCTACATACAAAAAATAATTTAGTAAGTGAATTTTATAAATTATAATTCAACTATTTTTTATTAAGTACTCCTATTATTGTAATAAATATACATTTTAAAATAATATTTTTTTTATTTAAAACATGTTTATCGGTAAAGGTAGAGCACCATATATAGGTAGAGTAAAGGTGAAGGTAAAGCACCAGATATAGGTAGAGTAAAGGTAAAGGTAAAGCACTAAATATAGGTAGAGTAAAGGTAAAGGTAGAGCACCATATATAGCTAGAGTAAAGATGAAGGTAAAGCACCGTATATGGTTAGAGTAAAGCACTAAGTATATGGGTAGCGTATATGGGTAGAGTAAAGGTGAAGGTAAAGCACCGTATATGGGTAGAGTAAAAGTAAAGGTAAAGCACCGTATATGGGTAGAGTAAAGGTGAAGGTAAAGCACCGTATAAGGTTAGAGTAAAGGGTCGTCAAAAAACTTGCAATCATAAATGGGGTTGCAAATGACAAAAGTTTAAGAAGCCCTGCTGTAGGTGTTAAAGCTTACTTATATTTTTCTCATAGATAAGGAAGTGATTTTTCTATTAAAATTTAAATAGTGGGGTATTGTTATTGAGTCTGAGGGCAAACTGTTTGAAATTTCAAAATTTTTAATAATTACAATAAATGTTGAATACAAAATTATTTAACATTCAAATATTCTAAATGTGTAATTGTAACTTTCGAAACTTTTGACATTTTAAAATAATATAATTTTTTTTATTTGACACATGTTCATCGGATACCAAACAGTTCTTAAGCTCGATATTTAATGTAATATTGATTTTATAAATATCAATATTTCTTTTATTTTAAATTAAAAAAAAAGGAAATTATATTATCACAAAAATTGCACTGACATTTAATATAAATTTAAAATTATCTTGCACAAATTAAATTAATACAGATTATAGATAAATATTAAAAATTTGTTTAAAATTATATACAAATTTAATATCATTTATATTTAATACTTTTTATAGTACAATTAATGAACATAGCGTCGCCAGGTTGGCATTACTCTTAATTAGAATGAAGTTATTCAGTTTAACGAGTACCAATATTTTAAAAATGCTAACTTAACAAAGAACAGCATTCTTTTGTTTTATCAACAAATATTGTTAAACAAGATATTTGTTTTAGAAAGTGAAAAAGCTTAAAAAAAAAGTTAATTTAACAGATAATTTGTACTATTCGTACAATTTTTTGCTTCAAGTACCGCTAACATTAAGATTCAACAATGGGACAAACTATGAGGGTAATTATAATTATATTTCTGACACTTGATACCTTGAAAAATAAATCATCTAAAAATGTTAATTTTTCTTTTTTTTATATTTATGTGGGGTCGTCAAGAAACTCCTAATCATAAATGGGGTTGTCAAAAAACTTGCAATCATAAATAGGGTCGCAAATGACAAAATTTTAAGAAGCCCTGCTATGGGTGTTAAACCCTACTTATATTTTTTATTGAAATTTAAATAGTGGGGTAGTGGGGTATAGTTATTGGGTCTGAAGGCAAACTGTTTGAAATTTCAAAATTTTCAATAAATGTATACAAAATTATTCAACCTTCAAAAATTCAAAACTTGTAATTGTAACTTTCGTAACTTTTGACATTTTAAAATAATATAATTTTTTTTATTTGACACATGTTTATCGGACACCAAACAGTTCTTGATATTTAATGTAATTTTGATTTTATAAATAACAATATTTCTTTTATTTTAAATTATAAAACCCAAATAGTCAGAAAATTATATTATCACAAAAATTGCACTGACATTTAACATAAATTTAAAATAATGTTGCACAAATTAAATTAAAACAGGTTATAGATAAATATTAACATTTTTTTTTAATTTTATACAAATTTAATATCATTTACATTAAATATTTATTTATAGTACAATTAATGACATTAGTGGTTCGCCACGTTGGCATTACTCTTAATTAGAATGAAGTTTCAGTTTAATGAGTGCCAATATTTTAAAAATGCTACCTTAACAAAGGACAGCATTCTTTTGTTTTATCAACAAATATTGTTAAACAGAGAATTTGTTTAGTCGAAGTGAAAAAGCTTAGAAAAAAGTTAAATTAACAAATAATTAGTACTATTCATACAATTTTTTGCTTTAAATTACCGCTAACATTAAGATTCAATAATGGGACAAACGATGAGGGTAAATATAATTATATTTCTGACACTTGATTGTATATTTATAACTAAATTGTAGAAATTATTTTTTTAATATGATGCGTAGTAAATAGAAAAGTAAGGGTAGCAATTTCTAACTATATAATTCATTATTACATGATTTTCATAAACTTCCATACATATTACTATATAATCTAGAAATTTGTTATTAACATTTTTAGGTTATATAAAAATATTATGCAAATGAAGTTTAACAAATGTATATAGGGGGCGTTGTACATTAAGGCAAATTGTTGTAGTTTGTAAACAAATGCTACATAAATAAATAATGAACAAACAAAAAATCTGAATGCGTAATAATACATAAAAATTTAGATATTTATAAAAAATATCAAAAATTAAAACATAGTTTTTGTTACTATGATTGTAATAATGAAATTGAACTAGAAAAATTCCCAAGCTCAAAGATTTATTGTTTTAAATATTTATCTGTGATATAACTTTCTTAATTTAAACATAATTATGTGAAAAAAGAGCATTTTTGGAAAATTTTGAAATTTATTTTTTATTATATTAAACATTAATAATATTTATTTTATTTTTTAAAATATTGTTATAAATAGGCTTTTTAGAATCTATTACTTAGAAACATTTAAATTTTTAAAACAATTAAAAAATATAAAATTTTATATGATTTGAAAATAATTTAATAATTTACATTTCAGAAATTTATAGAATAAAAATAAAAAAAAAAATAAAATTGATAAGATTGCATTGAGGGAGTTTGAAAATTTAAAAAAAATTGGGAAAAAACTAAAAATAATTTAAAATAAGGGTAAGTGGAATTTTCTCTGGTTGCATGTTGCATGAACTTCTCGATTTAATCAGTAAATATTATATTTATGCATGATCTACCTAACTCAAAAACTCCTTGTTTACTTTTCAAAGTGTCTGCCTGTCTACTTTTGTACCAGGCTACCTGTCCACCTGTTTACCTACCTACTTGTCTATCCATTTACCAGTTTACCTGCTCACCAGTCAACGTGCCTACTTGTCTACCTGTTTACCTGTCAACCGATCCACCATTGAAAAATATAAAAAAGTTTTTATGCTTTGAACATAATTTATTAATTTACATTTCAGAAATTTATAGAAAAGAAATAAAAATTGATAAGATTGCAGAATTCTTTTGAGGGAGTGTGAAAATTAAAAAAAATTGGAAAAAAGCTAAAAATAATTTAAATGAAGGGTAAGTGGAATTTTGTCTGGTCACATGTTGCATGAACTTCTCGATTTAATCAGTAAATATTAGATTTATGCATGATCTACCTATCTAAAAAGCTACTTGTTTACTTTTCAAAGTGTCTGTCTGTCTACTTTTGTACCAGGCTACCTGTCCACCCATTTACCTACCTACTTGTCTACCTATTTTCCTGTCTACCTGCCTACCGGTCGACCTGCCCACTTGTCTACCTGTTTACCTGTTTATCTGTCAATCGATCCACCTGTCTACCTTTTCACCAGTTCAACTGTCTATCTCTCCACTTCTCTACCCTCTCCACTTCCCTACCCGTCCACACTTCTACCTATCACCTTTGTATCAAGATTTAATGTATATGAATCAATAATAATGATGTGTTATGATCATTTCAGGCCACCAAATGTAATTTTTTAACTTATTTTCCTGTAACTCTGAAACTGCTGGACCTGCCTTCGCAAACATGTAATCAACTGCGTCAATACAAGTTGATTGTATCCGCCAATACAAGTAAAATGTGGTTAAATAATTTGAGATTGATGCCTTGTTCTCTCAAAAACTGCCATTGTTTGCTCTCTTTGCCCTGTATCTCCAAAACGGCTGGACCTGCCAAAAACTAATCAGCACGTCTCGCCGTCAATACAAATCGAATGTTTTTTATCCTTCAAATTGGTTGATCCATGCTCTCGAAATAGTGAACGAAGAATTGTATCCATACAACACACACACATACATCTATTTTTTCTAAGACATGCCAAAATGTTCAGAAGGTCTTGAAACGTAAAGAAATGCAAAAATTTATAGAAAAAATAGTACTTTTGACTTTTTCAATTGCAAAATTAGAGGGTTGTAAAATTTTTAAAATGAAAAGGACTAAAAAATATTTTATAATTTGAAATATTTTAATGTGGTTCAATTTAATTAATTTAATGTGGGATGGAAACAATGCTTCCAATGATCATATTTTCCTAACCTGATACTTTATATGTTGAACCATTAGATTTCAACATAAGAGATAAATTACTTCGTAATTCTTATTTGTAGACCTTAACAAGGAAATAAAAGTTAAATGAATTGTCATTTCATTGATCATTTTCTGGTACACACGCTCCATTACTTCTTTAAATTTCGGCAGGTGCTTCGATCTGTACAATTATTGCATAATAAGCTAAATTTTCCCATACTTTTTAAAAGGAAATAGTTGATGAATTTTGTTACTCAATCGACGAAAGTTTTAAAACAAATATATAGATATATATATATATATATATATATATATATGATATTCAGTTTTCAGGGCAATACATCAATTAAAAAATTTTGTATGACTTTAAAACATTTTTATTTTTTCCATACGTTTCGACACATTGTTTTGTGTCATCTTCAGTGGACTCTAGATTGAAAGAACAGATAGAAATTATTAAATAAAACTAAAATATAAGAAGTGATATGGTATGAACTTACATGTAATTGAATTAATCCTAATTATTTCATATTATAAATGTTCACAATGCACAATCCTAATTATTTCATATTATAAATGTTCACAATGCAAACAAAAAACCAATCATTGTCATTTTAAATTGAACAATATATAATTTATAATATATATATATATATATATATATATATATATATTAATTTCAATAATTATTACAACTGTTAAATTATTAACATCTAGTAATATTGATAAATAATAACATAAATTTAAATAAATAAAAGTGCAAAGGATAACATTTACATGAAAATAATATCCTTAATATGATTTGATATAAAATAGAAGCAAATAATAATAAAAATAAAATTAATAAATAATATAAATAAAATTTAAAACAAATATACTGTTTAAATATATATTACATTGGTATTCTTATTTTAATACAGTCGTGCTCCTAATATATCTTTTCAATAACAATAAATAATTATAAAGTATAGGCTTAAATGTCTGCTGGTAAGAAGGTCCACCACCTATAGCTTAAAAATAAGTAAAGTTAGCAATTTTTTAACAACAATATTTGAAAGTGGAGGGAAAAAATATATAACCAGCCTTCACCTTGATTTTTACGACGTTGCTATCAGGAGATAAAATGCAATGTTTGAACAAAACAAAATGATTTTCTTTCGTTGTTGTTTTTTTCTGCTGTGAGTTGTGTGAGCATTGTTGTTTAGTTAATGAGACCTCAATATAACGTTTAAGTATGCGTTATTTAATTGTTTTATGAAATGTATCATTAATTGTAAGTTAAATTCGATATTTTTATATAACCTTTATGAAAGCTTACACGTGGGTGGGTTGAAAAGAACCAACTGAACCTTTGCACTGGTAAATAAAAAAGTAAATTAAGTTAAAGGAGCATTTTGATAAGAAATATTTTAAATAAATAGTTATTCTAATTCTGCTGATGAATATTTATGGCAAAACACCAGATCAAGGTTATATTCAGTGTTTCTGTAAAAAATGTACTCAATAAATTTATATTTTGCATTGGTTAAAGATTGCATCTATTATTTCGTAAAATCCCTTTAAAATTAAAAATAAGACATTGGACCTGTTTGCTCACTGGTCGTCCCATTTTACCCCAAACAAATTTTTGAAAAATTGCAGAAAACACATTTCTATAATAATGAATTAGGTGGGAGTTTTACTAAACATATTCAGATAGTTGCTTAAAGTTAAATTGGACTTTTTGTATAGTAAGTTTGAACCCTGAAAAATACTGTGAATAATTTATTTCATGATCCATAATCACTTTTTTCAACAAGTTATGAAATTAATTAGAACTAAATATTACTTATATTCAAATTTGCTTAGCAATATTTTAAATGCAATTTTTAGATGCAAGAAACATTGGATTTTTATTTTATAAAAACAATGTCTTTAACAGCAAATAAAGTAATAAACAAACATATGATATATCATTTGCAAAATTTTACTATAAAGAAAAATTACTAATAATTATTTATGCTAAATAAATAAATTATTTACAATAAACTCTATCTATCTAGTTAGATATGTTTGCATTTGAATGATAGACATTTGCATATAATTCTCAGTTACCAAGTTAATCATTATTGCAATTTCATAAACTAGGAATTAAAAGGTAATTTGTTTGTTTGGTGGGCAATATCAAAGCACACACACATAAAACAAATTAATAAATGTTTATATTTCAAACATTTTACTAATCATTGCAATTATTTTTAGCCAAATCAGACGTTCATAGTAGAAAGAGGTTTCAACGAAACGATGCATACGATTTATATAGAATTTTATGCAATACACAATATGCCTTTGACTGTTGACGCAGAAGTAGTGTCCGATGGAGAAATTATTCAGATAAATTTCTTCATGGTCATTGGAACTGCCAAACTGTACTTCGGGAGAACGGAAGTTTTACAGGTGTTACGAGAAATCCAAGGAGATACAGTATCTATTGAGGGAAACGGATTTTGGTTTCGAGTACATGCTTTTAAAAAAGAGTCACAATGGTGGAATCAACTTCCTGACAGCCTAAATGGAGGTTTTAGTGTTTTGTGATTGTTATTCGCACATCGTGCATGTATGAGGAATTAATCAGGCTAATCTATGGATGCATTTAGATTTGCTGATTTAAATAAAAAAATGTTCAAAATAATGGATTGGTTACAATTATTTGTAATAAGTAACCATTCTTATTTTTAGTTACAATAGGGAAGACTGGGTACGGTGGTGCCACTTTTTTGATCAGCAATAATTTTGCTAATTTACCAGTTAGCTGGGACAAGAGTAAATTAAATGGTAAATTGAACATTTGTCCACAAGGAAATACTAAAATAATGTCGTTAAATACGATGGATTTGTAGTAAAATCAAGTTATATATGAAAAGGGCGAGTGTCACAACCGTCCACACCCCCAGGACAGTATTGTCAGACATAAAAATAGGTCAAAAAGCAACAGCTATATATATCAAAATGGTTTATAACGACTTTTATCACCAGAAACATGTTACACGACACTTATTTAAACAAAGATTATGAATATAATGTAACAATATATAACAAAACATATTTTTATAAACAAGAAATCTTTGTGAAATCTTATTTTTTCTATAGATTTTTCCTTTCCCTTTCGTATTTTGTGTCAGTTAAGTTAGATTTTTTTTTATCTGCTTAAATTTTAGGACAAGAAATTTATGTCACTAATTGCTGATAATTATCTTCTGATGTTCAACTCACAACAAAAAACTAGTGGGGCGCATGGGATCGTGCCTTAAGGCAAATTGCTGGAACTTCCCGTACGAAATATTATTATTTTTTTAAAAACTATTAACATTTTTGAAAAAATTTTACTTCGAAATAATTAGATCTTTGAGAAACTATAAATTTGACAAAAAATTACTTTTTTTTGAAAAACAAATATTTTTTTTAAAACAAAAAAATTTTTTGAAAAAAAAATGTGTTCTTCATTTTGACATATTTTGGAAATTCTGAACTTTTTTCAAAGCAATCGTACTGCTTGAACTGCATAGAGACGAAATGTTAAAGCGCGTAAGTGCCGCGCCGCCGTCTAACGGATAAGCATTGGTACGGAACCCACAGAAATGTAAAAAAAAATTATACTTATTGTTAAAATCTCTATAAAATATCTGATAATTCGATGTGCATATGTCTGATGATCATTTTTGACCGCCAAATGGGATTTTTTTTTTTACTTTTTTCATTAGATCTCTGAAACCGCTAGACCTACTTTCATAAAAATTTGATCAATTCCTCATCTTGTCAATACAAGTAAAATATTTTTTTAACTATTAAAATCGGACGCTCCATTCTCTTAAAAACTGAGTTACCATTTTTGGCACTTTTTGCCCCGTATCTTCGGAACGAACAGACCTGCCTCTGCCAAAAACTAATCAGCATGTCTCCTTATCAATACAAATCGAATGTTTTTTTAATTATTTAAATCGGTTGATCGGTGTTCCCGAAATCGTCGACGAAAATTTGTATCCGCACACACATACACACACGCACACACACACACATACATCCATTTTTTCTAAGGTATGCTAAAATATTCAGAATCCTTTGAAACGTAAAAATATATAAAAATTTTCATTTTCGATTTTTTTGCGATTACTATAACTTGCCCTACGGGAAGTTAACAAACAGGGCAATCTATCTGTATATCTGTAATAAGACTTACTTTTGGCTCTTTAAAAGCAATTCGGTCTGCAGATCATGTTAATGTTCCATGGCTCAATGCAGTAATGGAAACTTGTTCGAACAAACATACATAATCTTTCTCCTTTTGGACCCTCAAAATCAGTCTAGTTTAGCTGTTATGACGACTGTCACTCGGTAACCTGGCATAACCATACCCAGTCTCCCCTAGTTGGTATATTTATACTTTGTAAAAAGTGTGCTTGATTTAAATTTATATGTAGCTACTTGTAAAAAGCTTTTGCATGTTGTTTAACAAGTTGCATGATCTTCCTGGTATAAGTGAATAATCGACTAAATAAGTAAGAGTTAAGATTTAATCGTTTAGATAATATGTTCAATAGTTTATTTCAAAAATATAGCTTTTACTTTCAATTAAAACGAGAAAACTTAAAATTAGCAAGTTGGGTTTTCTATCTCTATCATAAACTTTGCCTTTGAAAAGTTAATATAATTAAAAAACTTGAGAGCTCATACAATTCAAAATAACTTGAAACGTCGAGAAAACATAAAATTAGCAAGTAAAGTTTTCTATAGATAACATAATTAGAAATATTAAAGGGTCCATCATAATTGCAATTTACTAAAATCTTTTGCTTCCTATTGATTTATCTCAGATAGTTCCTAGCTTACTCATTTCTTATTACTACATATGCTATGAATATGATACATTAATTCAAATAATATGAAAGTACATGATTTCCAAGAGTTGGAATATAATAATATATTAATACACTTCTGTGTATGAAATATATATAGATTGACAGTGAAATTACAGCGAATCATTGAGTGAAAGCCGGGGTAATGTCCATACAATTTGTAGCAGATATGCCATTAGTCATATTGAAAATAACGATTTTAGATTTTAAGAAATATTTTGATGAATGAATCACTCAAATCACGTATTATATACTGATTTTTTTATTGAATAATTATTATTATCAAATTGGTGTTTCAAGTTGTCCAGTTGTATATTTACAGGATACCAACAACAAAATATTTCAGGCATGTTTCAGGTATCGTTTCTTAATATCGTCATAGAATTTTCGTTATTATTTTTCATTAAAATATTATTATTAGTTAAATATTAAATTTTGCAATAAATAAAAAAAGTAATTTGAGTGATTTATAAAAATAATTTCAGCAATTTGAACTGTAACAAATAATTTGCACCAACTTCAGGAGTATTCTTATAGTTCCATCAATGACAAGTTATAAAATTTCTTATTTTTATAAAAATTTATTAAATACAAATAGTAATAAGACTGATGAATAATATAAAAATAAATATTAAATTCTTTGTAATGATTGTGAGAAATAATTTTAGTCATTTATAAATTATTCAATGTACTTTGCACGAACTTCAGGAGCTATTTTATAGCTCCGCGAAACAATGACGTTTTATAATGTTTTTTATCATTATAAAAATTAATTCAATTATTATAGTTATATATATTTCTAAAGTCAATTAGAAAGTATTAAAAAATATATATCATTTTTTTCAATAATAATGAAAAATAATTTTAGTCATTCTTAAATTATTTCAGTATACTTTGGACGAACTTCAGGAGCTATATTTTATAGCATCAATGACAAGTTATATTTTTTTTATCAATATAAAAATAAATTAAATAATTGTAGTTGTAATAATTTATAAAACCAATTAATAAATATTTAGAAAAAAATATATATTATTTTTTCAGTAACAATAAAAAATAACTTTAGTGTTTCATAAATTGTTTCAGCAAACTTTGCACGAACTTCAGGAGCTATTTAATAGCTCCTCCAAGCAATGACAAATTATAATATTTTTATTATTTAAAAATAAATTAAAATATTATGGTTGTAATTATTTCTAATGAACTGATAAATATTTAGAAACAATATATTACTTTTTTGCAATAATAATAAAAAATAATTTTAGTGACACCTAAATTATTTCAATGTACTTTGCACGAACTTCAGGAGCTATTTTATAGGTCTTCCAAGAAATGACAAATAATCATATTTTTATTATTTAAAAATAAATTAAATTATTATAGTTGTAATAATTTCTAAAATCAATTGGTAAATATTAATTATGAAAATATTATTTATTGAATTAATAATAAAAAATAATTTTAGTTTTTCATAAATTATTTCAACGTACTTTGCACAAACTTCAGGAGCATTGCTATAGCTCCTCGAGTCAGTGACGAGTGAGCCATTGATATGATTTAGTCGGAGATTAGAATTGTTATCGAAGTAAATAGTTATAATATATAACCTAAAACAGTTCTGACTGTTCAGTGGTTTCAATAGTGCTTTTAATATTGGTTTGTGAGTGTTTTGTGGAAAAACGACATTGGAAATGTCTCCAGGTATCAAGGTAAGTACTCGTATTTATTTTTCATAACCTTAATTTCGTATTGAATAATGAGTTAACATTTCATACACGTAATGCATAACGGCACTGAATGCTATGTTCAAACTACATAAATTAACCCTATAGCAATTTCAAAAACGTTATAATAATTTCTAAAGCCAATTGTTTGAGAATTTGTAACGCTCGTAAATGTTTACAGTTTAAAATGGGTACCGTTTTGACAGAACGTACTGATACTGACCTTACCAATCTCTTTTTGAATGACTAGGCACTCGGTTGCATTCTGCATTAACCTAATCATGTATTAATTTAATCTCTCGAAACACATATATTATAAATTATAATACAATGGCCTTCCCACGCATCTTAAACAATAATTCTCCTAACGAATATACATGGACGCATATATCGATGCGCGGGTATGTATGTACATATGTATAATTTGTTTTACTTTCTACTACGATCATGTGAAAATCTTAAGTAAGTGATATTGTTTATGCATATGCGATAGTGTTGTTTTATTTAATTTTAAGTAAAAGTCTTTGAATTCATATTAGTTGATACCCGTACACATATTTAACGCTGCGCGGTAAAGTAGAGGAGTGTGAAATAAAGACGGTTGAACGTCTGGCCCATTAGCTCAGTTGGTTAGAGCGTCGTGCTAATAACGCGAAGGTCGCGGGTTCGATCCCCCCATGGGCCATAAGTTTTTTTTTTATTTATTTATGTTAAAAATTTTGTTATATAATTCTTTTCGCTACAACTAGCACAAATGTATCATTAAGAAGATGTTTTAGTGTAAAAATTTAAAAAAAATCGTCTTATTATACTTTCAAAGTTTAACTATTCGAGACGATTCAAGACGAGATTTTTCAAAATATAAATTATTTTTGGAGATACAGCTGTTTGATTATAATTATCATCTTCTCGTTTTTCTCAAAACTGATTTTTTGATGTCCACGATTTCTCAAGTTCTACTGGGCTCATTCACTTGAAATTTTCAGAGAATCTACTTTACTCTTCTTTTCTCTGACATACACTAGCCTGATTCTCCAAATTCAATTTTTAATATTTATAACTAGTTGTAAATAGCATTTTGCCTTAAAACATGCTGCACAAACTTCTCGGGACGTTTAAATAATAGACTTTATGAATAAGCTATTTAGATATAATTTTTATTTAGAAAATAAAGATTTAGTTATAACTTTAATAGATTTTCAATCGATATCTATAAAACGTACTTATAATATCTGTAATTGTACAAAATAAATTGATTTCTTTAACACTTTTCATTTGAGATTAAGTGTAGAAACTGTAATCAATAGCTTCCTACGAAACACCACAGAACGTACATATGCTTCGGCATAGACTCTTATTAAATTCGCTCAATTCTAAACTTTGATAAGTTTTCAGAATTCACCCGCTTATCGTAGGCCCATAATATTTTATTATTTTATTTACACCACGAAATCTATCGTTGTACAAAGTTTCGTCAGAGTTACCAGAATTTTTTTGCAACATTTAATCACAAAGAAACGGACTGGCAGATCATCACTAAAAACTAATCAATAATATTTCCAATTCCAACCAATGTCTTTCGAACAGTTTTTGAATCGATTCAAGGTTGTGGTCTCAAACGACCTATCTGAAATTTTCCGCTTTTCTTTTTTTTTCATTTTACGTAGCAAACTATATAATAAGTATAGCCATTCTGCGATAGCACTTTTCTTCCAATTACAAAGAAATAACTTAACCGATCGTTGTGCAAAACACCATCGATGGTCCCAATCGGGTTACATCGAATGGCTTTTAAAATTTTGAAATCCGTCCAGGCGTTTTTGTGAAAACGTCGATTTACGACAAAAAAATCTGTTCACGCACACGCACACACACATACTTTTTCCAAACTTGGTCTCATTCGATTCAGAATGATTTGAAACGTCGGGAAAACATAAAATTCGCCTGTAATTAGTCGACCTGCTTACTGGTCTTTCCTTCTACATTTTTACCTATCTATTTGTCAATCTGTCTATTTGTCTATCTGCTTATTTCTCTACTTGTCTACCCTTCTACCTGTTTACACGTCTACCTGTTCACCTATCTACCTGTCTACCTATCTACCTGTCATCTCTGTATCAATATTTCTACACGTAGATGAATCAATAATAATTAATTGTGATGATCATTTCAGATCACCAAATATCAATTTTTCAGTTTTTTTCCTGCAACTCCGAAATCGCTAGACCTGACGTTGCAGAAATGTAATCATTTTAGTTGATGGAATGTAATTAAAAATTTCTATAAAACTGGTAATTAATATCAACTGAAAACATGCGTTACGAGTCTTTAGAAAATATTACAGGTTGCACTGTTTTTAACATTAAAAAAATATATTTGTTTAATATAATACGACATAATATATAGTTTTTCATGGCGTAACGAGTTAAGCGCGACCTGGTGTGGATGGCGTTGCAAGTTGAGACCCCGTTCTGGCAACATGACATCGGGCAGTAGCGATGTCCATTTTGTGATGATCATTTCAGATCACCAAATATCAATTTTTCAGTTTTTTTCCTGCAACTCCGAAATCGCTAGACCTGACGTTGCAGAAATGTAATCATTTTAGTTGATGGAATGTAATTAAAAATTTCTATAAAACTGGTAATTAATATCAACTGAAAACATGCGTTACGAGTCTTTAGAAAATATTACAGGTTGCACTGTTTTTTAACATTAAAAAAATATATTTGTTTAATATTAATACGACATAATATATAGTTTTTCATGGCGTAACGAGTTAAGCGCGACCTGGTGTGGATGGCGTTGCAAGTTTGAGCCCCCGTTCTGGCAACATGACATCGGGAAGTAGCGATGTCCATTTTCTCTTTAAAATGTATATCAAAAATATGTTTTCGATTTAAAATAAGCCCATTTCGGGCACTGCAGTGGGAGATCTTTCGCACTATTCTTCTCTGAATCGAGTTGGTGTTTAGCTCAGCTCACGACCCTCCCTAGTGCATCACTACCCTAGGCAGTATCATTAATATTATTTTGTTAATATATAATGAAATAAATTGAAAAACAATTTTCTTTGTGGTGATATTTTTATTATTTCTTAATAGTAATGAATATTTTGATTATCACTTTATTATCACTCTAAATATGATGACCCTTCACTTTTTTCACTCCGAGCGCAACATGTTCGAGTAAAAGTAATGGGAACTATGTTTGTATGGAAATATAACATATGACATTTTCTTTATTGTCGATGGGTAATTTTTCCATTTTACTTTCATCGTGCGACTCATTTAATTGTATAATACGAAACCGAAACAATATGTATCAAAGCTTAACTATCTGCCATGTTTTTCTGTTCTATATCCACGGTTTTTGTAACATAGTTTTCCATTTCAAACAGATCGAAATCTAGTTTTTGTACGTTAATTTTGTTGCATGCCATTGAATACGTGATCCACAAAATCCAGGTGACACGGATAGTTCGATTTTTGACGTTTCAAATGGAGCGATCAAATAACTTTTTTGTGAGAATCTGTTCTTTTCGCATTTTTCTTGCAGAATGGGTCCAATTCAGTTTCTTTTCCTTTTCATGAAAAGGATCATTAGTAGAGTTTTTTCTTCTCTCACTCTTCTCAACACTTTTTCGTCCGTTATCTTATCTGTTCACTTCATATGCCTCCAGAGCCTCCAGCATCACATTTCGAAACTCTCTAGACAGTTTTTATAGACCTTTCTTAGAGTCCATGTCTCTAATTCGTAAAGAGCTATGCTATATATAACAAAACTTCATTTAGTTTCCATTGACCACATGGCGCACCCTGTATTTGAATATATCTTGTGGCACGAATAATTCGATTATTTTATATAGGGTAAAAAATGTTGACTTCAGAAGATTCAAGCCATTTTGAATCGAATGAGACCAAATTTGGAAAAAGTATGTATGTGTGTGTGTGTATGAACTGATTTTTTGACGTAAATCGAACTTTTCTTAAAAACGGCTGGACCGATTTCAAAAATTTAAAAGCCATTCGATGTTTCTCGATGAGGACTAGCGTTCGTCAATTTTGCGCGACGATCAGCCAAGCCGTTTCTTTTTAAATACCAGAAAAGTGGAAATTTTTTCAACCACGTTTTACCCCGCAATTCTGAATCGATTTTGAAAAGTCAAAAACCGTTCGAAAAATATTGCTTGGGAATCGTGCTGATTAATTTTTGGTAAAGATAGGCCGTTTTTTATAATAAAGTGTAGAAATTTTTTTCCGACGATTTTCACTTTTTTTTTTTGACGGTAGATACCATAGTCTTATAGATCATACTAAAATGTTACGGCCCTACGACGAATAGTTTATTGTTAAAATTTTTTAAAGTTTGAGAAAGTATTATAGTCAAAAGTTGCGTTTGTGATATGATCAGTCAAACATTACAAATTCGTTAGAATTTAAAATAATAAGCTACAATTTTAGGGCATACAAGCACGTGTCTGTGCAATATAATTAATATAATTAAAGTTAATTTAAATGTTCCTGAGAAAATTCTATTCGAAATCGCAATGATTGGATTTAATTGAAAGCCATAACTTAATTAAGTTAATTGTTACACATTTCGGGAAGTTCATGCTACTTGCTTTAAGGCTAAATGTCACTTTCAACTAGTTTAACTTATTAACTAACTACCAGTAAACAGATTCAAATTCAATATGTAATATACATGTATTAGTAATTTAAATATAGATTTTTTATCTATCTGAATTTTTATTACTGCAAGGTAATTATTTTGAGAATGAATAAGTTTTTGAATAATGGTGCAAATATCATTTTTGTCTACATACGATTCATTTTGTCTACATAGATACAATTCTTAAATTTAAAAAAAGTCTAACTTTTCGAAATAAATTTTTGCAATTTAAAGTTTTTATCGTAAATTGCATTGTAAAAAATGAACATACGAGTAGTTTTATTTAATTACAACATAGTATAAATTTCATAAAAACATTCAGAAGACTGGTTTCTGATAGTATTTGATTTGTTTGTTCAGGTTTGATTTACATCTATATATGTCTTATATATGTCTAAAATGTTAACTCTGGAAAATCTATATTATCATAGAATTTCTGCAAGTGCTGGGATTTTCTTGTTTTTTCTTGAAAATTTATTGAGCTTTTATTAGTATTTTTTTTCCATCTATTAGTTGCCATAACCAAAATAGGATAAACCATGTTCACGTGAATGTAACAAATGGCTTACTTACTTAAATATTTAATATTGATTTTTCTTTCAAGATGTTTTGGACAGAATTAGTGATATTTTATCTGATTTGAAAATAAGATCAAATCATGTTTCTAAGTAAGTGAAAATAGTCATTAGTTAAAAAAACTCAGCCTTGGGTCGCCTTCTAAACCTTACAAATTACCCAATGAAAATCTATCATTGGGTTGCCTTCTAACAGCTAGGTAGTAGAGTGCTTTCCAACAGCTTATAGAACACTTACACTTGTTAGTTAGTTCTCATGGACATACAAATAAAAAAAACTTTTTATAGTTTTTTTCTACTACTGCCAAATTTCTCGTGAAAAATCTTCGATCGAATCTAACCAATCTAACGTCACTTCGACGTGTAAGTTCGTTCACCGTTTCTCTAACGGCTGTTGCTCAATGAAATCATTTTGGACATCCTAGTTTGATTCTCTGTAAATCTGACTGCCCACATATGTAATTAGTTGGTCAAATAACCACATTGATATTCGTCACAACGGCCTATTTCCGATTGTCTTTATGTTGACGATAACAATGGGCTCTGTGCTAGTTTTACCAGCACGAGAATGCTCTCGTCAAATTTTTCGAATAACTCACATTCGAACGACACGATGATGGCTATGGCATAATAAAGCGTTGACATTATTGATATCGATTATTGGTATTCAATTGATTGGGACCTAATGGTATTAGCAAAAAGTCCACACGGTTCTAAATCCGAAGGTGTATTATATGGGAAATAACTAAAAATTTTGAAATAAATCTAACGGTACATAACACTTATGCTAATTATTAACCGTTTATGATATATTGTTTAATAGACTTCTGAAACCATATCGCACAGAAAAATTGAACATTTAACTATTCACATAGATATTATGGTACAACTTGAATTTGATAAAGAAATATCGATAATAGTTATAAAGTTATTAAAGTCAACAATTTCTTGATTTTTATATTTAAATCTAATCTATTTAAATCTAATCGATGGTATATGTGATAATTTTAGTTTCGTGTCCTAAAATTTATAATTTGCTTCCATTTTATAGGATTATTTGTCTTATGTTTTTTGTTAGAATAAACTTTTGGTTTACCCTGAAAGCAAATCAGAGTTAAATTCAATCATACTTCAATGAAACCAATGAAGGAGAGACTGGGTACGGTTGTGCCACTTTTTTATTAGCAATAATTTTGTTAATTTACCTGTTAGCTAGGAGAAAAGTAAATTAAATGGTAATTTGAACCTTTATCTACGAGGAAATATTGAAACTTGCTGGTAAATAACTACTAATATTCAACTTACAGCAAAATAAAAAACAAAGTGATCTGTATGTATATAAGTAATAGTTATATTATTAAAGGAAATCAATCAAAGAAAACCCACTGTTGGCTCTTTTAAAGCTATTCGGTCTACAGATCATATCAATGTAAGGCATTAATGGAAGCTTCTTCGAACTAACATACTTCATTTTTCTCTTTTTGGACTATTTTTCAAAATCAGTATAGTTTAGCTTTTGTGACGACTGTCGCTATGTACCCTGGCACAACCGCACCCAGTCTCCCCTATACAATTTTAATTCAAATTGTTTTTTTTTCTTCTTTAATGCTATTGGTTTATATATAATATAACTATATATTAGGAAATACCTAAGGTCAGCAATATATAAAAATATCTATTACTTTTGCTTTATATATATACGTCAAACATTTCATTCACCTGCGCTTGTCATGTTGCAGGATATAATTTAAATTCCTTGTTGCTTTAAAAAGCTTGCTTTTTGATTTAAATTGTTTTGAACTTTTTTTATCTAGTCTTTTATAAATTTTCTAATTTGTAACTTATTGGTAAAATATATTCCAAAAGTGAGAACGATCATTTGTCGTCAGATTTATTTTTCATTCATTAGTAATTTTCAAAATTATGTTGATAACCGCAATCGTTATGATATTGATGGTCACAAATTTCGTATAGGTTACACAATTTAATTTTATCTAGTGATTCATAATGATGTTAAATAGATTTTACTAATGATGTGTGATCAATGGTTGTTAATTCTTATTTCATATTTTTCTCAATGTTAACTAGAAATATATAGTGTGTTGTCCACTAATTTATATGTATGCAAGTCCATGTTACGGTTACATCTTCAACAATTGTAAAATGATACCATCTATAATTAAATACAAATGTTTCACAAATATAATTTTTTAAATATAGATGTTGCTAGTTTGGAGACAATAATCGCAGACCTACATTGTCTGAATTTATGATTGATTTCATATCAATGTTGAAATTTTAATGTTATTATATATTTATATCGTTCTATATTTTGTAAGTAAAGCACGTTAATTTTTATGATGTATATAGTATAGTGACATGAACTATAACTTTTATTAAATGAATTATCTATTTCTTCACGAGTTGACCACTTGCTATATAATTTCGAAATTGTTTTTCATATATTATAGAAAGGGGTAGAGCGGGGTTTAAAGGTCCGCGGGTAATAAGGTTCTCGATGTCTCAAAAACAAGTAAAGTTACGAATTTTATAACAGCACTATTTGAAAATAGAGGGAAAAAGGTGATTCAACCATCACCTTGATTCTTCCGACGTTGCTATAGGGAGATAAACAGAAATGTTTGAAAACCGATAACAATATTATTTTCTGTGGTTGTTATTTTAGTTGTGAGCACTGTTGTTTAGTTTACGAGACCTTAATATAATTTTTAGGTATACGCTATCCAATTGGTTTATAAGATACAGTTGTTTTATATAACCTCTATAAATGCTTATACGTGAGTGGGGTAAAAAGTCCAACTTAACGTTTACCCTGAAAAAAGTAAACAATAAAAAATAGTAAATGAAAAATAAATTAAGTTAAAAAAAACAATTTCACAAGAGATAAATTAAATAAATAGTTATTCCAAAACTGCTGATAAAAATTTCTCTCGAAATACTAGATTAAGGTTATATAGAGTGTTATCTCTGTGAAAAATGTACCTATGAAATTTATTTTATGTGATACATTTTGATATAATTGGTTTGGTTTTTATAATATATTTGCCCAATTTGGGCCTTCGTGCCTCACCCTACCCTAATTTTTATAGTTTGCAATTCTGTTATAAATCAGAAAACTTCAATTTTAAATTTGCTAGTATAACGGATCAGAATTGTAAAAAGCTCTCTAAATATTGGAAATGATAGGTAAGCTCATCATTGTACAAATTTATGATCTTCTTAGTATCAGTCATGTTTCAAAAGCAAACATTTACGAATTATATTTGACCCAAAAGACCTTTATGGACTTTATGCACTAAAAATCTGCTGACTGATTTTTTTTCCTAGGTCTTTGAAAATCTACATTCAAAATTTTCTCAAGACCTTTGAGGTGTAAATGTGAACATGCCTAATAACGAGATGATTTAAATGAGATTTTTTTGCTTACAAGTATATTTTTATAGCGGGGCAAAACTTTCCAAAGTTAATTAAATTGAAAAACATATGTTTTTTGACTACAAAAAGTGCGTTGTGTGAAGCAAAGTTCGTTGTGCAAAACGTTCACGCCCGAAAAAAAAAGTTTGTTATGCGGGGTATCCCTGTATTTTCTGTCAGGCGTTTCACCCATAAAACCTAACCTACAAAATGCACAAACTTCAAAAATTTATCAGAAGTGCATCTTTCTAAAGTCTCATTGATAACGCCTACGTGAAGTTAGGTTTTATGTCTAAAACGCTTGATCGCACAGCAAATACATAGAATTTCGACAGTTCTTGTAACAATTCATACAAAGATAGACCCTTAACTTAGCGTTACTATAAAATTTCTATTTTTTCGGAGAATTGGCCTTATAATAAATCTAAACAAAAATTGATTCCGAAAATGCAATGAGTATCAATTACGCATATCTGTCAATAAGTGAATCTAAAAATTTCCAATCTAGGCCAGTTGTACCAAATAGGTGTCCTGCCTCAAAAACCGTTTGTTCGGTGCGTTACTCATTACTTGAGTATGCTCGGCGCGTACGGACCGCAAATATTCAGATTCAAATGTTCAGATACACTGAACAAAATGGGCTCGGCTCATAAATTGTATTTTCAAACGGCAGGTGAAAGTTTATGCAACACAATTCATTGAAAAATTCATGTTAAATGTTAATGCTGATAACATTTTGCATGGCTTCGTGCATTTGCTTGACAAGGACGCTAGGGTTATTGTTAGTTTCCATACTAATTTCAATTTGCATCTCATTAATTGATTAATTGCAGTAAAATACAAAGCTGGAAAATAAATTGATATTGAGCTTAATACTATGATTATGTAATCCAATTTATATTAAACTGAAGAAAAACTACTTGTGATAATGTGATGGTTTGTTTAAGGCATGATAATAGAGTGTTCAGTACTTAAAGTAGGTATCCCTACTATAATACGATTAAGTTTTCTCTTGACAGTTCCAACTAATTTTTATTTTGTCCTATTTTTTCTACTTTTTTATTAAAAATTATTTCAACATTTCCTTTCTGAGTTTTTTATAATTATTATTATTTTCATACTTTATTTTGTTCTTGATACTGCCCTTATTTATTATTTTCTAATTTTAGGACTTCAACAATTCACGGATATTTAAATGATGTCGCTAGGACGAAATCTAAAGATGTCTTGCGATTCTTTTGGCGGTAAAAAAATTCTTTAAATATCCGTTTCGTAAATTTTTGAAGTCCTAAATCTAGAAAATAATAAATAAGGGCAGTATCAAGAACAGAATAAAGTATGAAAATAATAATGATGGGTAAACAACTTAGAAAGTAAATCTTAAAACAGTTTTCAATAGAGATATAGGAGAAATAGCAAAAAATGAAAAAAATAATTTGAACTGTCGAGGGAAAACGTATATTCTATATTATTTGTAGGCAGTTTATTATCAAAATATTGTTTGATATCGAAATTGGCATATTTAGAAATATCGTAGGAACTTTGGGCTTATAAAAATTTAACAATGATCCTGTATAATTGACGATCACTGAATTTTCTAACTTTTATTGGGAATGAATTAAACAGTTGTACTCATAGGCCGTCTATGAGTTTGTATTAAAAGAAGTTGCCAGTTTGATAATTAGTCCTTTTATAGTCAAATTTCTTGTTTTATTATACCAGGAACATAAATTGAAGCGTTTAGGATTATTCTTTTTGAATGACAATGTTATTAGCAAAAAAATTTGTGTAGTTATTAGTATAATATTTGAATTTATCGAGGAACCCACACTTTTTGTAAATTGGCGTTATGACGAATAATTTATGATAATATAGTATTATAGTAATATAGTACCAAGATATATTTGGTAATATTCTTAGAAAACACCAGGCAGCTTTGATGTCAAATTTTCACATGAGGTAATAGATTTCAATATATTTTCAAGTGGAAATCGCTCTTTGTGGGCATTCCTGCATCATTCAATCAGATGATATTAGAACTAATCTAAACCTCACACACAGGAAAATGGTAAACCGATGGGTTGCTTTCCATGAAACATCATGAAAGGCAACCCATAGCAAAAAAAAAAATGATTGGAACTGCCGAGAGAAAACTTATATTTTATATTATTTGTAGGCATTTTATTGGCAAAATATTATTTGATATCAAAATTGGCATATTCAGAAATATCGTAGAAACTTTGGGCTTTTAACAATTTAACGAGGGTGCTTTGAAATTCTCGATCAGTGAATTGTCTAACCTTTAGTGGAAATAAATTAAAGAGTTGTACTCATAGGTCGTCCTAGGTCCTCTATAGTCAAATTTCTATTCTTGACTATGGCTTTATTAATTATGATAATTTAGTTTCAAGACATATTTGATGATATCCTTAGAAAACATCAGACAGCTTTGATGTCAAATTTCCACTTGAGGTTACAGATCTCAATATAATTTTAAGTGGAAATCGACTTTTGTGGACATAACTGCATTATTTAATCACATGATAACTATTAGAGGTAATAGCTAATATAAACCCTGCACATAATAGAATGGTAAACCGATGGGTTGCTCATTATGTAACATTAGGTTATAAGTCTTCAACTAACAGCTTATAGGACATGTTAGGTTAAATATTTCTGATTGCTGTTGAAGCAACAAATAAATAAAAATTCTTGGGAAGCAAATAAATGTTGCAGAGTAAATAAAATACAAGAAATAAGTCATTGCAAGATGCAAGATAAGTAAATCTGTAGGTAAGAAAAAGTGTGTATTCATGCGGATTATACTATAATTATTTTTTCAGCGCATTTCTTGTTTCTGCCTATATAACAACAATTTGAATATAATGAAGGATATTTACATATGGCGCCAAAAAAATGTAATGAAATTGCCAACAATAGTATGCATAAAACTTTATATAACTTTATATAACCTTTATTTATTTATATATTTATCCTTTATATAAAGATTTGATAAAATCGATTTTGCGAGAAACATTTCTTCGGGATTTACAAGTGTTTGATCACATTTTTATGCAATTTATCTTCATTGTAATAAACAATACATATTTCTTCTAGAAAAAGTTCTTCGTTATACATATTAAACAACTGATATCTATACAACCAAATCGACTGCGATTATATAAACTATTATCATTTGCATATTTTTTATCCTACAAAAAATATTATTTCTACAAATAACTGTTAACAATAATTAATTACCGAACACTTTAGAAACTGTTGATTATAATGCTTTATCATTCCGCCTCTCTTGATAATATCTTACATAATTTATTCCTAATTAGAATATCTCATCAAATTCAATCGTTCATATTGTTTTTTATCTATTCTGTAATTTGAATATCGATGGAGATGATTTTTATAAGAATAGACTTTTATATAAAAAGAATTCATTTACATATTTGATATAGATACTGTTATAATTTGCGTCGGTAGAACATTTTTACAGCTAGGTTTTTTTTGGTTAATTGCCGCTGGGCGCGTGCACTTTTTTGATTATGTAACTAACACTTAATTTGTGACACTTATTTTATGTACTCGTCTATGTGGATTTTGGTGTATTACATAATGCACGTGCGAAAAAAAATATATATAGGTAAGAAGATGTTTACACGTATAAATACATTTAGTTAAATATTACACACTTGGAGAACATTGAGAGGACTAAAAATGCATGCGATGCAAAAGAGCATTAAAAATTGGTAAAAATTGGTGGAAAAGGTAGGACGGGGCGCAAAGATTCAATTTGACTTTCAGTAACTATTGAAATTAAATGAACTACATGACAACACATAACATGTATGAAACAAAAAACTATCGAACTATGTTCAGTAAAATTCCAAGTTAACTCTAAAACTATAATCGCAAAAAGAATACTTTTGGTATGAATATCAATACATTTGCATTTATCTCCTGATAGCGACCTAATCATAAGATTAAAGTAATGGCTAATTACCCATTTTTGCCTTCTACTTTAAAATAATATAGTTAAAAATTCTTTGCTTTATTTGATATTGAGACAATAGTGTTGGACCTCTATGTATAACGAAAGCATAAAATATATATTTTTTTAGCTTTTTAGCAGATGTTCTTGCGCATGAGTATTTGTATTAAACCAAAGATTAGTTTATGTACTTTCTTCTTTTAAATTGTAAGGTTCAATAGAAAAAAGGATTGGCAAAGAAAAAGTAAAAATATTGCGTTATTCACTTTCATACAAAATGTGGAAATAAAGGGAACAATACTCATGTTATTAGCATCTTGCGATAAGTATATGAAGGAGGCGTCTTGTCTAGACAAAGAGCATCCAATTTCTAAACTGTCATGTCATGAGAACAAAATCTTATAGTAAATAGTACTAGTAAAATATTACATATACTTGTAATGTTATGTTCAAACACAACTAATGAAACTGTTTTAAACATATATCGTGTGCTATGAACAATAAAAGTGAAATAGAAAAATTTTGAGAGGAAAGTACTTACAATACAAATATTGTTTCAGCAGACGTATTGAATTTAGTATATAAATTTATTTGAGATCTCTGCTATATAGAGATCAATTGGCCCCAAAATCATCAAACATTGGTCCCAAAATCAACAAACATTGGCATCTCTGATTGCAAGTAATTATACTTTTTGAATCAGTTACTAAAAAACTGTATTTTGGGATACCTTATGTTAAGGCAATCATCACTTTATTTATCATAAAATTGGGAAGATTGAGAAGAGAAAATTATAATTTTATTTATAAAATTCAAACTAAATTGAATGTTGTAACTCTGGAATAAGGAGTACTTATTTTAAACGATTATCGTTAACAATGAATTTGGAATAGAAAAATTTTGAGAGGAAAGTGCATACTATATATTTATTGTTCTAGCACACTTATTAAGATTAGTATATAAATTTATTCAAAATCTTTGCTATATAGAAATAAATTGATTCCTAAATTTTCAAACTTTGACAAGTACTTGTTGGATCTATATGATACTTTCCGCATTGCAACTTCAATTCAAGATATCTGTTATATAGAAATAAATTGGCAAGTACTTGTTGGATGTATATGATACTTCTCTGATTGCAACTAGTTTTATTTGGAGAACGAGAAACTTTATTTAATTTCGCCCTTTTTTTAGCCAATCGTAGCTTTATTTATTATAAAATTGAGAGGAATGAGAAGAGAAAATTATAATTTTATTTGCAAAATTTAATCTAAATTGAAGGTTGTAACTTCTGAAACGAGGAGTACTCATTTTAAACATTTATCATGTACTGTAAACAATAAAAGTGAAATAGAAAAATTTTGAGAGGAAATAACCTACTACTACAGGTATTGTTCTAGCAGACGTATTTGGTTTTTGTGTATAGGATAATTCAAGAACTCTGCTTTATAGAGACCAATTGGCCTCAAAATAACCAAACATCGGCAAGTACTTGTTGGATGTATAAATACTTATCTGATTCTAAGTACATAGTTCTATTTTTCAATTTAGGCGCCGAGAAACTGTATTTGCATTTTTCTTTTTTTGGAACACCCTTTGCTAGGGCAATCAATTGTACATGACATTAATTACTATAAAATTGATAGCGTTGGGAAAAGTAGTTTATAATTTTATTTGAAAAATTCAACATAAATTGAATGTTGTAATGAGGAGAGGTACTAATATATCATAGAATAGCGTATTATAAAATCAAAAGGAAATTCAGATTAATATACCTATTATGAAACACCTATTGAGATCTGAATGCGATTTTAATTTGGCAGTAAAGTTGTTTACGGCTCTTTAATTGTTTTGCCAAATAAACGTCTCATATGCATTATTATAGTGTAATATGACTCTGACCTACATGCGTACAAACAATCGCAATTATTAATTTTATGTACATATAAGTTAATGTACATACCTACAGGTATATATATATATATATATATATATATATATATTTGTTTTGGTATACATATGTATGTATTATGTGTATATATATATGTATTATGTCGCGTATATCTTGTATATGTAAATCCGCGCGCCAACATGTTTTGACATATTTTGCAGGTAGGCAAATTAACGGGATAAAAATACCGGAACACAACTCTTTATCTTATTTGTATAAATATATATATATATATATATATATATATATACATAAAGTTAGAATTGAGATAACTATAAAAGGAAAAGCTGCACAAAATAGGTTGCAATAATTAATCGCGAATAACAATAGCTATCCATTTGCGTCCAATATTAATGCCGATATTGATTGCCTGCTTTATTAGATAATGCCAATTGCCAAATTAATCATTCATTATGCCTTTTGTCGTTTTGGAAAAACCATTAATTACATGGGCTGCATTTTCTTTTTCAGGGCTTTTGTTTCCTTAGTGAGAATTTATAGGACATTTCCTTTACGATGTTTTGGCTGAAAAATGTTCAAAAGATCAGTCATTCACTAAAAATATAATATTTATTGAAAAATTGATATAGATCGTTTTTAATACTTATGCATTTAGATACGCAAAATGTTTCAGTTCAATTTTTGTAAAAATAATTCTGGGTTGAAAATTGAATATTGAAAACAAATATTGATTTCTTCAATATTTCGGGACAATGCTGGAAAAAAAAAATGGGCCAATATTGTTCTTATAAAATCCAAGACGCAAGAAGATCTTTTTTTGAAAATTAAAACAACAGAGCGCACAAACGAGACTTATTAGCCAAAGCTAATCTAGAATAATTGGCAGTGATAATTTTGAACATCAATTATTTTCAATTCAATTTTCGTAAAAATTATTCTGAGTTGAAAGTTGAATATTGAAAACAGATATTGATCTTTTCAATATTTTGGGACAATGCTGGAGAAAAATCTGAATCTGGGGCCAATATTGTTCTCATAAAATCCAAGACGCAAGAAGATCTTTTTTGAAAATTAAAAAAATAGAGCGCACAAACGAGACTTATTAGCCAAATGCTAATCTAGAATAATATCCAATGACTTTTTACTTATTTTATTTATTTATTTTTTATATTTAGGATAAAATTGGTAAACAGTGGTAATTTTGAACAGCAATTATTTTTCAGTTTGTTCACCAAATTTGTCAATATAAGAACTTGAAAACAAATAATAAAAAATTGTATATCATTCTTGCTTATCGATTATAAATTAACAATCACCTGTCCAAATGTTGCGAAAACTGTACCATCAACCATTGCAAAGTAGTTTCATTAGTAACTGGCACGCTTTTATTTGAGATTTTCTGAAGGCGATATGCTAAATTTTAGATGTTAGATCTCGTTACGTTTTGTAGGGCATTTAGGTCAAGCGGAAAATTCGGCACATAGAGTCATACTAAATTTTGGGGCACATTATTCTATTAAAATTATACGCAGACTGCTCGCTGTAAATATACTTAGCAAAACTTAATTTCAGTACTCGAGAGATGTCTTGAAATGGCTCATTGGTTTCATGTCTGGTTTGCGAATATATTCACCTACTAAATAATAAACCAGATAATTAAACACGGTAAATTAAATAATAAATGAAATTCTGCTTCTACACTAAAAACATAAATCTGCTTCTTCTTTATTGCGTTAGTTTATTAGCTATTTTAATAAATGTCTCAAAAGATATAGTAAGGCAAAATCAATTGTTAGTATGTAATTTTTTTTATATCAATAATTTTGATAGTATTGATATTCGTAATTTGTGGACAGATTTCAGAAGGTCTATTGGCCTATATTTGTTATTCAGATATTTATTGTCACAGAGCATTTGATGATATAATCCCAAATCAGTATATTACTAAAGCTTGAAGCTCTCAAAAATTAATTCAATATTATATCTAATGTATTCCTTACATAAAATTTATTCCTCAACAATTAGTAGCATTGAATTGGAAGAAAATGATTTTATGATGTAACTTTTATCAAAACTTTACGATCTAAATCAAATTTATATAGATCAAGCTGAGCTTTTAATGAAAAAATAGCTTTCCGATAAAGTAGTGATATAATTTCTAAATTTCAATTAATTTCGTTAGCTTTTTACAAATTCACTGACTTTATGAGATCAATGATGGATAAAAATACATTTTCCAGTAAGTAAAAATGATCCATAATCATTTTATAATGGAAGCGAGCACTGTTATTTAGTTTACGAGACCTTATAATGTTTATAAATATATATAATAATATAAATATAATAATATAAATATAATATAATAATATAAATGTAAGGCATTGGATCTGTCTGTCCCCTGGCCGTCGCAATTTTACCCCACATATGGGGTAATAAGGACCAGATAACACATTTTTGAAAAACTGGAAGTTTTACTGAACATACTCGGATAATTGTTAGTTGGATATGTGTTATTTGTTGAAATATAATTAGTTTGGTTTTCGCAATATAATTACTCAAAGTCAAATTGGACCTTTGTTTCCCGCCCTACCCTACTCAAAAGCTCATGAATTTCAAACTGCATAGTATGTTTCTTTAACTTCCCGAAAGAGAATTTTGTTTTCATCAAAAAATTCCGATTTGCTTATTTGATGTTTTTTTCGACGTTTCAAACCATTTTGAATCGGATGAGACCAAATTTGGAAAAAGTATGTGTGTGTATGTTTATGTTAACAGATTTTTTGGCGTAAATCGCCGATTGCTCTAAAACGGCTGGACCGATTTCAGACATTTCAAAGCCATTTGATGTATCTCGATAAGGATCATCGTTTATCAGTTTTGTGCGACGATCTGCCAAGCCGTTTCTTTATAATTTGAAAAAAACTGTTAAACTTTTCGTCCACATTTAAGCTCATACTACCGAATCGATTAAAATCAAAAACTGTTCGAAATATATTAGGGAATGTTACTGATTAATTTTAGGTGAAAATCTACCGAGCCGTTTTCTTGTAATTAACTGTTGAAAAAAAAAATTAAGCCGATTTTTATGGAATTTTTTTGGCGATATATATCATGGTCTTATAGAACTTACTGAAATATTACGGCCTTACGACAAGTAGTTTGATTTTAAAAATTCATCAAACTTAGAGAAAATGAGTAGTTTTTTTTACTTTTGTTAAAATTAAAATTAGACGATTTACTTGGTATAATGATAGAGTACTTTGTCTTAAGGAACATACTTAACCATTAAAGACCTACAGAAACTCGTTCAATTATAAAAATTAATGATTTTTGGAAATTTGCTTTTAGAAAATATTCCAAGTTGACGTGTTCGTTCGTTTTCAATTATGTGTAATAAATCCACTCGGAATACTTTTAATCACTCGTAAATTAATTTATTCTTTATTGATTAAGTCCCGACACATATCGGGAAGTTCATGTAACTTGCCTCAAGGCAAAATACCAATACCAACTAGTTATATATTATTTTATCGTAGTAGCTACAATCAATATAGTCACCCTGTTTCGGCTTGATGTTGAGATTTAGGACACCCTGTATATAAATATTATGATTTCTTTTTTTTTAACTGCAAGCTTCCTTTATACAAAAAATTATTTACATAATTTTTATTTATAATTATTTCTACGTGTATGTATGTATGTTTGCTATATACTTTTATAACAATACATTATCTTATGCATTCCTCTATATATTGATAAAATTAAATTAATTATGTCAGCTCACTTAACAAGTGCATCACGAATGTTTATTTTATCGTTCTCTGACATTTCATTTCGATGTCAATGATATTAGCGTTTATGCGTACGTTGACCACGATTTCGCTATATGCAAATATTTTATCAGAACGCCGACTAAAAAATCACACTGATTGATTTTTAGGAATGCTGATTCATAAATTATTGAATTTAGATACGGTAATAATAAACTTTTTAAATTATTGATTAAGATAGTCGAATCTGCATTTTTGAAAATTTCTAGAGAAGTAGACAGAATATAGAAATAGATCTTTTAGCTAATTAAATGTATGTCTATGTGTTCAATATAAAAATGAATTTATGGGCCGATTCTGCTGTAAAATAGACCAATTTTTTGGCAAGACTATGTATTGTTCCAGGTTTCATACAAAATGCTACTAAATGCTGTTCAAATTCTATGTTGCTGTGCGATTAGGCGTTCTACACATAAGCTGCAACTTCACTTATATGTTATCAAGCCATATAGCAAAAATCCAATTATAATAACATTTTTTTGAAAATGTGTGCATTTTCTAAGTTAGGTTTACTATCTAAAATGCCTGACTGCATAGCAACCACATGGCTATTGACACTTTTAGTACCATTTTGTTTGAAAATTACATGTACCAAAATAAATAATCTTATTACACTGCCTATTATGTACTATTATATTGCATTATTTTTCCGGGCCAATTCTACCTTAAAACAGACCAATATTATGACAGGGCTATATTACGCTGCGTTTTTTCACATAAAATGGTACTAAAAACTGTCTAAATGCTATGAGTTTGCTGTGCAATCAGGAATTTTAGATAATCTAGAAAACACTCACACGTCAAAAAAATTATCTTCTCATAAATGGATCTTTTATAAAATCTCAACTCATAAATGCAAATAAGACAAAAGTGAAGTTAGATATAAAGTGTGAAACGCTTGATCGCACAGCAAGTACATAGCATTTTGACGGTTTTTAGTACCATTTTATATGAAAAACACAGCGTAACATAACTTTACCACCATTGGTCTATTTTACGGAAGAATTGGTCGTTCTATTTATATTCAAATTCAATATTTTAATATAATGAATTTTTTTTTTCAAATTGCTGCTACAGAAAATGATTCATAGAACTCATTTTGGAACATCAATTAAGTTATCAATAAAACTAAATTAATAAATGACGCCAAACACAACAGTGATATGAATATAAAATACTGGCTTGACCATAATTCAAAAATATGATAGACTACGACAATATATAATAGCAAATCGAAAATTATAAGCTTCATTGTTTGATTCATTTGGTTCTGAATTTTAATTAGATAGTTGATTAAAATTAAATGCATGACGAACAATGGCTTACTTCAGTGACCTGAACAAAAATTTTGATACCTACTTTACTATATAGTAGTGTTTAAATTTATTTTATTTTTTATAAGAAAATGAGAATAGAAATTCTTCAACAGTTGATAAAATTGTTATTAAGATTATAGCACATCAAATTTTAAACCTAATTTTTGTAATTAAAATGGCCCAAAATATAGTCCAGGCCATAGACCTTCTGATTACTTTTTGATTCAATTTTCATAAAACTCGTTGAATGGTATGAATTTCAATAAAAATTATGTCAAATCGTACCTGATTCAGTTTTCTGCAAATTAAAACCAGAAGTGTTATTAACGTGGTTTTATGATGTTGCTTGAAAGATGGCAAAAGGTCATTGATCAATATGGGAAATACAATATACAAAATAAAGTTTCATGAGAAAATCATCTTTCATTTTCAAAAAAAAAAAAAAAATTAATTGCCAACCTTTTTTCGCGCATCTTTGGATAGATAATAATGATACTTTTCATAAATAAATATTTAGCACTTACTTAAAAAAGCTAATTAGATAAATTATGAAAAAAAGATCACAAAAACCATTCTACAATATCTTACAGAAAACTTGATCAAAACAGCCTAAACTGTTAGATTTCACTATCCTACAAAAAGGAAAATATTCAGCGCATGAGTTCAAATTTTGTGAAAATTGCATAAATACTTGAACTGTATATAAAAACATTTTTTTATAATTTATAATTATTTGAGTATATTTATGGACCGATTCTGCCGCACAACAAACCAATGTTATGGCTAGGCTATGTTATGAAGAACTTTCCATACTAAACATTGACAAAAGCCATGCAGTTGCTGTGCAGTTAGGCCCCTTTCTCAGGTTGTAAGATAGAAAACCTAACCTAGAAACCGCATAAATGTTAAAAAATCTAGCTTAGGTATCAGGGTCTTTCATACACAGCTTCATAACATACAAGTGACGTTGCAGTTTATGTGTAAAACGCCTGAATGCACAGCAAATACATGACATTTTGTTCATTATGATTCAGTAGCATAATGTATGGAAGTTGGAGTGTAACATGGTCTTGCCATAACATTGGTCTGTTGTGGGACGGAATCGGTCCATTAGTTGTATGTAAAATTTTATCCTGATTACCAATGTTATTTATCAGCAATCCCTAGTCTCAGGGATATCAACCTCGATATCAAGCATTATGATAATAAAATTTTACTTGAGATCGTAGATCCTAAAATAGCCTTGTGTGGGCATTGGCAACTACGTACACATATAGCTATTACATATGTATCTAAGATAATCGCATAGGAGAATGGTCAACCACTGGGTTGCTTCTCGTAAAATAGTAGGTTAAGTTTAACAAACATTTTATGACATTGTTCTTCTAGTTGATTTTTTTTTCATCTCATCGTTGCTCAAGTTTGACAAGCGGTCGATTGTTGATTTTTACATCAGTCTAAAGTCGGTTAACAATTATCACTGGAATCAATATATAGAGTAACAACATTTGCGTGCCAATAACTGTTTCTTTAATATAACTGAGTACTTTGCAGGCAATTTATTTCTTCAGAATGATAATGCATGTCGTTATGTGTATATTGTCATTATAATACGATGGAAATAGAAGTCATCATAAATGATTATGTGCATGAATGCATTCTATTGTCCGATTGCCATTAATTGCTCGGAAAACCGTTGCACTGCCACTACTAAGAAGCTTATTTCATTTTGCTGTTAATATTTTTAATGTTATTTCAATATTCTATGCGCTTTCTAACAAAATGTTGAAATACTTCGTAAGTAAATGTAATATGTAATATAAGAACAATATCACATTAACGTGTGAAAGCTTATGAATTGCCTCCACTACTTATATTATACTACCCTAACTTACTTATTTTCTTCACTTTCAATTGAGTATGTAGTTTTTTGTTATTTTTTTTCATTGTCCTCATTTCTTTCAAAGCCAAAGTCATAACACTGGTCTAAAAATTTAAAAAAAAATCAAATTTTCAAAGTATATATCCAAGAATATGTGTACAAGAAGGTTTTTCAAAATTTAAATTATTTTGGTAGATATATCTGTTTGACCACGATTATACTGTTCTGTTTTGCAAAACCTTAAGACGCGTTTTTCTCGAAACTGTTTTTTGCGATACGATATCCACTACTACTACTGGACTGATTTACTTAACAAAATTTCAGAGTTTTTTTTATAGACTTTTTTCAATATGAACTGTTCATCCTGAATTTTAATTTTTACTATTTTTAAAAAATTCGAGAATATCAAAAGTTGCAATTTTTTCGGGTTGTTGCTATTTTGTGCAAAAATATATTTTTGATTTGCGCTTCATACGACGTTATTTTAGATTAATAATATATTTATATTTTTTATTACATTAGTTGGAGGGCAAATATCATGGGCATTCGTGAGTCAAGTGGCAATTATTTGAGATCACCCCCTTCATCACGTTATGGAATTAAAACTTTGACTATTTTTGATTTTTATCTTTTTTTATACATTCTCAATATTAATTAATAACTTTAAAAAAATATAGTAAAATAATTGTTCACCATTTGTACGCCCTTTTAAAAATAGCATAAAATTCATGCATCTAGATCAGTCTTTCCCAAATAATAATATAAGTCTTTCCCGGTAATATCCAGGGGGGCAATAAGAGGCCCCTATATAAATTTTTTTTACATGTATACACTGTTTTAAATAGCGTTTTATTTGCTCTCACTGGTAAATTTTTTTAATTTAGAATGTAAGGTTACATCAACTAATATTGCACACTATAACTATTTTATTAAAATTAAAAAAAAGTTTTTTTAGAGATTATATGGGTGTAAACAATTTGGTAGGGGGGCGCTACAAAAATTTTGATCTTTAGAGGGGTCCTTGGATGAAATAAGTTTGAGAAACGCTGATCTAGAACATAATACATCCATTCATTTTTTGGCAACAAAATCGTCTGTTAAATTAAATTGAGGTATATATATCACAATTAAAGAGGGTTGTGCATCGGTTTCCGTAGTGTAGTGGTTATCACGTGTGCTTCACACGCACAAGGTCCCCGGTTCGATCCCGGGCGGAAACATAATTTTCCATTTTCAATTTTTCATTTTTTTGCTTTTCTGTAGTTATTTTGTTGCACTAGTTACATATAATAATAATAAATATAATTTTGCAATAAGACTAAATCAAAATTGCAAAATATCTCTTTTTTTGAGAATATATTAGTTATTAAATAGTAAAAAAAGCACCCTAGGCCAACGATAACGCTGTTGCATATAAATGTGTAATTTTACAGCTTTATATCGATATAAATTCAATTGTATTTATGTCAGCTCACAATTATTAACACATTTGCAATTTTATTATTCGTATAAAATTTATTTATATATTTATATATAAGATCATTATTCGTTATGTATAATAAAACAATTGAATTGATCTGTATTAATACATATAAAGTGATTAGATTAGATACTTATTGCTTATAATTTATTTAAATTTACCATTTACTTTTTTATATTTTTATATTTGATTATACCAAGAATTTTTTTGATATAATATATGATTTTTAATCAAGTCATTCACATTGCATTTCTATTTCTATTCTATAATTTATTGATATATTCATATATAAGATCATTATTCGTTATGTATAATTAAACTATTGAATTGATCTGTATTATTGCATATAAAGTGATTAGATACTTATTGCTTATATTTTATTTAAATTTACCATTAACTATTTTATATTTGATTATACCAAGAATTCTTTCGATACAATATATGATTTTTAATCAAGTCATTCACATTGCATTTCTATGTATTATTAAAAATGCAATCAATATGCATGTGCAAAAAATATGGCGAATTTGTTACCGATTAGTCTTACGTAATAGCATGGCTCGTTGGTCTAGGGGTATGATTCTCGCTTCGGGTGCGAGAGGTCCCGGGTTCAAATCCCGGACGAGCCCACTTGTCATATTTTCATCTCATTTTATTGCAATATTTTTATTCCAAAATCGTTTATTCCTGGTTTAATGCAATGAAATTAAATTAACTGTGTTTAGAAATTATGTTTTAATAATATGAGTTATATTTTATTTGATTGTTCATTATTTGTTTTTTTTTTTATTTTTGCGATCTGTTTTTTCATTAACAATATGTAGAGACTAGAAATTAGTAGTTACACCAAGTGGCGTATCTACTAGGAACATATAATATATAAATTAAAAAATAATTAAATAAATAATAATAATAAGTAATAGTAATCTATAACATAAAAATGAATCGAAAAATGTGTTGATAAGCGCATAACTCAACAACGCCTGGACCAATTTGACCAATTCTTTTTTTAAAATGTTTGTTGAAGTCCAAGGATGGTTCTTACGACGAGAAAAAATTGAATAATTGCTAGGAAAACCTAAAAACAGTCCTTTTCTTTTTCACATACAAACATTAGGATACGGAATATTTACTCAAGTCAAAGGAGCGTTTTGAGTCTAAATTTTTTTCACTGTGCTCCAATTCGTATGAAATTTTGAAATTAGGTTAATCTTACTCTCAAGTTCAGAAGTAAAAATAATTTAAACTTCTTTGCCATTTCCTGGGGGGGGGGATATCCCTCTCAGTGGTGTAATTTCATATTTTTTTCAAAATAACGTCGGATACGGATAAAAGAACTAAAAAATTGTTTTATAATGTTTTTGAAAAAAGCAAATACTCATCATTTTATTCAAAGCAGTTGTACATTTAAGATTCATATGGGTGGATGTATATACATTTCGGTATAGAGTTATAGACTGTAGTGTAAAAAAACATAATAATTTTTAACTAATTGGCAAATATCAGTATAGGTTATTAAAATTTTGAATTGTAAACATAAGTGCAGGACAACGTCTGTCGGGTCATCTAGTAGTAAATAAAAATAATAAAGCGAAAAATAATAAAATATACCAAAAGAAATGTAATTAATTTTAACTAGATAAAATGAGGTTTTCAGGTAGTTTTTGTTTCAACCTGGTGGACAATTAGACAGTACGCGACTGTCTAATTCATTTGGATGGACTTCTATTTGTTTATTTGTTTTAACTGAAAATTAACAATTAATTATGAATACCACGTTTGGCATTGCACACATAATTGTTTTATTTAGGTCGTAAATAACAATATGTAAAACTAAGACATTAAATACTGTTTTTATCAAGACCTTTTGATGAACTTTTGTAGAAATCTCTATCACTTTCTCCTCTTGTCAAACGTGTGAGCTAATTAAACTTGTGATCATTAGCGGTCTGCTACCAATTATACTGAAATGCATTCACATTTTATTTTCACGTCAAAAAGATGACTTTCAAACAGGCAGTCTTCTTACTTATATATGTACTATTCTGCATTTATTTCCTCATTTCAATGGGATTATGATTCGATAGTTTTCCTGATTTTATAGAGAACGTATATTTGAATTAACATTCATTGTGATTATAATATATCTTGTTGCACAAGCATCTAAGAATTGTCATCTCTTTGAATTATATCACGTTGTAATATAGGGTAAGGTGGGGTAGAAAGGTTCAATTATACTTTGAGAAATTATGTTATGAAAGACAAAACACATATAAAGCAAACAACTATCTGACTATGTTTAGTAAAACTCCCAGCTAATTCATCATTGCAGATTTTTTTTTTTTTTTGCTGTTTTTCAAATTTTGTCACGGTTTCTTTTTTACCCCATAGGGGGGTAAAATGGTACAGCCATGGCACGAACAGATCTAATGTCTTATTGTGAATTTCGAAGGATTAATAATAGCTACATTATTTAACCGATGCAACATATAAATTTCTTGTGTACATTTTTTACTGATATAGCACTGTGTATAACCTTGATCTGGTATTTCATCAGAAATATTCGTCAGCACTATGGAATAACTATGTATTTAATTTATCTTCTGTAAAAGTGATTTTTTTAAATAATTTACATTTTTATTTACTGTATTTTATTGTTCACACTTTTACCCGGGTAAAGATTTAGTTGGTCTTTTTTATCCAATCCATATGTAAGCTTTTATAAAGGTTAAATGAAAAAACTGTTAATTAAAGTAAACTTGAAAATTAAATCATTGATTTTGTGGTGCTCTCATACCATGGACCTGCTTTCAGGCAGACTACTATTTACTATTATTATACTTGAAAATTCTGTTATAAGGTCTCGTAAACTAAACAACAGTGCTCACAACAAAAAAAAACTAACAAGGAAGGAAAATACTTTTGTTATGGATTATAATTCATTGCCATTCTTTCTTTTGATTGCGATGTAGTAAGAATTAAACTGATACATCGTTTTTCCTCTACTTTCAAATATTGTTTTAAAAAATTCTTAACTTTACTTGTTTTTGAGATATCGGTGTTGGATCTTCTTGCCCGCGGACTTTTAAGCCTCGCTCTACCCTATGAGTTATTACTATACAGTATTTACACATAATACAGAACTTGAAAAATTTATTCAAGAATTCACTACTTTTGAAAATTCATCATTTAAATTTTTAATTTAAAAGTATAATATTTTTTTAAAAAAAACTTCGAGCTACTTCTCTAGTCCACTTGTAATTTAGCACTGCTGCAAATCTTTTTTATTTCAGTTATAACATACATTTGATTGAGATTTATCAAATTATATTTTTATTTTTCTGTGATGCAACTTCAGCTATTTATATGATAAATTATCATTTTTTGATAAGTTGCCAATTTCGCCATACACAACATTTCTCACACATTGTAGAATCAAATTATTTTGATTCTCTTCTCTCGAATGAAATGTTATAGTTATCGTTACCTGTGCGTATACGCCAACTGCCCACATGCCTTCGATAGCTCAGTTGGTAGAGCGGTGGACTGTAGAGGTTTAATTCACAGAGATCCATAGGTCACTGGTTCAAATCCGGTTCGAAGGAATCTTTTTATACTCAATTTCGATATTTTAAATCACATTTTATTAGAAATATTATAAATAATATAGATATCATAATAATATAATACATTTTAGTAATATTAAAACTTATAAAACTACTTTTTATCTACTATTTATCTATGAGGTTGGCAACTAAGTAAGTGCGGATTTTTGTTAGAAGCACGAAGAATTTTTCATCCTGAAACTGAATAATTTTATTTTGAAATCCATTGTTCATTTAGATCACTGGCTTTTTGCCATATTTCAAGAAGCACCATTAGCCCTCTTTCATAAATCTTCTGGTCTTTATTAACGAAAAACTGCATCAGGTACATTTAGATCTCATTATTGATTTTTTTTTAATTTCCGGATTTTTGTAAAGATTGAAACTTAAAGTAATCAGACGGCCAGGACTATATGGTGGATGTAGCAAAACATCTCAACCAAGCTTCAATAATTTTTGCCTAGCCTGACCAAAAATACAATCACAATTCTGTCTTTTAACGAACGCCAAAGGAAACCAACGCATTAAAAAACTTATTTTTACTAATCGATATCTAAGTTGCCTACTAACCATTAACAAAAGGTATTAGTACACTTGTACTAGGTCAGCAAGCCTAATAATTCAATTTTTAAACCATCCAAATGTAAGAGTGAAAATTGCACTTACTTACTTACCAGCCTAATGTATACTAAAAATTCAATCAATTTTTGTAATTACATCTTATAAATTTCATAAACTGATTTAATCGAATATTCGAATTAAATAAAAAATCGATCATAAAAAATATATTTATTTATATTTAAGTTCTTACCTTACCACTCGGCGTATCTATGAATATCTAATCAAAATATTGTACCGTACTTTTCATATATTGTTAACCATTTCTGCTCATTATTTCCATTAGATATCAAAATAAATGAATTTAAAAAAATTAAGTTCTTAAATACAACATTTTATCACTTTGTCTCTGAGTGGTATTGGAACAAATAAAAATCCAATTTGAAATTTAAAAATAAAATATATATGTATTTATCCTAATTAAAGTATTCACTAATTTAATCTCCTTATCAATTTGATTAGATGCATTTGAATTCTAGAATCAGGTTACTCAAATGCATCATACGGGTTACAAGTGCATATAAGGTGTCATTTAATGTAGTTTCCGTGGTGTAGTGGTTATCACATCCGCCTAACACGCGGAAGGCCCCCGGTTCGATCCCGGGCGGAAACAGATATTTTTTATTTTTGAAAAAAAATATCTGTATAAACAATTTTATTTCAATATCTTATTTTTTTAAAGAAACATTATATTTATATTTGTTTCAAGTCTTATGTATATATATTTAGTAATTTATTTGCAAAAAAAATTCTGACGCAATCAAATATAATATATTAATAATCCTGATAAGAAAAAGAGAAAGATATTGATTACTATTATATTTATATTATTATTCATATTATTAATATTTATACGTTATTTATTAATATTAACTAGGGCAGCGTTTTCCAACCTGTGGGGCGCGTTCTCTTAGGAGGGCACCAGGCTGATCTAAGGTGGGCACGAACATCTGTTTCCAGAATACTATTGTCGAAAATAACCCAACATTTTTGAAATGACAATAAAAAATAAACAAAAAATATGCATATTTTTACATGATATTGCATATTATCTGATAGATAATATCAGCTGAGTATTTATAAAATTAAAATGTTGAAAAAATAAGGGAGACGCAACAATTTTTTTTATTAGAGCAGGGGGGTGCGGTGCAAAAAGATTGGCAATCACTAAACTAGGGCCTCCGTATGAATAAATAAAATAAATATTTGAATAGTGTGATATATCTCTGTATGCACCTAATTTTTATAAAATGCAAAATTTTGTAAGAAATTCTGTACCGATTTTGAATATTGAAAACTTCTCAAAAGATAGCATTTGGGAATCTAATTAATAAATCTAAATTAATCGTGCAGATTGGTGTTTGGTAAAAATCGACCTGGCCGTTTCTTTGTATGTAATTGTTAATTTTTTCTCATAATTTTATTGAGGCTTATTTTTAGTAACTTAGAGTTAGTTATTTGATAAGAATTCAGGGTCTTATAGAACACCTTGAATTGGTATAAGCCTGTGAAAAGTGATTTGAGTATTAAAATAATATATTAAAATTATGAATAATGCGTTGCTTTCTTAAGAGATACAGAGTAAATGCCCATAATAGTATCTAGTAATTTGCTATATTACTATTTTTGTGTAAAAACATGATTGAATAACAAAAAAACTGAAAATTCTCATTTTTTCGCGCCTCCGAGAACCTCCAACCCCTTGAACTGGTGTACATTTCAGTAATGAATAAGACTTAAACTATTTTTGAAAAATAACTAGCGTGATTGTACAATAATTAGCATGTTTGCACAAAATTGAATAGACTGCAAAACTTTGAAATATTATAAGGTCCTACAACATCTTGGTTTTTCATATACATTTATATATGAACCTCATCAATTAAATCCACTATTTACACATCTAAAAGTTCTTGCAACATTCAAAATTCCACTCACTCCTAGTTTTAATAGTCTGGAATGCATAAAGGCATTTTCTTTGCTATACAAAAAAACTAGTTTTAATATATACGTATTTGTTTAACACGTTAATCGCCACGATAATATCAGAAAATTTTTCACATGAGCCATGGTAACTTTAATCTATATAATCTATAATTTAGTTAAAAATGTAAAGTAAACTTAATGTATCAAAACAAATTTTTTTTGACAATGTTCATGGAAAAACACTATTTTTTGTGTCACACGTATATGACTGAATTTTTTCTCTTTCTACCAAATCGCATATGTTTGACATGGCCCATGTAGAACTTCTTAACGTCACACACATTTGACTGACATGGCGATTAACGTGTTAATATATAATTATAGGTACTATAATACCTTATAGGTATTATTTTATGCATTCACACTTTTCACGAATTTAGTCTATTTGGTATACCATAACCATATTTTTAATTCTTCATAATTTAATTTAAACTTTCTATACCAATCTTACAGGATTCTTCAGCATTCGTATTTCGACTTGTACTATTATAAATTTACTAAATTTTACACAACGCAAATATTAAATTTTTTATTTAGTGTTCATGTACTTTACAAGTTTAATTATTTTTTTTTATAAAAATGTGCAAATTGCTATCACAAGATGTCATTAATTCTAATAGCCGTGTATATGCAAAATATGTGTTGCCGGTAACATATTAAACATATATTTCTTATGTTCTGACCCAGATTTTTAAACTATAATCGTGAGAATAGCATTGTGATTCAATATTATTAACAACGACACTTTGCACAGGGTCATTTTATTATAGTAAATAGGTACTAAAGGATATCAACATCTTGAGGTTATCATCTATTGTGGAAAAACAATATAAATTGATACGTAATTACATACTTGCGATACCTACTTCAATCAGTGCAAACTGGTGCGATTGATGATGCCATTCGCGATTTATATCGAGATAATTGATGGGAAAATATAAATTAATATATAACGATTATGCACTTATTGTAATTGATTGATTTCTATCATGAGAAGCAAGTGATAAATGACACATATTGTTAGAGATTTATGTAAATAATTGTGGTCGAACATATCTGAGAATTTATCTTTTTAATATTCAATTGTATTTTATTATTAGGTTTTATTCTAAAAGTTTCATATACACAATAAAAATTCAGAGTATTTTATTTAAAAACATAAAATACCATAAAGTATTTGTAAGTGGCATTTTCCTTAAGGCAAGTAGCATGAACTTTCCGATATGTGTAAATAATCGAGTTAATTTTTAAATGGTTATTTTTAGAAAAAAATTTTTGCTTTTCACTAAAAAGTAATCGATGCGACTTTCAAGTCATATGCTAGAGCGGGGTTTAAAGGTCCACAGGTGAAAAAAGTTTATCACCGATATCTCAAAAACAAATTAAAGAATTTTTTAAATAAAAATATTTGAAAGTAGAGGGAAAAGGATGTATAACCAGCCACCACCTTGATTATTACGACTTTGCTATCGGGAGATAAAAGAAAATGTTTGAAAATTCATAACAAAAGTATTTTCTTTCATTGTTAATTTGTTTGGCTGTGAGGACTGTTCTTTAGTTTACAAGACCTTTATATTATTTTTAAGTCTTTAATTTAATTTTTTTTATTAGATGTATTGTTATTTTTAAGTTAAATTTATCTTCTCTTTATATATCCCCTAAAAAAACTTACTCGTGAGTGGGTTAAAAAGGACCAACTGAACCTTTACTCTGGCAAAGGTGAATAAACAATACAATTTAGTAAATAAAAAGTAATTTGAGTTAAAAAGGCTATTATAGTAAATCGAATAAATAGTTATTCCAACCCCACTGATGAATATTTTTGACGGAATACCAGATCAAGGTTATTTACAGCATAATCTTTGTTAAAATTGTATCCATGAAATTTATATTTTGCATTGATTGAATAATTTAGTTATTATTTCGTAAAATCCCTTAAAATCACAAATAAGACATTGGTATTATTTGTCCCCTGACTGTCCTATATTACCCCATTTATGGGGTGAAAAAGAGCAGATGAAATTTTTTTGAAAAACCACAAAAAACACATTTCTACAATGGTGAATTAGCTGGGAGCTTTACCAAACATAGTCAGATAATTTTTCGTCCAAAATGTGTTATTATTTGTAATATATTAGGTTTGGTTTTTAAAATATAATTGCTCAAAGTCAATTGATCAAATTTTCAAAATCGTTTCAGGTTTTGTAGAGAAAACATGGATAAAAAATTTTGCATTTTATTCTAATTTTTTTCTTTATAAATTGTCAGACTTTAGCAAAAAAAAATTAGATTCTGTACACCTGTACACTTTTTATACATTGTGACATATAAAATCTATAAAATTACAATTTTGTAAGTTGTGACGTTTTTATGGACTTTTAGTAACTAATATAAATATCACTCCTCTAATTTTACTTCGTTTAATTGCTAAAGATTTTTATTTAATTTGTAAGTGTAAGTTACACGTTATTTTGATTTGTTTCATTAAGAAATTTTTTTATCGACTTTATATCTATATTCCGATAAATATTTTATTTAATTTTGCATAAAAATATATATAACCTAACTTTAAAGACTTAATTTTTATTTAAGTCTTCTATTGCAATTTTTTTTTTGCATCTATTTGTTTTGGGCTCGCGAAATTCGATAATGTTAAAGGTTCATATTTCAAGTTAAAACCGTTGATTACTTCAACGTTATTAAATTCAATTATAAATCAAAGGCATTGAAAATATATACATTTAATTAATTTAAGACATCTTTTACAGGTTTTCCACACCTAACAATGAGTTATAACGAGTAGTAAGTAGTAGGTAAAAAATTGTATCTTAGGTGAGGTATGAGTTACTGTAATAAAATGTGGAGGACAACTAATAGCAATGAAAATTTAATTTACATATTGATATATTACTACATTTTTATAACAGTAAAAATAAAATTATAATTTACATTAATATAATGTCAGTGTTAATTTTTAAAATATCCTAGATCACTGGCGGTCTGGAATAAGGAAATTAATGAATCTATAATTTCTTGGGCACATGGAATAATTTCTTTGGGGTCTAAATCATCTCTGTCTCTTAACTCATATACGAAAGTTAGTGGAACATTTTGATCTCCAAACATCCAGTCGATGCTGCTTCCAAAAGCGGCACCTAAAAAATAATTGATTCAATTTTTTAAACTGCAAAAGTTGAAAATATTTTATATAATAGAGTAATAAAATTATAAAGAAGAATATTTTATATATAGTTATAATATAATATTATTATAATAAATTTTTGTAAGCTCACTCATAGTGGAGAAAATTGAACCATGTTTGTATTCTGTGCCAAATCGTTTAGATAGAGCTTTTACTGCTGCGTCAGAAATAAGTTCCTGGTAATAAGAAAAATTGTTTGTATGGTAGTAGTTTTATAAAAATTGCTTATAATATCTCTAGAAAAAATGACAGCTTTAATCTTTAATCATATTTGATATTACATTTTATATAGATATTTTAAACGAAAATTATTTTGAGGAAATACATGAACTACTCACGTAATCTTTTACATTCTCGGCATCTTTCCAGGTGTATGCATATGGATACATCAAAACTTGTCCATAAGAATGCAATGTAAGATAAACTTTTAAGTTTTTCCCAATAGATCTTGCGAAATCGGCGTGGGCCTGGGTTTCTGGTTCCGAAAATGGTTTTGGTCCTGCATATTGCATTAAACAAGGTTCAGCTGATTGTCCAGTTCCTAAAATTTAATTACACTATATAATATTAAAGTTGAAAATGAACGTATACACACATACATATAGAAAAATTTATTTTTCAAAAAGATAACTTTATTTGGTTGGTTGTAAACTTACCAAGCCATTCATAATCATAGTTTCTATTTGGATCAGCTCCAAAGCATTCTCCGTATGGTTGACGAGTTTTTCTCCAAAATCTTTCCTGAATGGGTGAAAATTAAATATTCAACTTTAATAACACTTATTAATGATTCATTTGTCTGACTTTAACGTAACAAATAATATTTCTTTTCTGTCCAAATTTTATCAATTCAATGATAATTATTCTAATTTTTTAATTTATTTTTTATGTCTTACCGTGGTGTGGCTGTATTCGTATCCATCTGGATTAAGAATAGGAATAATGTACCAATCGTAAGAATTTGCTAGATTTTGAATTTGGGGATCTTGCGAATTCAAAAGTTCATTTATTAAATATGTTGCAGTTGAAACGCTACTCCACTCTCGAGCATGGATGCCACCATCTAACAAAACCGCCTTCTTAGTACCTCCAGTCGAAATCTGGAAAAAAATTATCACTAAATACATGAAAATATATTCAGATAAGAATATCATACCAAGTTGAGTAATTTCTCAGATCAAAGATGTTATCAATAATATCCATACCTTAATTGCCAAGATGTCGCGCCTTTCGTATGATTTTCCAATACTGAAAACTTTTGCTTTATCAGCGTGTGATGTAGCCAAACTTCTGAGCCACGCATAAGTCTGTAAAAATTGAATATTAATTTGAATAATTAATATGAATACAATTTTATTTCAAAGAATTTTTTTTGATACCTACCTCCTCTACGTTATAAAAAGTATCCCAGCCATAAGTTTTGTCTCTTCTCGTACCAACATCGACTTTATCAAGAAGTCTGATGAAAAAAGTAGTATTTTTTAATCTTGTTTATTACTAATTTTGTAGACCATAATTTATTAATAATCATGAAAAAAAAATATTTTTCAAAAACTAAAATTGCAAAGTACACCAAAATAGGATACTGATACTTCAACTGATGATTCATTACTATTTATTAAACAATAATGTTTAGTAAAACTGCAAATACACTAAAGTTGGATACTGATACTGCAAGTAAGGATTCGTTGAAATTTACTAAATTGTTCTTAAATTGCTCGGAAATTTTGAATGTTACTAAGGAGCTCTATAAATATTATTTCTGTAGTCAATTAAACTACAAAAATAGTATGTCATATCTTCAGTCTTTAGAATAATTTAAGAGCTTAATTGTCTTGTCCGCATTATAAATAAAGCATCAGGTTAGAAAAACTATTTTCTTGTTGGTCAAATATGATCCCTTACATCTATTTTTTTTTTTTTTTGAAAAATTAAATTTAAACTAAATTTAGTTTACTGGAACCCAACTATAGTTGAGTTTACTATAGAGTCGTGTTTTTAAATAAAAAAGGAAAAAAAATCAAATCTGAAAAAAGAGAGACCTAAAATATTTGTTTGCCCAGTTGGTTAAAAAGTTTAAAAAAATGCAACAAAACATAAAAGAGCATTTGAATAATCTATCATTCTTTTACTAATTATTTGTTAACAGAAAACAACTTTAGAAGTCTGCAATAAATCTGTCGAAGTGCATGGTTGTTATTACATTTATATTAATTATAAGAATGTTTATTATCACCGTTGATAAAAAAAATTAAACGTATCTTGTCTAAATTATAATGCTTATGTCTGAAATCGGAAATTTGGATCCTAGATTAATTTAAATTGAACGACATATCTATTTCAAAATTTGAGTTTGTTTTTTTATTTTTATTCTAGGTTTTTTCATTCGTAAATAACATTTAGGATTTAAAATTAGTACTCACTTCTGAACGTCATTAATATTTATTTGGAAATGTATTTTTTGGAAATCCAGTTGCTTTTCAAATTCGCCAATTTTTTGCGGTGGCACCATAATATCCACATGTTGGCCATTATTTTTTACGTATGTCCAGAAATCTAACTAATAAATAAATAAATATTACTTTATTTTTGTTATATTTAATATTTTATTACAAGAGAATCTCATATGAATGTTATTAAACAAATAAGATAACATGAAACAAAAATAATAACAAAGTTTTTGAAGGGCGTTTATCAATCTATCTCTATTTATCAAATGTATTTTTTACTACAAAACGATAGTGGAATATTTTCAAAATGATAAGCTATTATTGCAAATATTTGATTACGGTAGTGACATAATCATATAATATATATCTTATATGTATGAATTGATACTCCCTTTAAACGGTTATTCGGATTTTAATAAAATTTTTTAGAGTTTGTCGAGAAAAATTTTCAATATAATGTAGAAATAAATGGAAAAAATTGCAAAAAGCAACCTATCATTGTTTGACATTGAAAACATTTTGATACATGATCATCTGCCAAAAATGTCAACCTACTTGAAATTTGAATTTAGTTTAAGCGAGCCTAGACAATATTAGTATATAATATCCATATTCATGATTATGAATTAGAAAAATACTCCAATATTATTGTCAAAACCCAGCTGAGATGTGCCAGAAATCAAAACAATATAAGATACAATATAATGTTTGGCAGATGCAATTATATAAATTAATTAATAAATAAGATAATACGTCCAAAATCTTTTTGTATTGGTATTCATAAACATATAGTAAAATTTAGAATATATATAAACATCAATCTAATTTATCAATCTAATTTATTTAAGAACATACTAAACATGATAACAACTTTAAAATTTAGAATTGTATTATTGTTATTTTTTATATATAGAGTAAAGTTGATTTGCAAGGAAAATAATTTCAAATATATCAAATTCTATCAATGAAATTTTTACCATACAAGGAGTTCCAGGAAAAAGTGGATCAAAATAAAAAAGTTCATTATATGCATAAGTTCAAAAATTATCTTTTACTCTAGTATAATATTAGAGAAAAACGATTAACGGAGATATTCAAAGATCCATTTTGGTCATAGCATTTTTTATATAATTAATTTTTATATTTACCTGTGTATCAGTTTGCTCTAAATGACGTAGAAAATTTACTTGCTCAATTGTATTTGGAAACACTCTATAAACTTTATAATTGTCATAAGAAACCTTTTCGCTCAAAACGAGAGTAACGGCAAATGCCGCTAAAACAATTAATACTTTCATGGCTTCGAACTCTTAACTGTTTCTTAATTGCAATTATTAAGCATCTATTGATTTCATCTATATTTATACTTTGATTTCGATAATTTATTGCTATTATCTAATCTAAAATATTATCTTTTCCTGAGATTAAATGTTACTGAATAATATACATTACTGTATTTTTTCTCAAGTAGTTTCTTCCCTTGCGATAAAATGTGATCTTCACGTGTGTTAATTATTAATTGTTGATGAAGAAGTATTTATAAAGCACTTTTTTATCGATATTTATTTCTTTTTTTTTTCATTTCCATCAAATAATAAATAGTTATAATAAAGAGTAATTAAAATCTTTTTGGAAATTAAAAGTTCTAAAAATAGTGTTCTTTAGTAAATAATGATTGAAAGACAAGTTAGAAAGAATTCAATAGTACTTTTTTTTAAAAAAAATCAGGAATTATTAAATTAGCCAGAAGTTATAAATTTTCTGCGATAAATAAATAAATTTTGGATAATGAAATATTTAGATTATGTTTACTTTACTCTTATAAACCACTTCATAATTGAGTGTTGTAAGATCAGTTATGAGTAAGGACTAATTTGAACTTTTAATGAAAATTTTGAATAGTTCATGGCACGAGATAAACTTTGGTTTTATTTAATTTTTTGATATGGATTTACCAATTAAATTCGCTCAGGTATATTATACTCTTTTGTATAATGATTTTGTAGAGATAAAATTATAAATGGTACCAGTGGTAGATATTTTAAGTTTGAAGAGTGATGAGATGAAAATACAAAAAAATCACATGTTAACTCGCTAAATCAGAAGGATTTGTTCTTTTAAGTCTTCTTTTTGAAGATATTGAATTAAAGCAGGTTTTTTGCAAGTTGATTTAGATGATTATTCAATCTAATCTTGTACTTACATACAAATCTTCTGGTATTTTCTGTCACTCTATACAAATTGGAGTCTTGGTGGATGAGTCAATTTGGAATTTAATTGGGCGCTTCTAATATTTTATTGAGATTTTATTTTGTTACTTATGTGTAAGCGATATTCTATGTTCAAATTGGCTTCAGTTGTATTGACTAATTGCCAGGAGTTCAAATATGTGCTATGAAAACAAACTCCTTTTATATAAAACAATGATTATCCCAATCTGGACATACGGCATTGAGCTATGGGCGTGCGCAAGCCATTCAAATATAAAAAAATACAAGTAGCGCAACCGAAAATTTTAAGATGCATTGTGAACGCACCCTGGTATGTTACAAATGACACCCTACATAAAGACCTAAAAATAAAAAGTTTTAATGAAATGATAAAAGAAAGGAGCAAAAAATACCGCGAAAAACTAACAGGTCACCCAAACATATATTTAAAAGAGTTAAGCGAGAAATATCCCACACGAAGATTGAAAAAAAATGGCCATACGATCTTAAATAAAATGTCAAAAATAAAAAAAGAGAGATATCTCATAGGAGATAATCTCTTAAATGCATTAACATCAATAGCATATTGTCTTAAAAATGTATATTATTTTGATTGACAATAAAACTATGCAAATAAAAAAAAAATGGCTTCAAGACTACTTTATAGACCATAATCTTGTTGTAAGTTGATAATTTAGGCTTTCTTCTAACTTTTCCGACCCAATAGCCAGTATTTTTTTTGAAAAAAAAATTTCGAGCTGTAATCGTTTTGTTATGATGTTTATGATTTAACACTCTTAATTTTGTATCAAATTCGTTGTTAAGTATTCCCAATGGAGGTAACCTGAACTGTTTTTTTTTTGTAAGGGTCGCATCGTCTCGTATTCCGATACGATGGACAGTCGCCAGGCCAGGCGGACCGTCGTCTGCATGTCTTTCACACTTTCAAGTACAAATGCATTAGTAATATAAGATATTTTAATTTTTGAGCTTAATTTATATGTCTGGACTGTCTATATTGGCGTCCGATACTTTTATTTATTAGTCTGCAAAATGCCTGGAGATAATTTCAAGGAATCATCTATTAAGTCTAAGAAATCATCCCCCTTAGATGTATAAATTAATGCAACCCGCCTCTTACGGGCGGGGCTAATATTGTTAATTTAAATTTTTAATAATTTTTAGTCAGTATAAGTTTAGAGCGCAGTATAGAAACATCAACTATCTGTTGCCATTATATTCACCATATTTTCTTATAATATATATTAATTATCAAACGTCGCATTTTATTTGAATAATCACAGATCACACCAAGAGTTCTATTATACAATAGAACAAATTTAAAAGTGAAGTGTTTAGATAATTAAATCGACAACACCCTGTTAGACGTCGAAGTAAAATTTAAGCTTCGCGCCTTAACATTTGGTCCAAACGAGCCGAATATTTATCATTTGGACTTTTATAACTTTCCAAAGGACACAAATTTAATAATTTTAAGTGATCTTTTGGACGTTCAAGCAAATTAATTAACCAGCAACATACAGTCCGCTAAAATAATAATTAGTGATTTAATAATTCAAGTGATTAAATTAAATAAAATCATATATCAAATTATTAAATTGAAGTGAATAATTATTAAATTAAGATCAAATTAATAGAATGAAAGTGATTAAATTTAATAATATTACAAATAAATAAATAAAATTCAAGTTATTAAATAAAATAACATAATAAATCAAATTATCAAATTAAAGAAAAACAAAAATTCATGTTATTAAATTCAATAATAACAATAAATAAAATTATTAAAATAAATAAATCAAATAATCAGATTAAATATATGTTAACAAATAGTGAAATTAAATACAGTTAACACATAATTATTATAAAATTCGTAAAAACGTCGTGAATACAAACAAAGGAACCGTACCAGCTGATAAACATACACAGGCAGAAAACAAGTTCGAGGGTTGCACTACTTGCATAATTCAGGTACTTCCTTTAAATACCCTTTCATTATCCTTTGTTGATAGTTTTTGTCTATGATAAAAAATGGAATCGGTAAAATCATTAACAAATAAGAAACGCGGATTAAAAGCGCAGTTCATGGTGTTAGATAATGCATGTAACAAGTTAATAAATAGGACGTTGTCTGATTTAAATGTTAGGGATATAGAAGAATACTTAAATAAGTTGAACATTTTGGAGGAAAATTACGTAAATGTTATTAATAATTTAGCAAATGTCTTAGACGACGAGGAGGAAATAACTAAATTATACGACATTGATTTAATTAGTGTCTTGAATGACATCAAACGATTAACAGATAATTTCAATCAAGTAAAAAATAAAATACCTCAAACCGATTTAAGTAATAATAATATTAGAAGCGAACAAAGTCAAAGTTTCAACAATAATATAAAACTTCCGAATATCGCATTACCAACATTTGACGGTTCCTATAGTAATTGGTTACAGTTTAATGATTCGTTCACGGCATTAATTCATAATAATACCAATCTAAGCAATGCCGAAAAATTCTATTATTTAAAAACTTGCTTAAAAAATGAAGCTGCAAGCGTTATACATTCACTGCCGTCATCGTCAGCAAATTATGAGATTGCTTGGGGATTGCTTAGAGATAGGTTTGAAAATAAAAAAATAATAATAAATAACCACATTAGAAGTTTATTTAATCATTCTGAAATAAAGACAGAAGATTTTAAAATGTTAAGAATTTTAGTGGATAGCTTCAATAAAAATTTACGTTGTCTAGAAGCGTTAGGTGAGCCTGTCAATAATTGGGACTCATTAATTATGTATTTAATATTAACGAAGGTGGATTCAGCAACTCGTCGCGAATGGGAGCTATCCAACAATAAAGGTTCAGACATTTCAAAATTTTCTGATCTAGTAAAGTTCCTGGATTATAGGTGCCAGGTATTTGAATCGCTTTATTATGAAAAGCTACCAACTATCGAATCGCATAAACAAGTTTCATTAAAAAGCGATAAAGTTACCAGATCCTATGCGATCTCAAACGCATTGCAATGTGTATTATGTAAAAAAAGTCATCCATTATTTAAATGTGAAGAATTTAGAAAATTAAAAGCGAATGAAAGAATATCGCAAGTACAGCAGTTAAAAATCTGTACAAATTGCTTGAATACAAACCATCAAATAGATAATTGTTCAGTTTTAATTCGTTGCGTGGTTTGCCATGAAAAACATAATACACTATTGCATTGTGAAGAGCTAGCAAATCCGTTGATTGAATCTATACCTAGCACATCATTTGTTAGTAATGTAAATTTATCACAGGTTTTACTTTCAACAGCGGTCATTTCGGTATTAAATAAAAACAACGCATGGGTTCCTGCTAGAATCTTGTTGGACAACGGTTCACAGTCAAATTTTATAACACAGGAATTTTCAAAGAAACTTGCCTTAAAAACGGAGAAGTTAAATATGTCCGTTTCAGGTATAAGTCAGTCTTTATCAAAAATTAATAGCAAAATCGAAGTTAAGATAAAATCGAATATAAGCTCATATTCATGCAATATATCGTGTTTAATTTTAGATTCAATCGCAAGTAATATACCCGCGATTTCGTTCTCATCAAACCATTTTAAAATTCCTCCCGAAATAAAATTAGCTGATCCAAATTATAATATCAGCGGTAGGATAGATATGTTATTGGGAGCGGGTTTATTTTGGAGTTTGTTACGAAAGGGTTTTATTAAATTGAGCAAAACTAACACGATTTTGCAAAACACTGCATTGGGTTGGATAATTTCAAGCACAATCCAATCGCATCACTCGTCTAATGAAACTATTTGCAATTTTGCAATGAATTCGGTTTCTAATAGTAGTTTTGAAAGGTCTAACAACTTAAAGCACAGACCAATAAAAACTAAATCAGAATTAAAAAGGCATTCCGAAAATGGCATTTTGCGCATTGGCGATACAAATTTATGTAAAAGGGTGACACGAAACTGTTTCACATGCTTCGTGGTCAATCCTTTCCTCTTTCCGTTAATGAAAAATTTACTGAAAAACCGCATGACTTTGCTGTTGTCGTTCGCGAGTCGCGGGTTGGACTTCCGAAGTCCGATTATTTTGAGAGATCGTCGTACTAAAGGCTTTAGAAAAATCAGAGCATACATATCCCGATTTATTCATTTTAGTACGCGCGCTATTCAGTTAAAAATTGTATCAAATTTTATGTTAGAAGGTTTTAGCTATGCTCAGACGACTTATTATGCGTCAGAAAAACCTACTAGCATTAATTCAGATAACAACGGCACAAAATTTATTGGAGCGTCGTCAGAAATTAAAACACCATCCAATATTTTATGCAAACGTAACTTCAAGAAGTTTATGAAAATTTACTTAATTATACATTACGGAATTAATTGGCATTTCGTTCTCATCAAATCACCACATTTTGGTGCTATTTGTAATGTAAAATGCATTCCGCATTTGAAGCATTCCATTCGATTTTTTGAAAATGCATTTTATATATTTAAAGGATTTTTTACATATTTGTCACAAACCGAAATTATGTCAAATTCCTCATTTTGCTCCGATCCTATTGATTTTAATCATTTGTCCTCTGGTCACTTCCTATTTGACAAACCCATTATAACCATTCCCGACCTAAACGTGCTTGACGTTCCGGAGAATAGGCTCTACCAGCACCTTCAGCGTTTGATGCAACGTTTTTGGAAACGCTGGCATAAACAGCGTGCATCGGAGCTACAGGATCGAAGAAAATGCACGGGCTGTGCAGATCAATCAGTAAAGGTGGGATCTATGCTTCTACTTCGCGAAGATAATTTTCCTCCTTTAAATTGGCGTGTAGGCAGCATTGTCGAAATACATCCAGTTGAGGATGGGAAAATTCGTGTTGTGACTGTGTATTACCAATTGACAATGAGAACAAAATCGTGTAGTGATTATGAATTGAATACATTCAATTTTAACATCTTATTTCATAAATGTGGAATACTGTAATTATTTAATAATGATGTTATTATTCCTTACTAGTTCTTTTCGCTAGTCGAACACAGGATTTAAATGTAAAGCAAAGACTTAGATGCAGTGTCTATTTAATGTCTATATGAATTATTAATTATATTGTAAACTTTGTTATATGATGTATTAGACTAACTCGATTTGAATGTAAGATTTTGATGTAAATTTAAATATTTCGAAATAATATTAAGATTATTTCAAGGTGGCCGCCATGTTAAGTATTCCCAATGGAGGTAACCTGAACTGTTTTTTTTTTTTGTAAGGGTCGCATCGTCTCGTATTCCGATACGATGGACAGTCGCCAGGCCAGGCGGACCGTCGTCTGCATGTCTTTCACACTTTCAAGTACAAATGCATTAGTAATATAAGATATTTTAATTTTTGAGCTTAATTTATATGTCTGGACTGTCTATATTGGCGTCCGATACTTTTATTTATTAGTCTGCAAAATGCCTGGAGATAATTTCAAGGAATCATCTATTAAGTCTAAGAAATCATCCCCCTTAGATGTATAAATTAATGCAACCCGCCTCTTACGGGCGGGGCTAATATTGTTAATTTAAATTTTTAATAATTTTTAGTCAGTATAAGTTTAGAGCGCAGTATAGAAACATCAACTATCTGTTGCCATTATATTCACCATATTTTCTTATAATATATATTAATTATCAAACGTCGCATTTTATTTGAATAATCACAGATCACACCAAGAGTTCTATTATACAATAGAACAAATTTAAAAGTGAAGTGTTTAGATAATTAAATCGACAACACCCTGTTAGACGTCGAAGTAAAATTTAAGCTTCGCGCCTTAACATTCGTAATGTAGTATCAAACTATACAGGACTTCTGTTCTGGGGTTGAATGTGTCATAAATCAATTTTTTGAATATGAGCGTCATGTGTCATTGATAATTATTTTCCAGCTTACTCCATAAAAAGTGGAGTGTTCCTGTTTATATGAACATCGATTGCTAAAGTTCTAAGAATATTGCTCAAGTATGTTCTAAGAATGTTGTTTGTGCACTTAATTTTTATCAAAATATTTTGTATCTATCAATTCTAATAAATTACTAATTCGAAATCATAAACTCTTCAATGAAATGGAGTGATTGTTTTATATAAATACTCTTATTTATTGGCATTTTTATGTTTCAAACCAATTAATTTTTTATAGGTTATTTAAAAACATATCACTTTTAGCTGTAATCATTTGTGCTACAAATTTGTGATACAAATATGTTTTATTATTTATAAAAAAACAACAAATTTTATAACATGAGTAACATAATTATAATTTAATTTATATAAAAAATAATATAAGTAATAACATTAAAGACATTTTTATTAACAAAAAATTCTTAAAGTTGAGATTGGTTAACGTGTCATAAATTATAAGTTAAAGTATCCCAAATCAGCGGCAGCTTCGAAGATGGCGACCAATGAGTCCAAAACCTCTTGGGCACAAGGGATAATTTGCTCTGGGGGCAATAAGAACCCATAGCGGCCGGTATCCCTCAATTCATAAGTAAAAGTGATTGGGGTTTTGTAGTTACCCTTTACCCAGTCCATGCTTCCACCGGTTGCTACATCTGAAAGAAGAAAAAAAAAGATTAATTAATTTATTTATATACTAGGGGAGCTGGGGTCTATCTGTAACAGGGGTAAATAGAAACAGGCGTTTTTCTTGAAAGATCTGAAAATGTTCTGTTGTCTCGATTGGACATGTAAACCGTTCTGCGTAATATTGTCATAGGTACTACCCCGCAGACCGATGAAGTAAACAGAATTGTGCAGATGCGTCATTTTTAAAAGTACAAAATTGATCTATCATACAATTTCGGTTTACCTTACTATTATCGACTAAGTTTAAATTTTTTGTATCTAATTTCGTTCCAAATTTATCAATCTTTGAGACAATGTGTAACAATTTTTGTAATTGGTAATTTGTTTAAATAGTTATCAAGATTAATTTTAAAAAAATCGCACCTGGGGTTAGTTGAAACAAAACCTTGGGGCTAGTTGTAACATACAAGAATATTATATACTGATTCAAGTGAAGATCTGTTGGAATTTATGGTTTGTAAGATGTGGGCACATGTAAATTGTGTTACAGAAGACACTATATCTTCTATGTGTATTACGATAATAATTGTAGTTTACGTTGTTTTATGATAAAACTTTATATCATAGTTATAGGAGACAATATATATTTTATTTGTATTGATTATGGAGGCGTTGATTCATGAAAAGACTTATTTAGAAACAAGTTAAATTTCTTAAAAATAAGTAAAGAATAAATTTTCAGAGATATTATTTTCTTTTTTTCTGTCGTCACTTTTTGCCCCGGTAGATGTTACAACTAGCCCCAAACGCTGGTTAAGTTGTAACACCGCAATTTTTCTAAAAAGCATCAATTCTGAAATAGTGAATAATAGCTATAGAATTATTTTTACTATAAAGAGGAAGTAGAAACATTCGAAAATTATTACTACGGCGAATATATTTAGCTGCTTTATTTAGAGTTACAGCCATTTTTTCACAAATCCAAATTCACAAATATTATTTTGCAATAGTTCAAAATCATAATAGGCTTGTGTAATAGGCCTACTGGATAAACCACGTAAAAAAACAAGTACACTATCTCGTAGGTGGCGTTTAATCTTACTTTTCAAAGTGATATATCTTTCAAACGGTGGAAAAAAGGAAAAAAAGCATTGATACATTTTTTGTAGATAATTTTATGCTCTACAATTTTGTCTCGAGTAATTTTGACGATAAAACTGGTCATTTAGCTGAAAAGCACAAAAAAATCATATTTTTGATCTTTGACCTTGTGTCAATTTTTTACCTCGCACCAGAACGATGAGGACTTTTGAGATTTCTTTTATAATTGTATTTTAAGCAATTTAACCAAGTTACAGCCCATTATGAATTATTGTAACCTTCACCCTGATTTTAAGTTTAAATTGACCGGGGTACCAGCGAATTTTAAGGTATAATAATTAAAAAAAAATGTTACGACAAGCCTCTAGCTCCCCTACTCTCATATAAAGCAAAGCTCAAAATTTGAAGACATTTATTTTTTTCCAGACAATTCTAAGTCTTTATAAAAACGTTGATAACTTTTGCTGTTTCTAAGTTTAGCCATGATGTGTTTACCAAAATTGAAACAAATTTAATTGTCCCTATCATCTGAAAATTGATTAATTGATAGATATCGATACATAAAAGATTCATTGCAAAGATTATTATTTCGTATTCAGTTAATATCCGGACGATTTATCATACATCTCATGATTGTGTGATAAAAAAACAAGTCGTATATGGCATTGTGCCTTAAGGCAAATTGCTGGAATTTTCCGTACCAAAAAATATTTTTTTTAAAAAAAGATTAATCTTTTTTTAACTTTGAAAAACTTAGATTTTTAAACAAATAAAATTTTTGAAAAAAGCCTTTTTGAAATATTTTGAAAATTTTAAACTAATTTACTTGCTTTAGCTGCATAGAATCGAAGCGCGTAAGCGCTGCGACGCAGTCTAACGGACAAAGGATGTTACGGAACCCATAGAAATGTGAACAAAATTTATAAGTAATATTAAAATCATCATAAAATATTTGATAATTTGATGTGCATATGTGTAATGATAATAATTTTTGACCGCCAAATGGCAATTTGTTCTACTGTTTTTATTACTAGATCTCCGAAACCGCTAGACCTGCCTTGCCAATAATTTAATCTTTTGTTCATCTTGTCAATACTAGTAATATATTTTTAATTTATTAAAATTGGACGCTCCGTTCTCTCAAAAACTGAGTTACCGTTTTAAGCACGTTTTACCTCGTATTTTTGAAATGGCTAGACCTGTCTTTGCCAAAAACTATTCAGCACGTCTCCTTATCAATAGAAATCGAATGTTTTTTGAATTATTAAAATCGGTTGAATCGTGTTTCGACGAAAATTTGTATCCGAACACACACACATACATCAATTTTTTCTAAGGTATGCCAAAATGTTCAGAAACCTTTGAAACGTAAAAATTTATAAAAAAAAATCATTTTCGATTTTTTTACCATTATCACAACTTACCCTACAGGATGTTAATTAAATATTAGTACAAATGTCATTATTTTTATAAATTTTTATAATAATGGGAATACTTACACATGGATTCAACGATGTTTCCGTAAGTATATTTAGTTCCGTAGCGCTTGGCTAGAGCTGCGACCGATTTCTTGGCCATTACTTCCTGCAATTATGCAAAGAAGAGTTATATAAATCCATTACAACAAATAGAAAATGTATTGATACATAATAAAAGATATCGATACTTCAACGATAATTATCTCGATCTGCTTTTGACATAGTCTCGTTATAAGCGAAAATATGATTTTGCTCATTGCGTGGAAACTATATCTTTGCAATATTATTAGATTCTACAAATAATTTACTGTTAGCAAAAGTAACAATTTTTTTTCATAATTTTGATATATCAATTATTTTCACCAATAACTTACACACTTTTTGGTGTCTGCAAATGCAGTTTTTTGCAATAGCAAATATTGTTTATTATTTCCTTTAATGTGTTTCACTTACCAGATCGTCGTGGTTGTCCAAATGTTGGGAAGTGTGTCCATAAGGCCATAAGATAACTTGACTGTAGGAGTGGAATGACAAATAGGCATTCAAAGTCTTAGCATTAGCAATGATGAAGTTAGAAATAGCACGTGTTTCAGGCTCAGAGAAGGGTAAAGGTCCAGCAAAGGTATCACTGCAAGGATCTGAAGAGGCACCACCAGCTAGAAAATAAAACATTTAAAATAAATATTGATAATCAAAATATAAATAAATTTTTAATATTCTCAAAGTTGGTATGATGAGAGATAAATAATGATTTTCAATATAAGGTAGTGCGGTGCTTGAAGGTCCAATTTGACTTCTACTGTCTAACGAAATGAACTACGTCACAACAAATAACACGTATCAAACAACGAACTATCGAGCTATGTTCAGTAAATTTCCCCAAAAATAAGATTTTTTACTAATTTTCTAAAATTTATAACCTGGACCTTTTTACCCCATATGCGTATTAAAAAGGGATAACCAGAAGGCAAACATTTCCAATGTCTTATTCTTAATTTCAAAGGAATATACGATATAATAGCTACATTTTTCGATAATATACGATATAATAGCTAAATTATTCTACCAATGCGAAAAACAAATTCCATGGGTACATTTTTTGCAGATTATAACAACACTGTATAAATTACCTTGATCTGGTATTTTGTCAAAAATATGCATTTTAGCAGAGTTGGATTAATTTAATTTATCTCTTGTTAAATTGCTTTTTTTAACTTATTTTACTTTTTGATTTACTATTTTCTTATTGTTTACACATACATTTGCAAGGGTAAATTTTTAGTTGGTTCTTTTTACCCCACCCACATGTAAACTTTTATAGAGAAAAAAACTGTTGGATTTAATTTAAAAATAACCTTGCATCCTAAAAATCAATGAAGTAACGTTTACCTAAAACTTATATTTAGGTATTATAAAATAAATAAGAGAGTTCAAAACCAAAAAAACTGCCTACGAAAAAAACACTTTTGTTATGATATTGATACATTGACATTTATCTCCTGATAGCGACAACGTAAAGAGTAAGGTGATGGCTGGTTATACATCTTTTTCCCTCTACTTTCAAATATAATTGGTAAAAAATTCTCAACATCACTTGTTTTTGAGATATCGGTGGTGGACCTTTTTACCCACCCACCTTTAAACCCGGCACTACTCTATATTTATAAAAATATTGAATCGATTGAAAATTATACTTACTCATCCATTTGTAAGCAAAGTTGCGGTTGGCATCAGTTCCCACACATTTTCCGAATGGTTGACGGGTTTTTCTCCAAATACGGTTCTGAAATAATTATAATAAATATTAAAAACACTAATAAACGTTCTTGATATTAAAAATAATTTCAATAAAACCATGTATCTTGGGGGAGTCGATAGGAAGAAATTCTTATTTCTTAGATAACCGATTGCTATTACAGTCTTTGAAAAAAGAAAAAATTTCTAAAATTTGTTGATAGTAAAATGAAGATTTTCTGTTCCAAGAAGATATTGTGGTGGGAATAGCTCACTCAGTAGTGTTTTCGACTCACACGCTGGAGGAATTTGGTTCGAATCTCCAGCAATAACAGAATTAAAAATATAAAATATTAAAGTAGATTAAGAATTGTTAATTTGTAAAATACAAGAAAAAATTGTATTAGAAGTAAGAAGGAAAAAAGAAGTTTAGTTTAGAAGATGAAAAGAACATATTGAGAAACAAGAAGAAGAATGAAAATTGAATGGAATTGAAGAAAGAAAATTGAATGGAAGATTAGGACATAAAAAGAGATAGTATATATATGATGTATAGTATATATATGATGAATGTGTAAGAAAATGTAAGAATTGTATAGAATATGATGAAAAATAATATGAATAATGTAGGTGGCTAAAAATGCTGTGAAGCGGAGGCCAATAAAAATTTTAAAAAAAAATCTCAAATGATTTTCTACACTTGAAGTTTACTTTTGATTTCTTGAAGAAGATATTGATAAATGGATTACTGATTGCTATTACAGTTCATTTACGCCAAAGAAAACATATGACCTTGTGAACAAATTAAAAAAAAGATCATTTCTATATACAATCGCGAATCTGTACACATCAATTTCTAACAATTTGATTCTAATACCCAAATATGCAAATTCTGTAATTACATTCGAATAAAGGGTGTAATTTACATTATAACTAAAGTCGTTTTATAATTAAGTTTGATAAAGCCACAAATTCTATCTGGACTCTTCAGCTAATCAACATCATTTTCAACACACAAAAACACAGTCTTTGAAAGAACAAAAAATTCTAGATTTTAGTAAATATTATTTGTTGGAAGATTATATTTAAGATGCAAAATAACAGGTCAAAAAAAAATATGAAAAAATTAATCCAAATAATTGGTGGATAATATACAAGACAAAATATATTATATGTAATTCATTTATTCGTCTTTATCATTTATTCGTATTATCTTAGTGTTGATGTCCAAAATAATCGAAAGAAACTTTGAACAAATAGGATTGGGAAGTTGAATATTTCAAATTGATTAAATTCAAATAATTCAAATTGGACAAAATTTATAATATCTCAAATTATCTTCACTTACTGTAGTCTGAGAGTACTTGTATCCATCAGGGTTGACGTTGGGGAAGATGAACCAATCGTGAGATTCTGCTACTTTCCTTACGGCGGCGTCTTTGGAGTTCAACAATTCGTTTAAGATGTAAGTGGCAGTGGCAGTTGTGATCCATTCGCGGGCGTGGATTCCAGCGTCAATAAATACGCCTGGTTTGCCAGTTCCGAATGAAATCTAAAATGAAAATTTTAAAATATTAAGGATACTTTCTAGCAACATCTCAAGCGTCCTTAAATGAATATAATTTATAATCATAATTAAAATCTGAAAACTTGTTTTGTATATTTGGACGCAAAATTTGAAACTATTACACAAATCTACAAAAAAGGTTGTCTGTATTGGATGTGAGACATATGTTTTCTAATGTAGTTTTTCTAAAGTCAAAATTGAGGGTCAAACTACAAAAATGGAAATAAATTAAAAGTACGACAAAATCACCGACTTAGTAGTTCTTTTGCAAGGCGATTAAAATCTTATAATTTTTATCGTTTTCTTACCCTTTTCACCTTAAATGACTATTGAGTTTCACTTAAATGATCTACTAATTTTTTTGTATAATACAGCAGTTGGCAAACATATTTTTAGATATTAATTGTAAATATGTTTACACATTACCCAGGGTCAATGGGGTGTATATGTATTTTTGCAAAGGCTGAATTATACAAATTGAACTCAATCGATTATTTAAGTGAAACTCAATTATCATTTAAGGTTAAGAGGGAGCGACATAAATTATAAGATTTTAATTATCATGCATAATTACTGGATCGGAGATTTTGTCTTTTTTTTAAAAAAAATATTTTTTGTAGTTCAGTGGCAAAAACTATATTGGAAAACTAATATCACACATCGAATACTGTTTGTATTCTTTTCCTCTTTTTTTTGTAAACCTATGTTATTTGACTCAATTATTTCAATTTCAAAATAACTATTATCTGTTGTCAAATATTTGCATATTAATCCATAAATTTTCTATTAAATATCAAATCCGTGAATTATTTATTATCAAGTAAGCGAGTTCATAATATTGTCTACCGCGCCATAATATTTGCATAATATAATTCTTGGCATATAAATATTATTTTAGGAAAAAATGTTAGAATAATTGTTTACGATTTTTACAAATTTTACATAAAGCAGTAGTTTTCAGTTATTGATATTTCGGAATAACATCAACCTTTGAGAGTGTCTAATAAAAACTTCAAATTAAAATTACCAATGACAGAATTATAATAAATATTTTTTTTTAATATTGATTAATAATTAATTTAAAAATATATTATCAAAATAAATGTTTTTTCAACTTCTAGACAAATATAAATTATATTATTTACCTTGACTCCCTTGATGTCTCTTCCCTCAAAAGTTTTGCCAATGGTGAGAACAGTGACTTTTCCTGGGTGTGCCTTGGCTAAGCTGTCCATCCATGCATAGGTCTAGAAGTAATATTGAATAATTAATTAATAAAATCAATTTCAAATCAAATTTATACACTAATTACCAGGATTACAATATTTAGAATTACAAAAATGTTTATTAATGGATTTTAATGAACTTGTTTTACGTAAACTTACATGAATGATATTTAATCACTTTAATTTCCAGAAGATATAATTTTAATCGATGGGTAATAAAATTTAAGTATTTTATTAGTAGTACAAAAAATGATTTGAAAACTAGTTAGTTTATCAATAGATACAATGCACACATCACTACGATTTCTACTTCGCTGTGCGTGTTTATCAGGCGCCAAAAATTTGTATGCCGCCTGATGTAGAGGCATCTAATTTCCTAAATGTAAAAATTTTCACGTATGCTATTTGTTTATAATTGCATTCGGTTGTAATTACTCTTAATTTATCAGCCCGCAAACAAAATATAATTTTAAATTTAAAATAACGATTTTCTGACACTTACTGAATTCACTTTGCACTTTTAGCTAGTATTGAAAATATTCACAATTTTAATTCTAGTTTAGTACCAAAAATGTGAATGCTATATTTTTAGTTTAAAAGTTTAGTTATATTAGCCGCGGATTTTGAGCACTTATTGTGTTGATTCACAAATTACTATTTTTAATTATTTATTAGAGTTCTTATATAATGTAACTTACTGTTTCAAGATCTTGATACTTGGTCCAACTGTAAGCTTCTCTACTTGTACCAAAAACTTCTAGGTCGATATCTCTATAGGAAGAAGATATAAAAATGTTAAAAATATTCCAAATCATTCAAAATGTAAAGTATAGAACTAATGAAAATGTAGATTGAACATATAGGGACCAAATTTGGGATAAAATATAAATGTTAAGGGTCTAAAATCGTATGAGGTGGCAGTCGCAAACTGTCGAAGAGCTATGTGCTGAAAAAAGGTATGAAAACTGTATTTACTTTTACACAAATATCAAATATCAATTTTATCACAAGTGCATCTTTCCGATGCCCTTTGGTAACACATATGTGCAAAACGCCTCATGGTGCAGCAAATACCTAGCATTTTGACAGTTTGAGACTACCTACTCATACGATTATAGACCCATTAACATAGCATTATCGTAATATATCTATTTTATCCCAGAATTTGCAGATCTAATTTGCAGAATTTTCAAATATCTATGAAATAATATATATATATATATATATATATATAAATTATCTATCTATATATATATATATATATATATAAATAAATAATAAATTTGATAATTACTTCTGGACGTCATCGCTCATTACACTGTGGTTTATTCTATGGTATTGCATCGTGCTTTCGAAATCCTCAAGTTTGTGTGGGGGTACCATGATGTCTACATTTTTGCCTGGGGCTCCAACATGGGTCCAGAAATTGTACTAAAATCATAAGAAAAAAAAATTTAATCAAAACACATTCACATTTTGAAGTAATTTTTATAATATGGGCTCGCTCGTAGGTAAGAGGTTAAGAGCGACGAAACTTGATTCAGAGGTCCCGGGTTTTCTACCCGTTTTCAGACAGCAGTGACAACAATTTTCACTTGGAAATATAGATAGCAATGTTTCCAAGTGAAAATAGACCTCACTAAGCACTGCTGCACTAATAAAGAAAATATTCGCCCTATTTCAGAAATTGTAATACTAATATATCGTATAGAGATGTGACAACCCTATTGGGATTGGGTTGCCATCTATCAAACAGACTAATATTGGGTCAAAATTAGCACAACAGCTTATAGAACTATTAGATTCTGATTGTTAAAATAAAAAAATATATATAAAATGTCTTACCGCATCAGAGTCCTTTTCCAAATTCTTCAGAACCTCAACTTGTTCGAAGTTGTCAGCAATTACTCTATAAACTTTATAGTTATTGAACATAACTTTTTCACCTAGACATAGGCCTACGGCTAGAGTTGCGAATAACACCAACAACTTCATTATGGCGAATAACGTTAACCAAGAAGTTAGAACTTGAAGTCAGACAAAAATCTGGTACACCTGCGGTTTTATATACTTGGATGAGACTTACTCTTATCTTGTACAGATATATAATCAATGAGTATTGATTTTTAGTTATCTTAATCCGTCTAGGTTAACAGAAAAATGCGTGTTTTCCCAAGATGATGTTTATTTGTGATCGATATCATTCGCCAATAAATCAATCCCGGTATACGAATCATTTTTTTGAGTGATCAATTGAAATAATAAATTGCTAGAAAATAATTACATTCATACCTTCTTTCACGTCTTCTTAACCAATTGGATTGTAACTCATAATTAATTCCTTAAATTTAAATATTTCTATTAAATTTTATATAAAAAATATAAATTTTATATCTATTATTTTTTTATATCAATTATATATTTATATAAATACCATGGTGATTATTTTAAATGTGATGTAGTGTTTCAATTATTTTTTCTGTCAATTAACTATTTTTTTAAAAGCTAGTAGTTACTTTGAAGATTACATAAATTCTGAATTTTTTCCTTGATTGATATCATTTACCAAAAAATTAATCCTGCTGTATTATTCATTTTTTTGGGTACACATTTGAGTGATCAATTAAAATAATAAATTGCTACAAAATAATTACATTCATACCTTTGTTTTGTTAACCAATTCGACATTTACTCATAATTATTGCCTTAAACTCAAATATTTTAATTAAATTTTATATCAAAAATATAAATTTTATATCAAAAATATAAATTTTATATCAAAAATATAAATATGATTTAGAAAAATATACTGTTTATTTACTTTAATTCATTTGTTTTTTTATAAACATTATGACTGAATGATTATTTTAAATGTGGTGTGATGTTTCATTTATTTTTTCTGTCAATTAAATATTTTTTCTTAGCTTGTTTCATTTGAGTGATCAATTAAAATAAGAAATTATTAGAAAATAATTACATTCATACCTTTGTCTTCTTAACCAATTGGGCACTAACTCATAATTAATTCCATAAATACAAATATTTTAATTAAATTTTATATAAAAAATATAAATTTTATATAAAAAATATAAATATGATTTAGAAAAATATACTGTATATTTAGTTTAATTCATTTGTTTTTACTAAACATTATGACTGGGTGATTATTTTAAATGTGGTGTGATGTTTCATTTATTTTTTCTGGCAATTATCTATTTTTTTAAAAAGCAGTTACTTTGAAGATCACATAAATTTTTGAAGTAAAACTTCTTTACGTATAGTAGACTAGAAGTTTACGATGGTGAATACATGAAGTGTAATTTGTTGTAGAAATAGAGATTTGGTTCGTGTATTGTTGTAAGGGCCAAGAAATATTTTTGTGTATTTTAGACATCGGAGCAAATACCATAATAGTTGTATATTCTTTTCTAACACAATTTACAAAAAAGATACAAATTAATATTAAAAAATTTTTATCTTCGTCGAGAAATTTGAGTTCTGAATGACAAGATTGTTTGTATCCATAATGAAAAAAAAAATCCCATGCAGTTTGAAAATTATGAGCTTCTAAGTTAATTAGAACTTTGGTCAAACTGTAACTATTTTTCAGTTGTTGCGTTTTAAATGATTTTTGTTAATTTAAACTTTAGTCAAAATAATGACACAGTTACCCAAGTTTTTTAGAGTTAAGACGAGTTTTTTGATATTTGTGCGGTTTCAAGGTTAGGTTTTCTATCTGACAACCTGAGAAAAACGCCTGACTGCATGGCACTCACATGGCTTTTGTCAATATTGAGTATGAAAAGTTGTTCATAACATGGCCTTGCCATAACATTTTTCTGTTATGCGGCAGAATCGGTCCCATAAATAACTTAACTTAACAAAATCTTGTCAATTTTAATAAATAATATTGAGGATTAGATGGTTCTTTGTTGAAACATATGATTTTGTAACACAATATCCTATCAATAATTATCTATGACCTTATAATTACTAATGAAGTTCAACTACTGTTTTGTGATTTAAATACACTTATTTTTATAATAAGTGCATACTTAAGATATTGATTCTTGTAATTGCAATGTTTGACATAACTGTCGAAAATAGCTTTCTACATCAAAACACTTACAGATATGAAACAACTCTTTTTATTAATAAATTCATGATCAACACTCAACAATAAATCTATTTATAGAAAATTATTAGTTATTTACATTTAAAACCAACATGTAGGTAACATTGATGAAAGTGTGGGGTAAAACGGACCATCTGAACTTTTAACCTGGCAAAGGTGTAAATAATAAAAAATAGTAAATAAAAAGTAAATTAATTTAAAAAAGTAATTTTAAAAGATAAATTAAAAAATTGCTTATTCCAAATCTGCTGATGATTATTTCTGGCGATATACCAGATCAAGGTTATATACAGTGTTATCTTTGTAAAAAATGTGTCCAGGAAATTTATATATTGCATTGGTTGAATAATGTAGTTATTATTTTGTATATTAAAGGGATTCCGTTTGCTTCCTGTCTGTACTATTTTACCTTGCATATGGGGTAAAAAGAACCAAGTGACAAATTTTAGGTAAGTAGCAAACTAGCATAGTTCTACATTGATGAATTAACTGGGAATTTTACTGGACATAGTTAGATAGTTGTTTTTTTGTATGTGCTATTTGTTTTGATGTATAAGGTTTGGTTTTTACAGTGTAATTGCCAAAAGTCAAATTGGACCTTTGTGCCCCTACCATAACAGAAAAAAAAAATTTAAATAATTGTTTTCTACAACAATAAATTGCATAGAATGCACTTCTTAACAATTTAAGCTTGCATTGCAAATAAAATGCATGAGATAATCAAAAAAAAAGATCTAACGATAAAATCTAATTATAGAAGTGTAATATTGAAATTTCCAACTTTTATATCACTCAAAAGTAATTTTTATATTTATCTAAATTATTTCTCAATATGACGCGAAATTCATCAATAGATAAAGTTATCATGATATATTTATACTACTTGCACATGTACTCATAATACTTAATCTACGAAGTCCAGCGCGTGCCTTCTATGACAGATTTTAATCAGCTGAAATAAAAGCCTATATTCTGCGATTCATTGAATTTATGATCTGGATATGTGTCAAGAATTTTTAAATTATTAGTCGATCTTGTGATCGGTGATATCGCGTATGTAATCAATAGATCGATGCTCGAGTAATCGGATTGGCTTGTGTTATCCAAAATATCAATAGAACTAGTGGTGCATGGCATCGTGCCTTAAGGCAAATTGCTGCAATTTCCCATACTGAAAATTAAAAATTTTATAGAACATTCAATTATGTGTTCTAAATTTTGAAAAAAATATTTTTGAGAATTTTGAAATTTTTGTAAAAAATTGATCTTTCTGAAAAACTTGAGTTTCTTTTATATTTTGAAATATTTAAGAAATACTGAACTTTTTTCCAAAGCAATCAAACACATCAAGCAAACTAACATCTAATTATGTACAGTAAAATTCCTCGAAAATTAATCATTGTAAAACTATGTTTTTTCACTGTTTTTCAAAAATTTATCACCTGGTGCTTTCTACCAGGACGGGATAAAATGGTACAACCAAGGGGGTAATAGATCCAATCTTATTTTTAATATTGAAAGAATGTTAAGCTGCGTCGCATAAATATGGTACAGAACCTATAGAAATGTAAACAAAATTTGTACTTGTTATTAAAATCTCTATAAAATATCTGATAATTTGATGTGCATATGTCTAATGATCATTTTTGACCGTCAAATGACATTTTTTTTTAGTTTTTTCATTGGATCTCCAAAACCGCTACACCTGCCTTCTCGACAATTTTACCTGTTTTGCTTTTCTTCTATACAAATAATGTTTTTTGAACCATTCAAATCGTATGCTCTGTTCTCTCAAAAACTAAAAAATCTTTTTTGTAACTCTTTGTCCCGTATCTTCGAAACGGCTGGACCTGCTTTTACCAAAAACTAATCAGCACGTTTCCTTATCAATACGAAACGAATGCTTTTTATATTATTCAAATCGGTTGATCCGTGTTCTTGAAATCGTGGACGAACATTTGTATCCGAAAACACACACACAAACATTAATTTTTTCTAAGGTATGCCAAAATGTTCAAAAACCTTTGAAACGTAAAGTAATATAAATATTTTCATTTTCGAGTTTTTTGCGATTACTATAACTTACCCTACGGGGTGTTTATAATTAAAAATAAAGTTATTAAAATAAATATTTTTACTAAAATTGTGATATTATTTCCATCACTTTTCGATGTAAATTGTCTAAATGTTATAGCTTCCCAGTAAACACGTGATGTGGCAGGACCCAATATCGATATGCGTCTGGGTCAAGTCTGAGTCGATGTGTGATTTCGAGTAGTTTTGACCTCGTCGTATATTGGTATGTGTGACCATACACGCAAACCTTGCATTGAGTGGCCTCACACGACATAAACACGCGCTGTCGGGGGTAATGGCATCGTTGAATTTCATGTAAGATACTTGTTGTGCGCTGGTGTGCGTTACAATACATGCAAAACATAATCAATGACGTCACACAGCATGAAGCACACGCGTAGTGCGCTGCGTTGTGTGCTGGTGTGTGTGTGACCAGCACAAAGAAAGCTTTCTATCAGTGCGCAGTGTAACGACGCACACGGTTCGACTGTTTGACTGAATCTCTCCTAACCTAACACACAAAATGTCACGAATTTGTCAAGTTTCAAGTCATATTTTGTTTAGTATAATAATTACATTCATTTAGTTACGCAACTTGTTTATAGCGATAATTGTAGAAAAGTGTAGAAAAATAACACCGTAAGTATATCATATATAATTTATATAGATATGTAATTAATTCACGATTTTGAATTCCATTTCGTACATACCATATAGGATAAAGAAACGTTATTTTATGTCGATTTCTTTAGATGACGAAGGTTACCAAATAGCATATCTTACAAAATCTGAGGACAATAATAAGGATCGTTTAGCAAGGTTAAAATAATTATTTTACTAAATTAAGACATTAACATATCCATGTGTTCGACATAACCTCACTTCTTAAATCTCTTAAATTAGTCGGTGGAGAGGATTAGCTCGAGGATGATTGTCTGAATATGTAAGTCACTACATATATAATAGCTATAGAGATAATAGCAGATCATGCTGCTAAACAAGCAAGATTGCAGGGTTAGTTATTAATTATTTTATATAATTAATTTAATAACTATATTGAATGCTATTATTATAGATAGTGTAGATGCTCTGAATGGTAGTATGGCTGTCATACTACGATACATTAGTGATGTTCAGAACCCGATCACTCAGGCAACGACAATTAACATGTCGTTGCATAATCAAGTGGACCTAATCCTGCCTTTAAAGACTCTTGATGAGTTCAAAGCGATGGAACAGCGACTGAAAGAGGATACAGAGCTCTGCACAGAATATGTAAGTCTCCTCTTTTATGAATATAAGAGTATGTAAGCGGCTAATGCCTAACGTAGTAGCTATACAATGTTCCTGGTTAGGATTGAAAAATAACTTTGCCGTTCATGATACGCTCATCATAAAATTGTTCAGGAGTAATTATGAATATATAAACCATATATGTATGTGATTCATAATTGACTTTTGATATTTAAAATAGATGTTGTGCGCAAACAACACACCAGGATCTGCGACAGCACTTTCCAGAAGGTAGTCTCGGACTGGTTTCGATATGCTCGGCAGCGCCATGTCCGAGCTAAACACTAGACTTAAAACATTCTTAGTCTCTAGACCACCAACCCGGATAAATGGACAATGTGAGTTTGTTTCCATGTCATTACAGTTTCATTATAGAAATTACATATATTTTTTTTTTACAGGAACTCTGAATTTCAAGTATGTGGTAAATGTAAGTATGTGTCCATTATATATACATAACCTAATGATATTACAGGAAACTTTCTGCATTTGTTCCAGGGTTCCTGGATGCAATAGTAGAAGAATGGATTGGAACGGATTTATTTGTCATCGTTTAGGATAAGCAAGAGCTTCATTATTTAAGTATTTTATTAATAGTTTTAAAAATTTTGTATATTATGAAATATGTTTGTGAGATTCATTAGGTCCTTTATATTTTATTAAATATGTTATATTTCTAAAATCGTACTTACTATTAATATAGCAAGAGCTTCATTATTTAAGTATTTTATTAATAGTTTTAAAAATTTTGTATATTATGAAATATGTTTGAGAGATTCATTAGGTCCTTTATATTTTATTAAATATGATATGTTCATAAATTTGTATTTACTATATTAATTTAATTTATTAGAATGAAAACCATGTAATAACGTAAAAAGTCTCAAAGTATTAATTATGATGTGTATATAAAACACATAAACATGTTTATATAAGATTCAATATAATTTTACTCAATGTGATATGTTATAATTATTTTATTATATGTAAATAAATGCATTTTAAATAAATTGTTTATAATTTTAAAATCACTAATTTGTATAGAATAGAATATTGCGTTACGTCATCACTTTCAGGTGCTATTACGTCATAACCTAGTCGCCATTTCATATGACGTCATGACTGCGTCCCTTTAATTCGTGTGACGTCATGTCTGAGTAGCGTAAAAGGTCATATCGTTCGTCTCCCGTCATGTACATCACAGCGCCACATCAGCTTTGTGCCGATTGTAACAAAACTGAGCGGCGGTAGTAACCCAAAGTCGGCAAACTTGACAAAGGAAAACGAATGTCACACCACTCAAGCCCGATGTGGTGACCACATAGCAGACACATCGCGTGTTTACTGGGTTGCTTTGTGAAATCCACCCATAGATGTAATTAGAACCTTTTTATTTCGCTAAAAACTGATGTGATTTTTTTAGGAATGGTCAAAACTATTTTTTTTCTGTCGCCTAAAGACAATACACACTATTCTATATTTTCATATTATATATAAATGTACTGATCTAAAATATGTAATGATGAAGTATAATACCAAGGGTAGACTTATATAACATTTGACCATTTAGTTGTTAGTTAAAAATGCAAGAGAGAAATTAAAAGCATAATTTTATTTAAAATATTTTATTGTTATAATTTTGAAATAATAGTTTTAAAGTTATAATATAAATTAACTCAAATATCCATATATCAAATGGTGAGTTGCTTTGCCTGTAAAAATTTCATCATCAAGCGTTAGATGACTCTACAGATTCTAAAATTTCTTATCGAATTAAATATGTATGTTATCTTGAATTCATCATTAATTTAGCACCACTCCTTATTGAAATTCGATAGTATCATTATCTTATCTGATAAACTGGTTATTTGATATGTTCTCTGCAAATTCTCAACTTGCAACAGCCAAAGATTACCAAATTATCATAATGAGATAAAATGCATTGTGAATATTTTTTGTTACATGCACCACCAATCAGAATTTAAAAGTCCTGGGAGTTGTTTTAATTACTTAGTCTTTTCAAGAGGCAACTCAACGGTTGGCCTATTTCTATTTGACATATTATTAATATTAGAATTTTTCTAATAATAATTTGATTATAAGTAAATATAAAGGGTTGAGTTGAACATATTGTGACGAGATGGACTTTTAGAAACTGTTCTTGATGGACCCTAAGAATCTGCATTTAAGAATAGGGATGTTGTACCCTAGGGTTGATATCCATTAGGCGATAATATTTATTTATTTACTTGTTTATTCATATCAAGCCGTAATCAATAATAATAAATATTATTTTAGGTATTTATTCATAATTAATACTTGAAGGAAAGTAATTTTATAATATTCATAGTAGCTGCACGATTTTAGCTTCTGAAAAAAGAGAGCTTAAACAGCATTCAAACATTAATAATACAATGTTCATTATATTGAAGTCTATTAGACCAGCAGTCAATTCCAATTTTCTTGCACAAGATTGAAAGTTATACTGATTTAGTAAGTAAAGAATTAAATTAATAAAATAGCAATTAGAAAGTAGCGAAATTATATAAATAAAATAAAATTATCATAAATAAACATGAAAAAAAATGGTTGTATGGGAAAACCAATGATCAGACTACATAGATAATAATATAAGGAATAAGGATTGTGAAAGAAAATATTATTGAACTCAAATTGAGAAAATATTCATTAACCAGGCGATAATATTGAGAATTTCTGATTTTGAATAATATCTTACGTTGTTCAATAGTTATTCTTATTGAGTTACGTATAATAATAACTATTATAAAAAATAATCAACTTTTAGGCGAATTCTCATTGTTGAATCTATATTTGTTCATAAAAATAAAAAAATGCATTTCTATATAAAAAAAATTCAGCATTGGATTGTAGAGACATTATTATATACTTCAATAAAATTGAACATATTCTTTGTTTCATTATATTAAAAATATAAACCATTAATATAATCATATACTTTTTATTTTACCTAATCAACCAATAACAATAACAATAATATATTGTAACAATCATCAAGAAATTGTTAACAGTAAAACATCAACATTATATGTAAGAGCTAAGATATTTAAAAATAATAATGTAACAAACAAGTTATTAAAATATAAATTTATTATTAAAATATAACTTTTACAAAAATTTGATATGTTGGTGTAATATTCAAGTATAGTAATAACTAAAGAAATACATTTTATTTTTGTAATTAAAAATTTTTATCTGAATTTCATATTTCAGAGCATAAAATCTTCAAAAAATATTTTTTGAAAACTCATCCTGAAAGAAATAAAATAATTTTAATTAAAATTATGGGTTTATGTAACATGTATAATATTTAATTTTCTTTTTATTGTGGCACTAAACTAAATAAGCATCAATCACAGCCATGAAATTGCATGCGATAAATATTGAAAATGCAAAGCAAGCAGAACTAAATTATCAAATGCGCAATTGTGTTAAATTTTATATTCAGAACATAAAGTCGATAAATTTCAAATAAATAAAAATACAGTAATCTATTTTTACGCTAATGTGCTACATAGTATGATTTATATAAAATGTAAAGAAATCTCAACTAAAATAAATGTTATAATTATTGTTTAAAAAGCATTTCATCGCTTCTTGTAGGGGGTGCATCTTCATCAGCATCACGTAACATTCGTTCGAGATGAGAATGCTTTTCTCTCAGTTCTTGCTCGAGTTCTAAATCGACCTGTTCATTCCAATCCAGGCCGCAGGATCTGTAAATTATAAACAAAAATTTAATTACTAAATCTGGCACATTTTATTATATTGGTGATACTAAAACTTATTTGTCATCATCGTCAATCCGCCGCCGTCATCAACGTCAAAAAATCGAAAAAGTAAATTTGTATATATCTTTACGTTTCTAGTCCTTCTGAACATTTTAGCATACCTTAGAAAAAATAGATGCGTGTGTGTGCGGATACAATTTTTTGTCGACGATTTCAAGAGCATGGATTAACCGATTTGAATGATTCAAAAAACATTCGATTCCTATTATTACGGAGACGTGCTGATTAGTTTTTAAAAGTGCCAAAAATGGCAATTCAGTTTTTGAGAGAACGGAGCGTCCGATTTAAATGATTCGGAAAACATTTCACTTGTATTGACAAAATAAATAATTGATTAAATTTTTGGGTAAGCAGTTCCAGCGGTTTTGGAGGACCTATTAGGCATTGGTATATCAAATTGTCAGATTATAAAGACTTTAATAACAAGTACAAATTTTGTTTCAATTTTCTGGGTCCTATACCAAGATTTATAGCGTTTAAAGTTCACTTATATAGTTTACTTACATGTCCTGATAAATGACATTTACAACAGTATGGATTAACCCATATAAATGGGTTTCAAAGTTAAAAAAAAATTAAAACTTTAACTTCCCGTAGGGTAAGTTATAGTAATCGCAAACAAATCGAAAATGAAATTTTTTATATATCTTTACGTTGGAATATTTTGGCATATCTTAAAAAAATTGATGTATGTGTGTGTGTCTGTGTATGTGCGGATACAAGTTTTTGTCGACGATTTCGAGAACACGGGTCAAACGATTTGAATAATTTAAAAAACATTCGATTGGTATTAATAGGGAGACGTGCTTTGATTGGTATTAATGAGAAGATACGGGGCAAAAAGTGCCAAAAATGGTAACAGATTTTTTGAGAGAACGGAGCATCCGACTTGTATGATTTAAAAAGCATTTCATTTGTATTGACAAAATGCGGTTTAGGAGATCCAATTAAAAAGTGACAAAAAATGCCATTTGGCGAACAAAAATGATCAATAAACATATACACATTAAATTATCACATATTTCATAAATATTTTAATAATAAGAACAAATTATGTTTACTTTTGTTTACTTTTCTATGGGTTTTGTACCAATATTTATTGGTTAAACTGCGACGAGGTGCCCATGCGCTCCTATAGTTCGTTTCTCCGTAGCTTACGTATTGCGAATGATTTGAAAAACAGTTCAAAATTTTCAAAATATTTCAAATTATAAAAAATCAACTTTTTCAAAAAGGTCAATTGTTTTCAAAAATTTTAAAAATCTCAAAAATCGATATTTTCAGAGTTCTAAAAGAAATTTGAATCTTTTTTAAAAATTCTAAAATTTGGGAAGTTCCAGCAATTTGCTTTAAGGCAAGATGCCATGAACCACTGGTTAAAATTTGAAATTACGGTGCGGGAAGTACCAGCAATTTACATTGAGGCACGATGCCATGCGCCACTAGTTTGTGTGAATATACTGAAAAAAATTTAACTATTATGCTACGAGCGTCGCTTATAGGCGACAAGCTATGTATACGGGTGTCGCCTATAGACGACTTCAATGTTTAGACTTCAAGATTTATCACTCTGATTATTGAGAACTATGGTATGCTTCAGTTTTTTAGAAGTGTTATTCAAAATTTTTATATACAGTTTTATTGGTAATGATTGGAAATTTTTAAAAAATGTTTTGCCGACTTAGTAGCTCTACTGGGTAGATTACTGTTCCGTACAGCAGTAGCAAAAGGGTTCATTTGCTTAACAAAATATTGCAAATTTTAAATAAACAAAACCGTACCTTCCTCCGCCTTCACCATACCGTTTATTGTTATATATTGGTTGAACTGGTCCATTTACGTTGGTCAAGTGGGCATTCTTCATTTGTTCAGACATTGTATTATCAGCTAAGGCTTGTTTAGGCGATTCCTGGGAACATTTATAAAAACTATATTTCTTTACACTGTAATTTTTTCAGTAATGTTATTTAGCTTTTGCATACCCCCGTCTTAGCCTTTCGGATCGACCTTATTGTTAATATTACTTTTTTTCATTAGTAATATTAGCATTGTTTACTTTAAAATAAAAAACCATGTAATTTTCGATTTGCGTCCTAGGAAAATGATCATTCCAAAACACTTACAGTTGTCACTAAAATGTTCACTAAATTTTATAAATGCTGCATGGCATGTTTGCAAAGATTGCAATTTGTTGTCGATTTGGCACACAAAGTTGATTTGATAAAAATATGGGTAAAATTGATTGAATTTTAAAAGGAAAAATTTTAAATTTAAACATTTGAAGAATTGTTTATTAAAGACCCTTATTCATGTGAAAGTTTATCTGACCTGCATGTAATATTGCGGCTGCTGTTGATTCATCATTTGCTCTGCCGGCATTTTGGCGCTTGGTTGTGGTATTTCGATCTGTATTTGCTGTTGATTTTGAGCATCAGTACTGCCAGCTACAATTGGAGCTTGTTGAATCATTGGAGGTTGGATTTGTATGTAATACGGTGGTGGGGATTGCACTGTTTAAAATAAAAAATTTAACGTTTTATTGTAATTTTATAAACGTGTAGAAATTTGAAATAGTGAGTTTTTGTTTATGCTATCGATCTCGAAGTTGCTTCTGCTTCAAGTTCAAAAAATTAAAACAAAAAACAAAATTGACCAGATAAGACACGAAATCTCTGGTTAAAATTTGAGTTTCAAAAAACCTGAGAATAAGAACGGTATCTATTTTTACTTGAAAATACAGGTCGAATATGTTTCCGAGTGGAAATAGTGGCCCTTTTTGACATTGCTACAAATTATTTTTATTAGAAGGCAACAATGCAGCAAGGCACCAGGTAAAATCACAAATGAGTTAGAGAGCAGCAATTGAGTTGCCTTCCAATAGCTTGGTAGTACATCATAACAGCTTTTAAAACACGTTCTGATTGCTGTTCAAATAAATAAAAAAAATTACCGTTTCTTCCATAAGGCGAGCGACTTTTGTCAGATGGATTCCCATTGAAGAAAGAATTTAAATCGGGTTCGTACTTCGCTTCGTATTCACGCTGGGGTGTATCTTTCAACTGAACTGTGAAACACATCGGAGCAGTTCCAGAAACAGCTGCTTGTTGTGCCAATTGCTGCGGATCTGGAGGCTCTTGCGAATATTTTATAGTATACTGCTTATCTGAAACACCAAACGTCTGTCCTTGTTTTCCAGCCTGTTCGTTCGGATAACTTTGCTGATTATAATAGATTTTTTCTGTCTGCTTTTGTTCATAACGTGGTTTATCGCTTGGATACATTTTTTGCGATGGTCCCATAAATCGCTGTTTTTGCGATTGTTCGCCAGGGAAAACTTTTTGAGAGTTATTTACCGGGAATGGTGGCTTATATGAATCTCCTGGATAAGTCTTGATCATTGGTTTTTGTGATTGTTCTCCTGGAAAAATCTTTTGGGATTGGTTCGAGATTGGCTGCTTATAAGACTGTTCGCCCGGAAAAATCTTTTGCGAGTTATTGTTGACGTATTGTTGTTTATATGACTGATTCGCAAATGGATGTTTCTGTGACAATTCCCCCGGAAACATTTGTTGAGGTTGACCTGGACACTGTTTGTAAGAATGATCTCCCGGAAAAACTTTATGTGATTGATTCATGAGGACATACTTCTGTGATTGATCGCCAGCGAAAGGCTTTATTGTCGGATTCACATAAAATTGTTTTTGAGATTGGTCGTCCGGAAAATATTTCTGTGATTGATTCACAAAAGCTTGCTTCTGAGATTGATCGCCAGGGAAAATCTTTTGCGATTGATTTGCGTACATTTGCTTTTGGCTGTTATCTCCAGGAAAAATTTTTTGGGACATATATTGTTGCTTTTGGGATACGTCACCATCATATTGTTGCTGTGGAATGTACTTTTGAGATTGATCACCTATGAATCGAGGTTGATTCATGGCGTTGTTGAACTTTTGTGATTGATTGTCGTACATATATTGTTTCTGAGATGGATTTTCATATTGATACTGCTTTTGCGATGGAGATACGGGCGTAAAATGCTTTTGAGATTGTGCGTTTTGGTTCGTATATTGTTTTTGTGACTGGTTCTGGTAAAATTTATTTTTATCAGACGAAGGCGCTGAAGGAGATTGATGAATGATATTTTTGATATTGGTATGAGTTTGATTTGCGTAGTATGGTCGATCCGAAGATTTCGAACAACAAACACCACGACTTTTCACAGATACGCTAGATGGAGCCCTGCTGGCAGCCTTAGCAGAGTTCCGTTTTAAATGGGGCCTATAAAGGAATATATAAAAATCGATATAGGACAAGGAAAAAGGAAAAAGGAAAATCGGAAGGAAAATAAATACATGTTTACCAAAATTCAATTCACAATAATAATTTTATTACTTTCTTAATTAACATGTAATTTGTTTTAATACAGAAAATTTCCCAAAAACTTGAAATGATTACAATTTAATGATTATCTTTCACAATTTCAAAATCTATAACACTTTTATAAATATATGTAAAACTTAACTATTTCGTAAAAAACTATCAATAATTTATACATATTTACCTATTAAATTAATATTATAATTCTAATGGAAGGAATATGATATGAAGCTTCTACACTATTTGGTGCTTTTTAACCAATAAATAAGAATTTCAAACTATAACTAAAATTAAGTACTACATCAATTTTAGAGACCTAAGTCTTGTGCAATGAACCGACTAACATGATTGGCTTTTTGGTTTAGTGAAAAACAGGATTATTTGTGCACGTTTATATGCTCTTACATACGATAACTGTAAATAGAAAAAAATATTATAAGCATGAGTAATTTGCACGTGCGAGTACGTAGTATTACTAATTTATCGATATCTGTGAAGTCGAATTGACGCAAGAAAACGTAACATTCCAATGATTTAAATTGTGTTATTAAATTATATAGTAAACACTACTGCCTGTTAATGAAATTTTGAAATGTACGTTGTTCCTCACGTCAACTAAGACCACCAATATCTAAACAAGTCGTCTTACCCAGTAGGTTCTTGTGTCAGTACGCCGTTATTTACAGGCATATTATGGATTATCTGAAACAAATATTTTCATCATTAATACTTTTAATTCATTGAAGTTAACAACTTATATAAAAAATCAATAGTTGAAAATATCTTGTGCATCTATTCTAACAAATGTAAAAACGACTGTTTGATTAATGGGAATTTATGGACCGATTTTCCCGCCCAACAGAATAATGTTATGGCAAGGCCATGTTACGCTCCAACTTTCATACATTATGCAATTGAGTCATACTGAATACTGTCAAAATGGCATGTATTTGCTGGGCATTCAGGCGTTTTACACATAAACTGCAACGTCACTTGTATGTTATGATTTATGAAGCTGGGTCAGAAAGACCCTGTTATCTAAGAGCGTTTTTTTTATATTTGTGCGGTTTCTAGGTTAGGTTTTCTGAAAACAACACCTGACTGCACAGTAACCGCATGGCTTTTGACAATATTTAGTATGGAAATTTTCTCACAACATAGCCTTGCCATAACATTGGTCTGTTGTGTGGGAGAATCGGTCTATGAATGCTGAAATGTGTGTTTTAGTAACTTGATTTTTCAGATATATTACTGTTGTTTTTCAAGTGAAATCCGATAGAGACAACTTATTTAATGATTATAATGGCGAATTTGCCTATCAGATATGCTTCTTAGTTCCTTAACCATGTACGTTTTTAAGTGTGTGATTACAAATCATATAATTATCATATTATTGCAATAAGCTTTTCACCAACCTGTCCCATAGAGCAAGGCGGTCTAGGTGCTCCATACCTTCCCTGGTAGGTTGGTTGATTTGTGTTCCTTGGATCTTGAAGTCCATTTGCCCTCGAAAGTTGTGCGCTATTATTCAAGCAGTTAGTTTTTTTTTTACCAATAAAAGTAAAATTAACTTATAAAATAATTAATTTTGAAACCTGCCACCATTTCTAAGTTCAAAAAGTTCCCAAAAAAGTTATGGTGTTAATCATATAATTATTTTCAATTATTTAGAGGGGTTACACATCATTGTTTGAATTATTATATTTGTAAATAAGATAGATTTGAGAATAAAACAATAAAAATGATTTTGCTGTTACCTGTTATGTCTGGATGTTTGTCTTGACGCTGTTTTCGGGTCTTTGAAGAATTCATCGTAAACCACGAAGTTGTTCGACTGTGGTAAACTATTCGTTAACCCATAATGTTTGCCCAAAAAGTTCAGCAGTTTGGAGGAAGGTCTGTCAATTGCTAACTGAGCCGGATGCTGTATACGCTCTTCCTAAAATTTAAGAAAATTAGACAAATATTACCATTCATTGTAGAACAAAGACTATATAACCTAGATTGCATATAGACCATTCTGAAAATTCATTCTTATATATCTAACAACAGATTAGATTATGCAGTAACATAATTTATCGTCGTAAACCAGTTGCAACTATTTTTAAATTATACATTTATAAACACATGTATTATATACCTTTAACATATGTTCGAAAAGCTGTTTTCCTTTTCCTGCTCTCTGTTGGGACTCATGAACATAGAAATCTAACACGCAAGTTGGATTTACCTGCTTGTGTTCACCTTTGTCATCAAAAACGTACAAATTCTTCTTACCCGTTTTCAAAATTCCAGTCACCGTGCCTCGACCCCTGCAAAAATAAATGATTTAATCAATGATTCAAAAAATGTTTTGAGTCAAGAATTAAATAAAGATGAGTTCCAGGGAATGTATAAAAAATGAAGCTACAAAATTCCAGACGTCTATTTTATCTTTTCTATTAACATTATGATAGAAAAACTAAATTAATGGACCGATTCTGCCGCATAACAGACAAATGTTATTAAATGTTATTGTTATGGCAAGGCTCTGTTATGAAGAACTTTCCATACTAAATTCCATACGTGTTTCTCAGGTTATCAGATAGAAAATCTAACCTAGAAACCGCACAGATGTCAAAAAACGATTTTAGATAACAGGGTCTTTCTGACCCAACTTCAAAATATACCAGTGGCGTTGCAGTTTATGTGTAAAACGCCTGAATACACGGTATATACATGTCATTTTGACAGTATTCGGTATGATTCAGTAGCATAATGTGTGGAATTTGGAGCGTAACATGGCCTTGCCATAACATTGGTCTCTTGTGCGGCAGAATCGTCCCATAACTGTCTCAGAAATCTATTTACTCACCCTCTACCATTTGGGTCTGTAAGGACGTAAACATTGTGATCTTGATTTCTAACCTTATGTCCTGTGGTTATTGGTTGGGACAAACCTTGTGCATTTGCAGATGCTTCTCCTAAAGCAGTGATAACTTCTCCAACTTTCATCGCGACATCTCTGAAAAAAAGAGCAATAAATTAATATTTTATATAGGTCGAATTATAATCAAATGTGATACTTTAATTAATATTTTCATCACTTTTTGCAAAGAATTTTCGAAAAATATTCGTGAGAACTTAAAATAAGTGTCAATATATAATTTCAAATAATATGAAAATCAAAAATGCATTACATACTTTATATGCTAATTTTTTCATGTTTTAAGAATATTTAATTTCACGGTAAAAAATATTCGATATATAGAGAAAGTAAAATATCGCAATTTCTAGAAAAATAGTATACTTCAATAGCCATAGCAACTCTAGGCAATTATAAATTATTATTTATAATTGCCTGGAGTCTCATTAAAGAATAAGCTTAGAATTTCTTAGAATTACATGCTTTCTTATTTTATAATTTGTAATTTTTTGCAACTGAATAGAGTTTTAATCGTGATAGTTAGTTCGAAACCTCAAACTAACTAAACTTTGATTAGTAACAAACTGGTTTATTGCAATGGAGCTCTTGTTTTGAAAACATTGTTAGTTTTATAACGTAGTTATAAACAATGTAATATGTGGTCTAATTTCTAGTAACTTCAATTTATCGACTCCAGTCACAGTAGGGGAGACCGGGTGCGGTTGTGCCACTTTGTTTTTGATTATTTAATGATTTTGTTAATTTACTAGTTAGCTAGTAGTAAAGTAAATTGAATGGTAATTGGAACATTTATCTAAGTGGAAATATTGAAATGCTATCCTTAAATAATTAAATAGATGGATTAGGTAAAAAGTCAAATTATATAAGAAAGGTGCGAGTGTAACAACCGTCCACACATCGAGAGACGGTTGTGACATGCATAAAAATAGGTTAAAAACAATAGTTATAAACACCAAAATGGTTTATAACGACTTTTATTGTCAGAAATGGTAAACATAACATAGCATAATTATTTGAACAAAGCTTACGAATATAATATAACAATATATAACAAAACATAATTTTTAAACAAAAAATCTTTGTGACATTTTTTGTTTCCTTGCATTGATTGAGGCATTTTTCTTTCCCTTTTTTGTATTTTGTCTTTAGAAGATAGATTTTTCTTTATCTGTTTAATTTTCATCCAAAGAGAACAAGCAATACATGTTGCATAAATCAGAACTAATTGCTGGTAATTAACTACTAAAGTTTAAGTTACAGCAAAATAATAAACAAAGTGATCTGTCTGTATACAAGTAACAGTTGTTTTTAAAATAAATCGCACAAAAACTTAACCTTTCTTTTGGCTATTTAAAACTTTGCACTAAAACTTAACCTTTCTTCTGGATTTCGGTCTACAGATCATGTTAATGCAATAAAGGAAACTTGTTCGGACAAACATACTTCATCTTTCTCTCTTTGGACCCTATCTCAATATCAGTATAGATTAGCAGTTATGACAACTGTCACTACCGTACCCAGTCTCCCCTACTTATATTTAGGCAGATATTATTATGTTTCGTAGTCATGCAATTTTATATAAATAAATATGTAGCGCAATAGTAAGTGTCTTAGGGACCAATTTCTCGCCAAAATAGAAATGTTATGGTGACGCTATGTTATGGGTCTATCTTCGTATGAATTGGTAGTAAGAACTGTCAAAAAGCTATGTATCCGATGTGTCCGCGACCAGGCGTTTTACACATGAAACAAAACGCACAAACTTTAAATAACAATTTTATCATAAATGCATGTCTCATTGATAGTCCAGTCATTATAGTAAGTTCATCTTGGAATTCGAGATACCCAGCTGTAAGTCTGTAGATACTTGTATATTGACTCCTAAAAGTTGTCTCAAAACCTACATCTGTTGCGTACACCCTACCATATGTAGGTTGAGTAATAATATAGTCTGTGATTATTTACAGACTTACAGGTGGGTATCTCGAATTTCGAGGTTCTTACCTAATTTAAGCTTAAATGACTGGACTATATATAACATATACGTGAGAAAAGTTAGGTTTAATGTGTGAAACTCCTGGGATTGAACAGGAAATACATAGTTTTTTGACTGCTACTCATACGAAGATAGACCCATGACATGTAGTTACAATAACATTTATATTTTATCGGAGAATTGGCCCCATAGTCGAATTTCCATATCTTCAATGTATCCTAATGAAATAGACTTCAGACACAGTACATACTTATATTCAGATAGATATTGATCATACTTCGTAGTCATGCAATTTTATACAAATCAAATATATGGCGCAAAAGTTAGTGTCATTCTTGTAATATAAATCTTTTAAAGCTTTAAAATAATAAAATCAGTTCCATTAAAAAGTGTACATGCAGTTCGAATAATTCTGAATATTTTATACCAGTGCCATTAGTCGCGCTTGGCATTTTTACGATCATTCCGTTAAGAGGCATTGTCGTGCTCTGTTAATTTTTTAAAATCAAACAAACAAATTTAAACGTCTACAATTACAGGCACTTGAATTCCACAACGTGCTGGCCAATAATATTTTATTTATCGTTCGCGAAAAATGTTTTGGGTTTGCTTATCTCAAGTTTCTCGTTTCACTGTATTAGCAAATTGTTGCACTTTAGATAAAAATTACAGTTACTTTATTTAACATTGCAGAACCAATCAACGGTTCTTTGATAAGCGCAAATTTTAATGATGTGGTAATGTACTAATGACGGAACGTGTATATTATTTATTGTTAATTTATTTTTGATTTATTGGCTGTTGATATTTCAAATATATAACCTTTGAAAATATGAACACACTAATTTTGCGCTATTTTATTACCATGTAAATAATGTTCAAGTTACAAACGCTAATGATTTGTCTCATCATGATTTAAATATATATACATAATTTTATGCATATGGTATAATGAGTAAATGGTAGATTATACCATCTGCATAAGGCAATGTTGGAGGATTTGTACTTACGATATCTTAATAAAATAGTTCAAAAAGAGTACAGTGCACTCATATTTTCAAAGATCATATTTATTCCACTCTTAATACTACTGGCATGTATTGGTAGATAGATGGTAGAAAGATAGATACATAGGTAGGTAGGTAGATAGATAGACACATAGACTTTATTTGAATTCAATTATTTTCACATCACATCATTATGAAATCGAAGAGCTAAAATGCGAAGTATTAAAATGCTGATATTTTCAGACCAATAAAGACCAATAATATTCTTCCGTAAAATTTTTTAAATTGAGATAAAAAATAAATACACGTGATATCTTACTAGACCTTCCCCTCCAAAAAGTGATATTTTGTGATTTTTTGTCACGCTACTCCCTCCCCCCTAATAGGAACGAATTTTTATTGATGCAGCAATAACATCAGGCTGCTCTAGGTGGTTATAGAACTTGGGATCTCTGATCCAAATCCCATAGCACCAACCACTTAGCAGGCGTCCATTAATCACGTGATCGAATTTTTAGAGATTTTTGGACCCCCCTCCCCCACCAAACGTCTCGTGTATTTCGAATTAAGTATAATAAGCAAAAGTATATTAAGTAAAATTTTCCGAACAAATTTTTCGAATTTACAAAAAAATCGTAAAATTTATGTTTCTTTGAAAATCTAGGTAAAAAATAAATACACGTGATATCTCACTAGACCCCTACCCCCCACGTGATTTTTCGTGATTTTTTGTCAAACCCCCTCTTCCCCTAAAATCCTCACGTGGACGCCTCCTTACGCCATGGACTTTAAAATGACATTTGACAATGTTTTCGGCAAAAAACTCGTCATTCTACTGATTTCTGCGTAGCATACATATGCTCTCATTGCCTTCAATGACGTATTTGGTAGTAAAACTTTATATTTAAATCTATCGACGTAAAGATTTAACAAGCCTATACGTTGTCATGGTAAAGTACAACACATAGATAAATTAGTATGGTACAACACATGGTTATTCATCGTTATTCATGCAATGATGTCATATGCGGAAATAGTCTTACATCGCTGTAAGTCAGTCGGACGATTGTGTAACTCACCAATTCTAATGACTGAATAAAATAAAGAAGAAATCAGATAAAGAGAGAGTTTTGCATGTCATTGATAAACTGTACAAGTACGAATGCAAATCGGTGCGGAGGAATTGAAACTGCTGAAACAAGACGACAAATGTAAATGATTTTCGACATAAAAAAATAAATCATTAATTTCTCGTAGGGTAATTTATTGTAATTGTCCAAAAATCAATATAGAAAATTTCTGCATATCTTCACGTTTTGAAGGTTTCTGAACATTTTTGCATACCTTAGAAAAAATTGATGTGTGTGAGTAATGATGTGTGGATACAATTTTTCGTCCACGTTTTCGGGCTTCGCTTCTTATTGATAATAAGGAGATGTGCCGATTAGTTTTAGGCAAAGGCAGGTCTAGCCGTTTCGGAAATACGGAGCTAAATATACAAAAAAATGCCAGATTTTGAGAGAACTGAGCATTCGATTTGAATGATTCAAAAAAACTTTCAGCTTGTATAGAACGACCGCTTTCGGGGAAAGATTTTTTTTAATTGCCAAAAAATATATTTTTTGGAATATCGAAAATAGTTCGAATTTATATTTTTAAATCTAGGTAAAGTTTTATTCATTTACTTTTTATGTAAACATATATAAAGGTCATCGTTAACTTTATAAAATCATTTTTTTTATCTATAAAATACGAAGTTCCAGCTATTTGCCTTGAGGCACGATGCCATACACAACTTTTAGTTCAATATTATTTAAAAACTAATGATATTTACTTACATGCAAAAAAATTTTTCTCATTATTTAAACATTATATTTTCTATTATTTTCCTGTATATTTATGCATGATTTAGTTTTAGACGTCAATTAAAAAACTGTGTAATTCAAAATTACAAGTTTATTGCCATACGTTTAAAAAATTAATCAGTCATCAAGCGTGATGAAAAATGAATAACTTACTAAAATGACTACTAACTTAAATACTTACTAAATTGAAACATAAAAATTGCGAGAAACATGTTGGTAATTTGAAAATTATATTCCACATTTTTTCACATATATATTAATGGAGGATTCAATTCGAGCATGACATCAATTATAAAACTGGGCAATTCAAAATTACAAGTATATTGCCATAAGATTAAAAAATTATTCAGTTAATTAGCAGGATTACAAATGAATGACTTACTAAAATGACTATTACAAAATCGAGGTTTGTTGTAGGAAGGTAAAAATTTAGCAGTGCATGTACTTCTTAATTCTCCATTAGAAAAAAATATAATAGAATAACAAATGGTACATAAAAATACAAAAAAGACATGTTATTGGTTTGAAAATTTCATTTCCCATTATTTCTCTATATCTCTCAATTAAAAATGACTATTAGAAAATTGGGGCTTGTGGCAGGAGGTTGAAAATTTCATTAAATATCTATACATAGCATTTTGTCAACTTTTTTCATTTGGACATTTTACCCGTAGGTATTGTGTCCATCATACCTGTTATTAAAAACAATAATAAATATTTAAAATATAGATTATATGATATAAATGTAACAAAAAGAAGAAAAGGTTTAATACTTTTCTCAAAAACAATCATAACAATATTTGGAAGTATCAGTTGCCGCTAAGAATCGATCAGGCATGTCGTTAGGTGAAAATTTAGGGCTGTTTAATTATGCATTATAATCAAACAGAAAAACTAATGGTACAAAAATAAAAATTTATGTCAGGGGTTTGAAAAGTAGATGTAAAAATAATAAATTTTCAAAAAAATCGGTTTTGAAAGATTATGAAAATATATATACACATATATATATATATATATATATATATATATATATATTATTTATAGGTGTGTGTATGTAAACGTTTCCGTTTCATTCAGAGACTATCGTTGAGTGGAATAAGAAAAATACACTTGCATTAATTAACACAACACTAATGAATGAATCCAAGCGATTACTAAGTGTATGTATGAGTTTGTCAAATTAAAATTCATATTTCTGAATTGCTATGTGCAATTGCTTAGTACAATTTTTTTATTGTGCTCAATAATGTTCTGGATTTGAACCGAAACGTATGGATCAATAAAATTGTAATTATTAATTATAGTTACAATATATGAACGGGGGGCATTAATAAATAACAATAAACTAATATGGAATAATATTTTAGATAGTGAAAGATATATAATTGTAAACAAAAAACGTTGTTTATACCAGCATTCACCCAGTTATTGAAAAAAAAACAATTTAAATTTAGCTTTAAAAAAAATTAGTAAAACTTTCATACATTTTGAGTCGTAGGTTAATTCTTCAGTGAATAAAACTTCGAAACATAGTATGAGACGAACAATATAATAAAACTAATTAATTTATAAAATAATCAGCAAAAAATAGTATACAAATATCTTTAGATTTGAATATATTAGTAAGTTTGAAATTACATAGCACTAAATATGGCATATTTAAAAAATGTTTTACAAGAAAAAGCCCTGAAAAATATTTTCTATTGTCTGCCCACGTTACTAGATTTTTTTAAATATAAGTATTAGAACAAACAAACAAACAAATATGTATTAATAGCATTTTTCATTTCCTTATGATTCTAATAATTTAATTCTTCGCACAAGTTCCTAAACATTAGTCCGCGATGCTCATAAGCTGCTATTCATACAGTAGAAAATGAATGTTTAAAATAAACAATGCTCTCATGCATTATTGCAATTATAAAACACAGTCAATTCAATAAGAGACATAAATAATCTAATCCATGGAGAGAAAGTTTTCTCCTAATGAGATTGTACCCACTAGTTCTTTCAACATTATACTCTGGTATCCAACTTGCATATTACACTATTACTCATTTGAATATTCAGCATTATTTTTACATATTTAACGCCCACAATTTGTTACGGTATTTCTGCTTCTAATACATAGTAATATGAATAGAGAATTTTGCGGTTATAGGGTAGGGCGGGGCACAAAGATATAATTTGAATTTTAGCAAGTATACTGTGAAAACTAAACCAAATACATCAAAACAAATAACACATATCAAACAAACAACAACTATGTAACTACAGTAAAATTTCCAGCTAATTCATTATTGTAGAAGTATGTTTATTTTGTAAATTTGTCAAATTTGTCATATGGTTCTTTCACCCTGCCAGCTGGCAAGAGGATTCACCGTTTTATTTTTAATTTTAAAGAGGTTTCATGGAACAATATTATAGCTACATTAATTAATTAAAGCGAAGCGATTTAATTATTAGGAACAACGAAATTAAAAATCATCATCTAAATATGTACATATTTGTAAATATCATAACAAAAAAAATTATCCACTCTTACTACTTCATGCTTTGCTTTGGTAGATATTTCTGTTTAATTTATTACAATCATTTAATGCGATGGCTGGTTATACATCATTTGGCCTCTACTCTCATATATTGTTGTTATAAAACTCCTAACTTCATTGGTTTTTGAGATAATAGTGGTGGACCTTTTTACCAGAGGATCTTCAAGCACTGCTCTACCATATTCAATTTATGATCAATATTATTTGACATCCACATCAAACAGACAAAATTTTAAAAATTTCGAAAAATTAGTTCTATCTTTTATTTATCTGAGATCGACATTTAATGTAAAAAAGTTTTTTATCATATTGGGATACTTTTCTAAAGTTCTTGCCATCAGGCAGTTACATCATTTATTGACCCGGTACTGTTCTGGTCGTGATTTTTTAGTACACGCACCGGAACCTGCGTGCAAGAAACCTTATCGTGATATACAACGCACAATAACCAAAATGCCGAAAATATAATTTCACTTTAATATATTAACTGAGAATGTATGCAAAAAGTATTAAAAGTATTGAAAATGTTGAAATTCATTTAATTTACTTGCCCACATTTTCTTAATTTTCGGCAAAAGCCAAATTTAATTCAATGAGCAGTTCTAAGTATATGTGATAAAATAAAAAAAATGTAAATTCATCAGGAAAACTTAGTGAGGAATACTTTTAACTTCCCGAAGGGGAAGTTTATATTTTCGTCAGAAAATCCGATTTGCTAATTTTATGTTTTCTCCACGTTTCAATTCAAGCTGCGTTGTTTCAGACCAATATTGGAAGAAGTATCATGTTTTCTCAAAAAAGGCTGAACCACTTCGCAAAATTTGGAAAAAAAACATGCAATGAGTCTCGATAAGGACTCGCGTTGATTAGTTTTTTTTGCGATGTATCCTATCAGCCAGCTAAGATTATAATTAACAGAAAAGTGCAAAAAATTGCTAATATATTTTATATCCATCTACTTCATTATAAAAATCTTTGTCCACGTTTTTGCAAAAAAAATCTGAACTGAGTTTGAAATGTTCATTTTTAAACGATCCTGACGAAAGTTTTTTCCAGACGAGTTCATGGTCTTAAAGAAATGACGAAACTTATTATGTTTATAGAGTTCATAGTCTTAAAGAACATCCTAAAATATTTTAGACCTACGAAAAGTGTAATTAATTGTTGAAAATCATTTTTAAACAATTCTAACGATTTTTTTTATGTTTATAGAGTTCATAGTCTTAAAGAAATGACGAAATTTTTATGTTTATGGAGTTCATAGTCTTAAAGAACATCCTAAAATATTGTAGATCTAAGAAACGTACAATTAATTTTTGAAAATTATTTTTAAACGATTCTGGCGATTTTTTTCATGTTTATAGAGTTCATGGCCTTAAAGAAATGACGAAATTTTTATGTTTATAGAGTTCATAGTCTTAAAAAACATCCTTAAATATTGTAGACCTAGGAAAAATTCTAATCAATTGTTGAAAATCATTTTTGAACGATTCTGACAAAAAAATTTATGTTTTAGAATTCATAGTCTTAAAGAAATAACGAAATTTCTTATGTTTATAAAGTGCATAGTCTTAAAGAACATCTTAAAATATTGTAGAACTTTGAAAAGTGTAGTTAATTGTTGAAAATCATTTTTAAATGTTTCTGGTGAAATTTTTTATGTTTATAGAGTTCATTGTCTTAAAGAACATCCCAAAATATTGTAGACCTACGTTCAATTATAAAAATTCGTTAAAATTTGGAAAAATTGGTCGCACTGAAGCTTCAAACTTATACTGTTAGAATTTGAAAAGTTACTAAATTTCATTTATTATTGATTGATTGATTGACTCGCTTTAAGGTAAAAGGCCACTTACACCTAGTGCATAACAGTAATTCGAAAATGACAAAATTTTGAACGATCAGACTCATCAAAAATTCAAAATTCCACTGTTAGAATTTAAAAAGTTACCAAATTTCAATTCTTATTGATCAAGAAGTTCATGCAACTCGCCTTAAGGTAAAATGCCACTTGCACCTAGTGTAAAACAGGAAAATGACAAATATTTTGGGGACGTCCATTAATTACGTGATCGATTTTTTAGGGATTTTTAAACTCCTCCACCCCTCTTGGTGATACGTGGTGATATTTGAAATTACAACCCCCACCTCTACTCAACATCACGTGTATTTTTAGAACCATGTAACATTTTTGAAAAAATTTGGATTTTGTTTTAATTCAGGTAAAGATAAAGACACTTGATGATATCTTACTAGACTCTCCTCCCTCCCCCACGTGACATCAAAAAATATATAAATATTAAATATTAAATACGATATAAATATAAATATATATTTATATCGTAACTATGATGTCAATAATATGATCAAAATAAAAAAAATATATAAACTTCTAGAAAATGATCTGGTCCACCCACGAGTCTCATGCTCTATCGAATGAACTAAACTTGCTTAAAATCTATCAAATTTTAATACTTTGTACAGCCATTTAGCACGATATAAATAAATCTTACATCAATCAAAAATAATATACTTTATTGTAAAATAAGTATTACCATTGTACTATATAGATATTACCATAATTTGTTTTCAATTTGCAGTACAAAGATGAGAAATTATGGTTGTTGAATTTTCTCTTTTCACTTATTTAGAACTGGCTTTACATTTATATTATCTGATGACAGTAACATGGTAAAAACCTTTTTCTATGTCAAACAGAATATGTGTAACAGGAAAAACAGCTTCGCGTAAATAGCCAGAAGTAGGTTGGTGTATAATTTGCACAAGGTACTAAATATACTTGGTTATTTTAAATTGATCAAGTTGTGAAATCATTACGGTGTGAAATTATTTGCAGTATTTTCAATTTAGTAGAATTGCAGTCTTTTGAATTAATAAAAAGTAAAGGTTAAAAAAACCTTTAAATGAAATTTATTGTTTGTTGTAATCATATCTTAATTTCTGATGTTACTAAAAAGTTGGATTTACAACCATATTTAGCAAGAGGTTTCGTATATTCATAGAACTTTTCCTGGAGATTTTTGTAATCAAATTCAAGCCTATTGTTACATTCCACAAAATTTGTTTATTTTTCGATTCGAGTTTTTTTTTCTTATTCAATATTATTTTCAATTACGTTTTTATTTGTTGAATTATGCTTATAATCATGTAATTTTCTTTCTAAAACACTGAATCGTTCCTCAAAACATTTGTTCCTTTCAGACCAGAAAGATCTATATTTTTAAATATTATCTTAATTTCAAATTTAAGTTCGTTGATTTTTTCACAATATTTTTTTTTCTACTGAGCACCAAATGGGTTTTATAAATCTTATGAAAGCAACATTTTTCTTTGTTTACGACAAAACTATGAATTATTACAAAATTATACATTTTCTATTATTTTTGAAGAAACTCAGAAAGATTTGAGAAAATTTTATAAATGTTCCCATATTCAATCAGTTTTTCACTCCCAAAATATATTATGGTACGAAATTATTTGCAGTATTTTCGATTTAGTAGTATCACGCTCTTTTGAGTTAACAAAAATCAAAAATTCAGGGTAAAAAACTTTGAACCATATTTTCTGGACTACAGTACAAAGTTGAATTTACAAACAACAGGAATGGGCAAATTTTATATTCTAAATTGAAAAGCAAATGGGTTTTATAAATCTTATAAGAGCAACATTTTTCTTTACTGGCAATAAAACCGAATTATGATAAAACTTCAAAATTATGCATTTCTTAAGAAATATATTCAGCAACTGATGTGAATCAGTTTTTGAGGATATTTTATACATTTTCCCTATAATCTATCAGTTTTTGGGAAAATTGAGGGAAATTTAGAAAATTGTATAGATTTTCTCTATTTTGTATCAGTTTTTGGAGCAATTGAAGGAAATTTGGGAAAATTTTATATTATTCCCATTTTCTATTGGTATTTGGAGAAATTGTATTATTGACAGTGTTATTAATGCTGTGATATTTCTTATGACTATTTAGATTAAGAATTTTCAAAAATCCAAAGCAAAATTTGTAATGAGCAGGATGGCCCTTGAGCCACGGGTTGCTCACACCTGCTTATACAAACTATAAATGCAGGTTACAGTCCACAGAATAAAGTAATTGAAATATATATATATATATATATATATATATATATATTATATTTAATTTTGTAGAGTTTATTTAAATTCCTCAAGAGTTTATTTAAAGTACATAAATTAAATATTTATTAATTGCACTTGCTTCGACACTTAAATGGGTATCATCTTTCAGTAGATAAAAAACTTCCAATTATAAGCCCTAAAAAAATATATTATTGTCATATTGTATAGAATATTTATTCAAATGGTATTTTAAAAAATCTAATAGTATTTTCAAAAAATACTCTGTGCATTCAAAAATTTTGATATTATTGTATAGAGTATTTTTTAGTAGTATTTCAAAAAAATCTGTTAATATTTTAAATAAATATTATTGTCATAATGTATAGATTATTTTTTAAGTTTACAGTTAGAATTTAGTTTAAAATACTATTAAAAAAATACTCTATACATCATAACATATATAATGTTATATAAAATCTCTATTATAAAAAAAATCTAATAAAAAATTCTTTATATATCATGACAATTAAAAAACGTATTATTGTCATAATGTATATAGATTATTTTTTAAAATACTATTAGAAAAAGTACTCTATACATTATGACAATTTAAAAAATATGATAATGTCATAATGTATAGAGTACTTGTTTCTAATAGTACGTTAAAAAAATCGAATAGTATTTTTAAAAAAATACTCTTTACGTTATAACAATTAAAAAAAAAAATATTATTGTCATAATGTATAGATTATTTTTTAAAATACTATTTAATTGTCTGAAATACTGTCTGAATTTAATTTAAAATACTATTAGAATATATACTCTATACATTATGATAATAAAATAATATTTTATAAATTTTTATAAATGGAAGTTTTGTGCCTGCTGAAAAATGGCACCAATTTAAATATCGAAACTAGTGCATTACAACATATTTAATTTAAGATCTGATTTATTTGACGTATTGGCTGAAACAATAGGTTCAATTTGTATCAACGTCAAAATAACAAAAAATATTTAATATATTTTATTTATTTTATTTTTTTAATAATCTACTGCTAATGCTTACCCTGCCAGTCTACGATCCCCTTGAAAGCCATCTGGCAGCAAATTGTTGTGAATTTTCGTAATCGGTGTTTTGAAAACACTATTTATATCGAAGGGAAACTCCATCTCATAAAAACGCAAAATCCTTCATATAATACGACAGTCCACGATGCATCAGTAGTATTAATTAATAAAAATAATATATTTAAATTTGGTAATTTAACGCACGTAAATTTTTGCAAAAAAAATAAGCATTTTTGAAATAAATCCAAAACCAACTACTTTAGTCTTTTGTTTACAGAAACAATGACACGGGGAAAGTGATCATGGGATGATATCAAAGGATTTAAAGAAACAATGAAATAGAAATATATTAAATTTTAAATAGAAATAAAAATTGTTTTTTGAATAGAAATATATTAAATTATTTTTAAGTAGTCTTGAAATAGCTTATTCTGAATACTTGCGTCGAGATACTGTAATATCACAACAATTTTATTCGTGCTAGGTACAGATTATTGATCTTTTATCAAAGCACTGACAATGAGACACAACTGATATGAATATTTATTAGACACCGGTTGTAATGTAAGATTTTTTTAATTGATTTAACAAATATAACAACAAATTGTAATTTTGCCACAAACGTACACAAATCACAGTAATTTATAAATGACCAGCATCGATATTATTTAATATTTTATTTGTTGACTAAATAATGATTTTATTCTGGAAGAGCACGAGATAGCAATATTGCTCGTACTGGCCTCCGAGCAAATACAAATTCATTTACCGAGCGTAGGTGAGTTTGACAAGTCCAACACATTTCATATTGGATTCAAAGCGAGCCATTATAACTCTTGCGCAAAGGAACTCAGAAGCGATATTCGCCTGGCATGGGTCTAGTCGATTGAAGGTTAAATTGTCTTTGTAGCAGGGATGGTCAAGCGCAGGTCTCGGGATCTGCTCTTATTGCGATTTGTAGCAGCTGTTATAATGTAAACTGAATGTTAGTTGACTAAACCTAAACTTAGTGTAGCTACCGCCGTATCAATTACACAGGCCCGTCAACGTGCTTAAGCAAAAATTATTAACAATTTTCCAAAATTAGAATTTCATTAGAAATATTAAAGTTTACATCAGCCTTGATTTTGATTTAATTTATAATTAATTGATGATTTAATAAATTAGTTTATCGCAAAAATAGTGTACACCAGTTCCCCTCTTTACACGGAAGATAGGTTCCGTGCAAAAGTAAAGCCCTTTTGTTGTCAGTTTTTAATATGATAAATTACAAACACAGTGAACAAGAACTAAATATTTATATATTTAATATCAAATACATTTTTTAACTTCCCGTAGGGTAAGTTATATATAACTTACTATAGTAATCGTAAAAAAATCGAAAATAAAAATTTTTATATATCTTTACCTTTTAAAAGTTTCTGAACATTTTGGCATACCTTAGAAAAAATTGATGTATGTGTGTGTGCGTGTGTATGTGTGTCTGTGTGTGTGTGTATGTGCGGATACAAATTTTCGTCGACGATTTCGGGAACACTGATCAACCGATTTGAATAATTCATTCAAATAAAAACATTCGATTCGTATTGATAAGGAGACGTGCTGATTAGTGTTTGCGAAGGCAGGTCTAGCCGTTCCGAAGATACGAGGCAAAAAGTGCCAAAAACGGTAACTCAGTTTTTAAGAGAAAGGTGCGCCCGATTTTAGTAATTCAAAAAACATTTTACTTGTATTGATGAGATGAAGCACTGATTAAATATTTAGGAAGGCAGGTCCAGCGGTTATGGACTCTCAATAAAAATAAGTTAAAAAATATCATTTTGCGGTCAAAAATGTTTATTGGACATATGTACATCAAATTATCAGATATTTTATAGAGATTTTAATTATGTGTACACATTTTGTGTAAATTTTTTTGGGTTCCGTACCAAGATTTTTAATTACGGTACGGGAAGTTCCAGCAATTTGCCTTAAGGCACGATACCATGCACCCCACTAGAAATAAATTTTATATAAATATTAATTTATTTCAATGATAAAATAAATATTTAAAGAATCTTATTTGAAATATTGCGTTTTCATTGTAGATAAAAATAAAAATTAGAAATTCATTTCAAAGTTTAGAAATTATATGATATTCTTTGTTTCGGTATTTCAAACAAACTAGCTTATACACACATAAAATTTAGTTTTATTCATAAAACAGGAAGTTCCTATCATGTTCCCATGTTATCTACATATTTCCATCATAGAATTCGTAACTGTTACATACATTTTACAGCGTTATATTTTGACAGTAGAACAATGAAAATGTTATTGTAGATATAAGCAAATTATAGTTTAGTGTTTATAATTTTTTGTAAATACTAGATTAATAAATTTTATTTAAATATAGTTTCAAAAACCGCATAGGATCGAAAACGTGTAAAACGATGGATAAGTGATGTATATTTAACTTCCCCAAAGAGAAGTTTGTTTTCACTAAAAATCCGATTTGCTATTTTCTCGACGTTTCAAGTCATTCTGAAGCGATTGAGACCAAATTTGAAAAATTGTGTGTGTGTGTCGACGTTTTCTCAAAAACAACTGAACCGATTTCCATAATTTAAGAGCAATTCGCGGTGTAGTTTGATAAGCACTAGCGATCTATTTTGTGCGACGATCGTCCAAGCAGTTTCTTTGTAATTAGCAGAGAAGTTAAAAATTTTTCGTCTACGTTTAAACCCGCAATCTTGAATCGATTTTAAAAATTCAAAAACTGTTCGACAGATATTCGGTTGGGGATCACCTTGATTAGTTTTTAGTAAAGATAGACCAGGCCATTTCTTCGTAATTGGATTTTTTTAATGGATTTTTTTTATTTTTTTCTTAAAGCTTTCAAGATTTATAATCAAACATGCAAAACATTTTCTTTCAAATAGATAACTAATTGCTTATTGTTTATTTAATCAAATAGCTGTGTTATCTAGATGGTTTTTGAATTTGAATAAAATGTATTTATCTATAGGCATAATATAATTATAAAGTTTTTATGATTTTAATTCTTAAAATGTTTAGCATGTGATGAATTATTTTATTTTTCAATTATAATACATTTTGTATATCTCATTCAGACAAAAAGTACCTGGTACGAGAGATTATACAAAATATCTATACATGGTATATATTTATTTACCTGTCATTACTACATGTATACGAATAATCTACATTTCAACATTTCATATCATTTATTCAATTATTTAATCATATGTATATTTATTTTGACATTCATTCATCGGTCCAATTTATTTATCCCGATTTATTTGTTTATAATATTTTTTTTACCTAGTTTTTAAATTTATGCTCTTCATCGGTTTTCTTGGTCTGTTTCGAGAACCCATTGAATAGTTTCATAGCACTACATGTAGTGTTCAACCTGGTTTTATTTGTTCTAGAGTAAAATTTTCATTAAAAAATTAAGAACTTGTTTGCAATATGCAATACTTTAAAATGCTTTCGAATTTTTTTTTTTAACTAATGTTACAAACATATTATTCAACAATTGTCTTCAATGATTTATGCAGCATTGGTATTCCTAATATTATTCTCTATTTAAAAAATGAAACACTTTTTAATCTTTTGTTAACAGCAATCAGAATAGTTTTTAATCAGTTACACTTAAACTATCCAATTATCTCTGTCCAATAGAATTTATTATTAGAACTAATAATTAATTCTAATACTGATCATATTTCAACTATTAATGCCTGAGAAGAGCAATTTCATTTGAAAAAAAAAAAAGTTAATCATACTAAAAAATAACACAATTAGATTTCAATAAAATGATTTTATTAACTTTTTTTATACAACTTATAAATATAAAACGTCTTTATGACTATGAATCTAATAATTAAACAATAAATACTAATTATTGAGCGGAGAATCAATTCATCATATTTGAAAACAAATGCATACTTTATGCATTAATTATATACACATAGTTCATATTATGTAATGCATAATCTAATTGAAATCCATGGACGTGTTGCTCATGTACTTTTCAAGTTCTTGGTCTAATTGAGATTTTGATCCCAACATATAAGTGTCTAGTTCAGCATCCAACTGTTCCTTTTTAATTGTAACTGAAAAAGAAGTGATTGTATTTATTAAAAATGATCCCAAAATGATAAAGTTGGTATACTCAGTTTTTTGTTCACAATTACGTGTATATTATAATAAATAATTTTTGATTTGATGATTGAAATATGACTGATTTTTATATTATGTTAAATAAAAAACCAGTTGCAAAATAAACCACATAAAACATATCACTAGGTATAACTTAATCTCTTCAAAGTTTATGTTTAAAAATAAAATTACCAAAATAATTTGGTTGAAGAAATTTATTTCTTCAATATTTTTTGTTTTTATTAACTACAAAAAAAACTATCTCTTTATAAAATTTTGAACTACTCACCGGCACCAGACTTATTTCCTCCACGTCCTCGACCTCTATTACCTCCACGAGCTCTACCTGCTGTCGTTCCGCGTCTGCGTGTTGACTGCCCTTGACTTTGGCCATTTATTTGGGCATTACTATTCCTTCTGTTTCGTATTATTCTGCCTGGGGCGCCAAAGTTTGTTCTTCGTGCACCACCACGTGATCTATAGCATTAAATCAAATATATAATTAAGGGGGTATTCTAGGTTAGAGGCATGAATTTTAGTTCATCTCTAAATCATTGTAAAAAAGGCAATACATTTTTGTACTGTTATTTTTTTTATAATTATATAAGAGAGAATAGAAAAGAAATAAAAATAAAATATGTTACTTATTTTAAAAATTAGCAGTTGTTGAAGTGAGGGGTCACAAAAAATTGACATGTGTACATAATTGCAACACTCCTAGTATTACGAAAAAAGAAAAAAACTAGTGGGACGCATGGCATCGTGCCTTAAGACAAATTGCTGCAACTTCCCATACCGTAATTAAAAGTCTTGGTACGGAACCCAAAAAAATTTACACAAAATGTGTACACATTATTAAAATCTCTATAAAATATCTGATAATTTGATGTACATATGTCCAATAAACATTTTTGACCACCAAATGAAATTTTGTTTACTTATTTTTATTGAGAGTCCATAACCGCAGAACCTGCCTTCCCAAAAATTTAATCAGTTGTTTATCTTATCAATGCAAGTAAAATGTTTTTCGAATTATTAAAATCGGACGCTACGTTCTCTTAAAAACGGAGTTACCGTTTTTGGCACTTTTTGCCCCGTATCTACGAAACGGCTAGACCTGCCTACGCCAAAAACTAATCAGCATGTCTCCTTATCAAAAGCAATCGAATATTTTTTGAAGAATTGAAATCGATTGAATCGTGTTCCCGAAATCATCGATGAAAATTTGTATCCACACACACACACACTCATACATCCATTTTTTCTAACCAAAATGTTCAGAAACCTCTGAAACGTAAAGATATATAAAAAATTTCATTTTCGATTTTTATGAGATTACTATTAATAACTATGATAAAGTATATATTTATATACTTACCGATTGAAAGGGCGACCTCTACCAAACCCAGGAAGTTCTTGTCTGACGACATCAGACACAGATGCAATAGAATTTCTTCTAAAAACCTTAGTAATCTGTCCGCGTGGATTCCTTTGCCGCGGCCTGGATCGGACCGAAGGTTGTGATCTAATCTGAGATCTACTTCTAGTTGGAAACCTATTTTGTGGTAGATTCCTATTCTGTGAACGAGATCTAGATCTACTTCTAGAAGTTGATCTATTCATACTCCGACTCCTTCCATTAGTAGAAGCAAAAGAATTCAATGAGTTCATTGATGATGAACGTCGTAAAGTCCTAGAAAGAAAACATAATTTATCATACTATCAATAAAGTGGACAACTATTTGAAAGAATAATTATCTATAGGAAAAAAAATTATATTTATAGGGTATGGTTTGAAATTACGTGAAATAAATGAGAAGATAGTAAAATTAATAAAAAGTTCTATAATCTTTTGAAGAAAAATTACTCCAAAAAATAGATTAAACCATTAAGAGGGTATTCTAGTGTAGAAATTCAAAAAAATAGTTTTTTCCTTTGTTTCATATTTTTGAAATTTAACTATTTAAGAATTTGTGCACAAGAGGATTTTTTAAAATTCAAATTACTTTCAGAGATACAGCTGTTTGATAATGATAATCCTCTTCCGTTTCCTTCCTTTTGCAAAACTTTAAATGCAATTTTCTCAAAACTGTCATTCAATATAATGCCCATGATTTCTCGAGATCTACTGAACCAATTCCTTTGAAATTCTCATAGAGTCTTCTTTATCTCTGGTATATACAAATTTCAACTTTTACTATTTTTAAAAAATTCGAGATACTCAAAAAGTGGTAAGAAAAATGATCTTTTTTCAAACAGTCACCATTTTGTCAAAAATTAATAAATAATACATGTTTTTTACAACGATTTAAAAATTACCTAAAATTCATGTCCCTACACTATAATACCCCTCAAGTGAAAGATTATATAATAGTATTTTTTACATCATAAACACTCTCAATAACATTTAAAAATAAATTTAAAGAATTTATAAATGGAGAAATAAAGAATTCTTGTTTTCACTATAATGTTATTCCATGGATTATAGAGTACTTGTTTATAGACACACTCTTTCTAATGTTCTAATGTTTATATGCATACTGTCCATAACATGCAATAATTTGTTTAACACGGAATACCACATCAAAAGTAAACCTTCAATTTAACGGTTCTATTCTATGAAATCTAATGATTCTAATGAAATTAGAATTCAAACTTTTCCATAAAGCAAAATAACATACTGCAGAAAATAGTGTAAATGTTTGCAATACCTAAAATTGTTTTGTGGCTCTGATTTCAGAGGTACTGTGTACACACTCCCAATACTGTTACTTCTACGAAAATTTCTTCTATTATTATTAACTCCTCTTTTTAAAGTCAGTCTCTGTTTTATAGCAGGCTTCAATGGTATCTAAAATTGCACAAGACATAAACATAAACATATCACATATTGAATTACACCAACCAAGGGGGCCACCACAATAATGTTATGTTATACACACTCTTCTCAGCCTAAGGGCCGCTCGTACTGACGGCCTGCTCTCCATTTGCGCCATTAAGTCCATACTTCGAATTGTTGACTGACGAGTCACTCCGGCGCGCCCCCTTGCTCTGCCTCTAAAGCCCGACCCTCTGGCTGGTCTACTGACATTGCCCATAAGCGTAAACCTATCGTCAAGTGTCAAATCAGTAATACCCGATGTGAAAAACATGGTCGAAGATTCTCAATTTCTTTATGTTAAAATATCATCCACCAAGAAGTCTTCGTCAACTAATTTCAAACCTCAAATCTATAAATAACAAACACACCTACGATAAGTATAACATAATCATTTTATTAGTCACATACCCACAACATTAATACGTACACTAAACGAGAGCAGAGTTACATACTCTGTTCATTATCAAATTGTTTCTGAACGATTTGCAAGAGACTCAAGTCAAATACGCCAAAAGCGAATTATTTTGATCTCATCATAACAATTCTCTCTCACATTACGCAGTCGTGCCAACATGCTAAGCAAAGCGTTTCTTCAGAGAAGAGACAGGGTTGGGTTAGGCCGGTTGGGCAAGATGGGGTTGGGCATTATAGTATTTCTCATGCCTGACAATTTCTTGAATATCGACTTCAATTTATAATATGCTAAAATGCATCTTAAAGCAAGTACTATGAAAGGTGTCTTAGATGTGCCTCACCTTTTATATGGTTTGAAATTCATTGTTCCAAATAATAGGACTCGCGCGCTCCAGTGTTCATAGTTGATTGCTTATTTGCTTATATGCTTCTTACCGTACTTCCCGTACGGTAAAAAAAATCGAAAATGAAAATTTTTATATATCTTTACGTTGCAAAGGTTTCTGAATATTTTGGCATACCTTAGAAAAAATGGATGTATGTGTGTGTGTGTGTGTGGATACAAATTTTCGTCGACGATTTCGGGAACACGGATGAAGCGATTTGAATAATTCAAAAAACATTCGATTCGTATTGATAAGGAGACATTCTGATTAGTTTTTGGCGAAGGCAGGTCTAACCGTACCGAAGATACGGGGCAAAAAGTGCCAAAAACGGTAACTTAGTTTTTAAGAGAATGGAAGGTCCGATTTTAATAATTCAAAAAACATTTTGCAAGAGTATTGACAAGATGAAGAACTGATTAAATTTTTAGGAAGGCAGATCCAGCGGTTATGGACTCTCAATAAAAATAAGTTAAAAAAACATCATTTTGCGGTCAAAAATGTTTATTGGACATATGTACATCAAATTGTCAGATGTTTTATAGAGATTTTAATTATGTGTACACATTTTGTGTAAATCTTTTTGGGTTCCGTACCAAGTTTTTTAATTACGGTACGGGTACTTCCAGCAATTTTCCTTAAGGCATGATGTCATGCAGCCCACTAGTTTATCTATGGTTCAGAATATCCACGGCAATTAACGAATTTGCTTCTGAGATCGTGTCTTAAGGCAAATTGCTAGAACTTTCCGTACCGTAATGAAATGTTCAAAGAGTATTTAAACATTATTTGAATTCTTTTTTTCAAATCTTGCGAATTGAAGTTGATCTATACTGCTTAGAGTATCTGATTTTCGACCGCCAAATGGCATCCGTAACCGCTGGACCTGTCTGCCTTGCAAAAATTCAATCAATTTTCAGCACGTCAATGCAAGTAGATTTTTTTTTGAATCATTCAAATCAGATGCTCCATTCTCTCAAAAACTTAATTTACATTTTCTGCACTCTTTGCTCCGTATCTCTGAAACGGCTGGGCAAACTTTTGTTAAAAACTAATCAGCACGTCTCTTTATCAACAGGAATCGAATACTTTTTGAATTATTCAAATCAGTTGATCCGTGTTTCCAAAGACCTGTACGAAAAATGGTATCCACACACATGCACGCGCGCGCACACACACATACATCATTTTTTTTAAGGTATGGCAAAATTTATTGGACGATTACTATACATTACCCTACTGGAAGTTAATAAAGCCAAAAAAATTATCTTCAAATGATTGTTATATAAATACATTATAAGATGTTTATGAACCCTAAATTACCATATCTTTTTCTATCTTGAGCAAACGTCCCGGCAGATGTTTACCAAAAACCAATCAACGCGTTTTCCAACCAATATCTTTCGAACAGTATTAAAACTTAAAAAATCGATGCAAGTTTGTGTGCTAAATCTTGGATGAAAAATTTCACACTTCTGCTAATTACAAAGAAACGGCTTGGCCGATCATTGCATAAAACTGATAAATCCTAGTCTTTATCGATTTACATCGAATGGCTTTTAAATTTTTGAAATCGGAAAAACTATATCATCAAAAATATATATTTAAACACCAAAATTATTTCTTATGTTTACCCTCTTATTAAATTATTTCTTATGTTTTCGTAATACTTAAACTTTTAAAATAAACAATTGTCAAATACATTTTGCTTACAATTAAAGTATGCACTTAATTTTTATACAAATCCTGAAAAATGTTGCTAATAAAACGCTTGATCACTATTTGAACTAATATTTTAATATCGTCAATAATATACAGGCAGTGTTAATAATATTAAAATATTGTCCACAATATTATTCACATTTTTAATAATTCGCTATTTAACAAAATTTACTACAGTTTAAGTCTTTTCATTGAGCAAACTATGTTGTTTAACATCTGTTATAAAATTGCATGAAATAAATTTATCAGTCTAAATGTAGATATTATAAATTTAATTTTTACAAAATGTTTACATTTTATTTATTCTCAATAAATCACAATATCTTTCATACTTCATCATTTTTATATGAAACAAATAACTGTTCGATCAATTCATATTTACAAAAAAAACTTATAACATTATAATAATATTGCATATGTGATACATATAAATTCATAGTTTTAATCATATAAATTTTGTAGAAAATATGGAAAACAAACATTTAGAGAAAATAAACAGAAATAATCAAACCTAACTATAAATATTATAGCCCTCTCTGACTCAACAATAATTAAATAATTGTCTGAATTAACTAAATATGAACTTTTGAATCTATCTATCTTAAGGTTATTGTGATACTTCTTACAAACTAATAGTTATTTCATTTCATGGTAGATAATAAATAAAATACATAAATATTTTAATATAACAATAAGTAAGATTCTCTCCTCACATACAAAATGAAGAAGCCGATGATCAGAAAAGTTTTATATATAAAATAAAGTTTGTCAATAATTTAATATTACAAAATCTTTCAGAACGATACAAACATTATCATAAATACAAATAGAACTATAAAGAATTATTTTTTACCTGAGAAACTATTTTAACTAATGCACAATGTTCTTATAGAACACTACATGTAATTTTAAACCTTTCTGATATGCATAAACCTCTTTTGCATTCAACATTCTATATACAGTTCCATCACATTTTTTACAAAATTGTATCACAAAAATTATATTCTAATGATACATATATTATTGTTTGTTATTTTTTGACCAATTGTGAGTGGCCCAGTTCAAAGACGTTTTCCATGAATTCCCTAAAGCTTCTTCAAATTTTGAACGGAAATGCGCCTGGGCATCTGCCTCTGACAAATCCAGTACCTAGAAAATAATATTAATTTCAACTTAAATACAATCATACTTGGTTTTGATAAGCTTATTCCTATTTCAACCAATTGTAAGTAATCTTATAAGCAAAAATACTAACCAAAGTATCTCGTAAGTAATTTAAATCTTTTTCACAAGATAATTCAGGCAATCCTGTAGATATCATCATTGCGAACAATGAAATTATTAACGAACCATGTCTCCGCAATATTAAAAATGCCTGAAATTATTAATATTTATTGCTTTAAGGTAATTATTTGCAATATATTAAATAAATACATTGCACACTTACAGTCTCACAATGCTTTTGGAATATTTGAAATTCCAAAGCTTCTTTTGTTTGGCCTTTATATGTTTGACCTTTATTAATTACATGCACAAAATCATGTGTGAGAACAAAAGGCACTCTTTCGCGCCGAAATCCAAATTTTTCCTTGAAGTGTCCAAGAATATGACCAAAATCGATATGAAACAGCTACAAGAACATTACTTATTTAGTTGCAAAGTGAATGATTATTATGTTATTATGTTGTCACAGTAACTTATTTTAAATACCTGTCCAGTTTTCTTAACCATAATGTTATCAGAATGCCTATCTGCAACACCTAAAACATAAGTTGCAACACAGTACCCAGCACAACTTAAGGTGAAATCTTCTATTGCTTTATTTAAAGATTCCTCTGTTGTATTGTGATCTTTCAGCCAATCTATGTACAAAACATTTATTAGTAATAATAAATATTTAAAGTCTTACAGTTTTATTTATGTAAGCGTAAAAATGACTACTTAATAAAATATATATATATATATATATATATATATATATATATACACAAAAATGTGATGGCTATATCAAAAATATTTTACCGAGTAAAGATCCTTTCTTAAATGCGGATGTAGCTGAAAACATTCCTTTTTCTTTCTGTATATTTGCTATTGTTTCAGCATTCAAAACAACTTCTATCATGCCAACTCGATGATCCATACTGATACACCCGTAAGGATTCATTCTATAACAACAAATTCCATCAATATTACATCAACATCGTTATTTATAGAATTATGTTGACAACTAAGTAAGTGTGGCTTTCACTTTTAGATGGTTTCAACTGAATTTTGAATTCAGTTTTTAGATAATAAACCCCAGAAGTTTTATGAAAGTCAGATAATGATGCTGCTTGAAAGATGACAAAAAGTCATTGATCAAAATGGACATTACCTTACAGTCTAAAGTTATTTAGTTCCACAAAAACATGTCTTTGATAATCTAATAAATCTACATTTGCTTAGTTGCCAACCTAATATAATTTTTAATCAAAATTTATATCCCAGATCTACCTGAAATCATATCCCTCCTGCTTCCATAATTTATCCATTATCCTTAACATTTGCAGGGTTAACATATCCTGGCGCAGATCATCTCCAAATTTAAGTATCACATTTATTTCGTCACCATAACAGTCAGAATTTTCAAAAACTAACCAAAGAGGCCGCATTTTTGAATCCATAACCCGACATTTACTTGATCTTAAATAAAGTGTTTTAATTTCAACTTTCTATGTATTTAAAAATAATATTTTGATTATGATATTGATATTATTTTTAACTTACATTACACTTCTACATCGATATTTTGGGTTTAGTGGACTCAGTACATTTCTCACACCTTCAGAGACATGTGTTGCATTAAGATATTCTTGAATAGCTATGCGAGCCTTATCTTTAGAGCCTAACTTGGCAATATCACTAATTCCTTTGAATTTATCAAGGCATAACATTTGTTTCTGCAAAATTGGTATATGCTCCTGACTTCCCCGGCAATAAGCTTCCAAAATCAATCCAAATCTTATTGATACAGTGGGCATACGCATCTCAGACCTGATATATATGTACAATATATGACTTTTTCATACAGATCAATGAAAATATTGAGTTATTTATTACCTGAGATGCCAAAATAAATAATGACCAATCATTTGGTTAAATAGTGCTCTTCTTAAAAGAAATTCCACTAAATCACAGTATAAGTATGCTTCATGTTTCAGGGCTTGCACTAATTGCAAAAGATATAAAGAAAGTTCTTCATCGCTGAAAATTGAATAATATTATTTACAATTTTCTTTTTATAAAGTTTATAGTCTTTAATTTATTTCTCTGTTATTCATTGAATTCAATCTCATAAAATATTGAAGACAAAATTTTGTAAACCTCTAAATTTATACTGTTTTCTAATCAAAATCATATAGAAATGCATTTTGTATATACTAGCAAAGCAAAGCAATTTAAATAATTTAATCACGCAATCATATTTTTTAATGATTTCATACCTCATGTCCTGCAAACATTGCACAGCATATTTTCTAACAGCTTGATCTGCATAAGCATAATCCAATAATTCAAGTGCTCGCACTGCAGGTAATTTTGGCCACATGTGTAACAATAAGCCAACTTCTGCAACATCTCGATGATCATTCCATTCAACACAATGTAATAAACGTGGAAGTAAACCTGGTACATGCAATTGGCAGTATCGTCTGAAATTAGTTTTTTGGGACATTTACATAATTATACAATTTGTTTAATATGAATTTGTGGATATTGATGGCGCAGCCTGGCTTGAAGTGTTGAATAGATTAACCCCATATGTGCAAATTTATGCATGAAATGAATTGATATCTATTTAAAGTGTAAACATTCCATTGTATTTTAGAAATACAAATTTAAAAAATACCTCAGTTCCCAAATGTCTTTTCTATCCTGCTCATGCATATCTTGAAATGGATCTCCTTGTGCCATAACTTTTAAATGCTCTAATTTGTCAGAACTGACATCAGCTGGATCTCGAGCTAAACGAGTCTCATCTTGTTGCATTGTTTCTGCATACCGATAAGCAGCATCCATAGTTGGATACATCACAGTATTCTCTTTTGAATATCTGTGCAAAAAATCTTTTTCAAGTATACTTTATAAAAACAGTATGGCGAATGAAGGATTAACACTCACGTATGGAAGCACAGAGTTAAGGCTGTACATTGTTCTACATCAGGATTTGATGCAACTGTATGTAGTGGTCTCAATAAGTCTTCAGATTGTGAATCTTCAGCTTCTGTCCACATGTACAAAGTTACTGGGCCTGATCTTAACTGATTTTTGTAATCATAAACCATTGTATTTGCCCATGCTAATGGGTTCATATATAATTCCTGAAGTGGGAAATTAAAGTTAAATTTTGTTGGTAAATATAATTGTATTGTATATTACCTTGTTTGTGTCCTTTAACCTCCTAGAACGGAGACCTTTGGCTGACTTAGAAATTTCGAAAATTGCAAAACACAATTTGGCCATTCTTGGTATATTTCGTACCTGAAAACAACAAAGTGATAATGGTAATATATTATTTGTACGGATTATTTTAAGATATGAAGGAACATGATAAATCATTGCATTTTTTAAATGATTACCTCAAGATCAAACTTAAGTGATTGCTCCCATTCACAAGTTCCTGTTTCAGGCCCATCTGTTTCTACAATTCGTGTACTAGTCTTTTTAGGTTCACATAAAGATTTACCACCATGAAACATTCCTACCTGAATTGCCACCTGTGGATCATGAATTTTTAATTGTCATGTAATTTATTTTAAATTGACAAGTCCACCAAAAATGTAGTTGAGATTGTTATTCCAGTAAACTTCATATCGCATATTGATAAAAATTTATTTGTACCTCTTTATCTTTATCGCAGTTCAGTCTGCATATTGCTGAAACCGTTATTTGAAATGGTTGTTTAATTGACCATGCTGATACATGTTTATTTTTCTTTCTAAGAGTTAAAGTAGAAGATGAAGAGCGAGAACGTAAATCATCTGGGCACTCATATATATTATCTGTGGCAACTAAAAACATATATGGAGAAATGATAATATGTCATATTTTAAGAATTATAAAAAATTTTGAACTCCTTACATGGCAAACTATGTACAGACATAGTTACTATTGTAGGAATAGCACCTTTTGCTAAAGCTTCTTGTATATACATAAATTGAACTAATGGATAATCTCCTATAAGATATTCTTCTTGGCCGCAAACCTATACAGAAAGGAATTATTTAATTGCTGATATAGGAGTTACGATTTTAAATCTATTATATATATTCAAAAATATAGATACAGATATTAGTTCTTATTAACATACTTTTAATATATATTCTGCTGGGTGATCTCCCTTGGTATTCATAGTGATAGCTTTTTTGTTTAATATAGAAACCAGTAATAGATGTGGTGTGATTGTATATGGAACATTAAATGTAAAACTTATCTGTAAATGATTATTCAAAATTAAAATATGAATTTTAAATTATAATGTAATTCACAAAATCCAGAAGTCAAATAAACCTGACCTCATTATTTTCAAATTTTGTCAGGAGAACAAAAGAACCTTCTCTTAACCTAGATGAAACTGTTTGAGGAATTTTATCAGAAGTAGCTAATCGTGGAGGGAATTGATAACGTAACCTATCAATCCAACTTCTTTGCTGGTGGCCTTTTGTCACTTCTTCACCTAGTAATCTCATTTTCCATCGAAAATCATTCACTTCTATATTTTTTAAAGCATCAAATTCATGTAAACCTAAAATATAAATATTCTAAATTAATAATTTATATATTAAGTAATTACATTAATAATACCAAAAAAATTTACCATACCTTTGCCAATTAAGTTACTAATGGCACTATTTAAATTTTTATCAGCTTTGTCATTTTTCTTCTCAATGACTTTAAGAATACAGCAAAATGGCCTAACATCACACAATCTCTTATTTTCGTCCAGTAGCTCATCTGTTTCGGCCATTGCCGTAAGGCAGGAGAAAACATACATCGACATATCGTGCAACATGGCGTGTAATGGATATCCCACTGCTTCCTCCCATAAATCCTGAAATAATAATAAACATAAATTTCTTTACTAGATATATATTGCAACTCTACAATGTTATTGTTGACTATATTTGTATATAAAATAATATGCATTGAATGATAATATTGTAATTATAGTTGTAATTTGTTTATCAAGCTATATAACACTTAAGTATTACAGAACTGATTTTTACAATTTTAGCCGCTATCATTTTGATAAACAAATAGAAGCTATACAAGTATTTTTACATGTTATGTACCCTAGATTATCTTTCAAACAATCATATATAATATTAATGATGTCAATGTAAGAATGGCAAATATAAAATGATTATTAGGAATAAAATTTCACCATTGGTTGCATTATGTCGATAAGACAAAAGTAAATAAAGTTAGAATAAATATTTTCATCGGTCATTTGTACCTCTTTGACTTCTTGTAGAGTAGCATTTCTATTGACATTGAGCAATATGAGCACCCCCGTGGGCATGCACACATTGAGCTCAACGGATTCGGACTCCCCATCTTGAACACCCACAGTCCAAAAATCATGTGAAAATGTACTCCTTAATAGGGGCGGCATTATAAATGATTTCTTACATTATGGTCAGTGCTTAAATTCTACTTCACTTTTATTTTATCACTCTCTGTTAACAAGTAGAACTTGAAATTGTACATTGTTTACGTCTAAATATCATTACAGATCAATGACATCACAAATCTGATTCATAGCATTTTCCAAGAATGTCAGTATTTTGCTGTCAATAAGGCTAAATTTTAATACTATCTGCGGTGTAAAAAATAAGTTTGCTTAATTGTCGATTCTTACAAAACACTCGATAACACAGATATCAAAAACATATGAGGCGTTTTCTTGTTTACTTATTCTATCTAAAAATAAGTAATCCGAATAATATTATTATTATTGCAAAACAAACGTCTACTAACAATGGCGCACGAGAATGCTACCAACGTCAGAAAATAAGAATATTGTCACTTGAGTTGAGGCACAAAACACACAGAAGCACGAGCAACAAATGAGAGAGATGCGTGGCGAGGAGAGGTGGTGGCTTTGTTTGTTTTGCTTGGACCAAACGAACGGAATTATTTGAATGCAAACAGCGATCCATACTTTTATTATTATCATAAAAAGTAAAAGTACTTGAACGGAGAAAAATACATAATACACTTCTTTTCAACTAAAATTCTGTAATGCCGATCATGATTAATACTTATGCGCGTCCCATTCAAAAAATACCGTTGGCAATATTAGAAATGCCATTTGGATAATGCAACAAATATAAAAACTATTGGGGTTTTTACTGGAACTTCCCGTATCGTAATTAAAAATCTTGGTACGGAACCCCAAAAAAATTACACAAGATGTGTACACATTATTAAAATGTTATGTCCAATAAACATTTTTGACCGCCAAATGACATTTTTTTAACTTATTTTTATTGAGAGTCTATAACGGCTGAACCTGCCTTCCCAAAAATTTAGTCAGTTCTTCATCTTGTCAATACAAGTAAAATGTTTTTTGAATTATTAAAATACGGGCACTTTTTGTCCCGTATTTTCGGAACGACTAGACCTGCCTTCGCCAAAAATTAATCAGCACGTCTCCTTATCAATACGAATCGAATATTTTTTGAATTATTCAAATCGGTTGATCGGTGTTCCCGAAATCGTCGACGAAAATTTGTATCCGCACACACACACATACACACACACATACATCCATTTTTTCTAAGGTATGCCAAAATATTCAGAAACCTTTGAAACGTAAAGGTATATGAAAATTGTCATTTTCGATTCTTTTGCGATTACTATAACTTTCCCGATGAGAAGTTAATAATTAAAATTATTTAATATTTTATAAAAAATAATATCTTGCACTTCGTTTACAGCTTACTTATTTCATATTTTATGTTATTGCTATGTACACAAATTTTTAATCGAAAAGTTATATTATATCATTCAAAAAGAAATACCGTTGACAATATTAGAAATGCCATTAGGATTATTATATGTACTTTTCTTTTATCTATGATTTGGATGGTGCAACAAATCTAAAAATAATTAAAATTATTTAATAATTTTATAAAAAAATAATATTTTGCACTTAATTTACAAATTAAAAATTAATTAATTTTGCTAAAGGAGCATAGTTTTCACTTTTTTGTCAAATTATCTTATTACATGTCCGAAATTCATATAGTTTCTGATTTTGCAAATATTATTAATAACTAATTACTTATTTCATATTTTATGCGTATAAAAAACTTATTAAGTAAACAATTATTCTGTTGAAAAGTTATTATCGTTTTCTCACAATCATTCCTAAGAGCTTTAGGCTTGCAACTCAAAGTTAGCCTGATATCAAGCAGTAGTGCATTTAAAATATATTTACGAGTAAAATAGCCCTTTATCGACATCAAATTAAAAATATATAATCAGTCAGTATTAACGAAATTCTAATATTAAAAATCTATCAGGTTAAAATAGGCCAACCGTTGGGTTGCCTTGTACTAAACGTAGTTAAGAAATATCGATATTTCTGATGATCGATGATCATCACAATCAGCTCATACGATTTTGAAGTTCTGAATTTCATTATTAGTTTTTATTGTAATAAAGAACATAAAAATGATAAAAATATTTATATAATAATTATTAACTTTCCGTAGAGTAAGTTATTGTAATGGGCCGAAAATCGAAATTGAAAATTTTTACATTTCTCGACGTTTTGAAGGTTTCTGAACATTTTGGCATACCTCAGAAAAAAGGATGTGTGTGTGTGTGAGTGTGTATGTATGTATGGATACAATTTTTCGTCCACGTTTTCGGGTGCACGGATCAACCGATTTGAATGGTTCAAAAAACAATAGATTCCTATTGATAGGGCGATGTGCTGATTAGTTTTTGGCAAAGACAGGTCCATTCGATTAGGAGATACGGAGCAAATAGTGCAGAATTGAAATCGAGTTTTTGAGAGATCGGAGCATCCGATTTAAATGATCCTAAAAGCATTCAATTTGTAATGACGGAGAGAAGGGGTGATTAGTTTTTGGCAAAGGCAGGTCCAGCCATTTCGAAGATACGGAGCTAAATGTGCAGAAAATGACAGTTTTTGAGAGAACTAAGCGTCCGATTTATATTATTCAAAGAACTTTCTGCTTGTTTTAACAAAATAATTGATTTTGGAAAAAAAAAATTTGCTTTAAAATTTTTTTTTTCCAAAAAAATTTTTATTTTGTATATCGAAAATAATTCAGATTTTTATTTTAATTCTGTTCTAATATACTTTAAACAAATAATTTCAACTTTCCAATTTAGTTTATATAATTCTTATAAATATTCGACAATATTTATAATAATCTATTTTAAAACATTTAATATTCCTCGATCATTTCTTTACGGTACGGGAAGTTCCAGCAATTTGCCTTAAGGCACGATGCCATACACCCCACTAGTTTTTTATTATAATTATTTATTATAATTATTATTAATACATAGTCAATTTTTTAAATTTAATCACCATTGTGTTTTAGAAAACACAATTGAGAGTGCATTTTAAAAACTTTTGCAATTTGAATCTTTACACGCATGTAAGAACTCGTGATAAGTAAATTGTTATTGATTTGAACTAATTATTTAATTAATAGTTATGTAATATTCAATAAGACGAATTGTTTTTGTTTGGATTTCTACGTTTTGCAAAATCCTTAATCTGTCCATCAGAGCCTTTGTCAAAAAACCTTCAAATGTACAATGGTCCGTTTAATTGAATATTTAGAATTTAATTTATAATTAATTATCAAGAGATCGTCCCATATATTTCCGTTCGGATATTTTCGCCAATGCTCGTCCCTGTGTCCAAAATGGCTTCCGCGTCCGCGAGCGAGCGTACAGCGATACGCCATCAATACGGATTCAGTAGTGAGAGAGGCAAGAGTTTGTGTTAATTTTGTGAAAAAATTGACTAGTTTTTGAATTAAGTAAAGACATAAAATCGTGAAAAATATATGTGATTGATACGAGGTGAGTGTTTGTTATATTTATTATTAAAATCATAAGTTTTCGCACTTTACACATTGTCTCGTATATAGCAACGTTCGCAAGCGCGTTCGCCATCAGCTGCGCTTCTGCGCATGCGCGATTTCGTTTGTGTACTTATTGTTAGTGTAGTGTGTTGTGTGTATACCTACGCACGCATGCATTTTAACAACACTAAACACTAAAAAGCTTGACAACATTATTGTGTTATTTATATGGATTTTACGATTTTTAAAATTGCACTTTTTCGACTTGTCTCACAAATCTATAAATACGCTTTGAAAATATTTAGGGAAATGTTACATGTTGCGACACAACACTTGATCGTTCAAATATAAAAAATCATAACAGGTTTCACTTTTACAACTGCGTGTTTTAACCGTTTGAAGGATTTGTTTAAATTGTAATTGTTTTAATAAATTTACACTCAATCGTAGGTAAAGGATAGTTTAAAAAGTAGTGAATATATTGAAATACATAATATCCGAATAATTCCAATTGGTTTTCCTTAAATATTTGTGTATTTATATCTATTTTTTATATTATTATTATTCTATTTAAGTCTTAAAATACATAAATTACACAAAAATATAAATTTTTATATTTAGCAATATAACAATAATCAACAATTTTACATATTTTAACTCATATAATTGAAATCATATTAAAATAAACAATTCATACGTTTTGTATTTATTCTTAACCACAATATGGGATAGATCATGTATGAGAATTGGAATTAAACGTCACGTGATTTATTATTGTTATATTATAATTATATAATTTTTCCTATAAATTTTATTTTAACATATTTATAAATAACTGATTCATGACATCTTTTAAAACAAAAAAAAAATGAATGTTAGAATTTTTTTACAAAATTTTCGTTGTTATATTAGAGACTGCTAGCAACAACGAATTTAAATAGTAACATCAAAGATCTCTTTTTTCTAAATTTACTTACAAAATGTGCTAATTTCAACATAAGAGTAGCACTTTTACGATAATAAATTTTTTTTTTTTATTTAATTATTTAGTGCAATATCAGAAGCATTGCTAATAAAGATTTCTATATGCTACAAACATGTTTAACGTTTCATATCTAATGATTTTTTGTACAAAGTCATTATTATTATCTAAAGTAATCCGTTAATGATAGATAATTTGTAATCATTTTTTTTATGTTTATTAAATTTTGATGATAGAAGTAAAACGCGAAATTATATTTACAATGTTAAACGATATTATAGGATAATTTATATTTATAACTTATTTTATTTTTGTTGCTTTATATTATATATTTGTATATTCATATATTCTTTTTTACTATTTCAGTGTAAAAAAGGGTATTTCCTTTACTCTGCCGACACATACGTCTTTTTTATTAATCATTAATCATTCACTCATTTATTATTTTATTATTTTAAATAAACACATTAAAAATTCACTCATACCTATCCCTCTTTTTACACGGTTTTCGAAAAAAAAAATAACGAAACTTATTATTTTACTAGAATAAACACTAATTTATAAATTGCTTTTATCTAGAATAACATTTTCATGATGCATGTTACTGTTACGAATTCTCAGTAAAATATGTCTATGATGGAAATATGTAGATAAAATGGAAAATCGCCGTTTCATGATCAAAACTAAATTTTATGTGTGTATAAGATAGTTTGTTTGAAATACCAAAACAAAGTGCATCATTGTTTTTATACTTTATTTTTAATTAGTGTTTAAATATCATTAATTATTTAAAATAAATGATTATATACAAAGTAAATAATTTATAAAAAAATCAGTTTCACAGTGGCAAAATATGAAAATCAAATATTAGAATTCAAATATAGGGGGCGTCATTAATCATGTGAGGTTTTTTTTATGAGGGGGGGTTTGGCAAAAAATCACGAAATATCACGTGGGGGGAGGGGTATAGTAAGATATCACGTGTATTTATTTCCTATTTTTTAAAACAGGTCGTTATTAAAAACATTCTCAAAAAAAATTGAAAAATGTTAGTTTTTTACGTGAAGTTTGGAGAGGGAGGGGGGATAATTTTGAATATCACCATGTATCACCAAGGGAGAGGGGGTTCCAAAAATGCTTAAAAACTCGCTCACGTGATTAATGGTCGCCCCCTAAAGATTATATAGGGTCCGCCAAATATTTTTTTTTACAAACTACTGAATATTTTCTAAAATTTATTTTTTATTTGGAAGTACAATCCTTTCAGTTAATAATGAAATTAATTCATTTAATATTGATTATAATAATTTTATTAAAAAATGAAGAAAAAAGTCTCGGCTGAGCGTTGAAAAAAAATGAAAATGAAAAATGTTAGATGGCATACCCTATATATATTATGTACCACAAAAAATATTTAAAATAGTTTTTTGTTTATTAATTAATATTCTCATAATTTATTAAATGTGTTTGATATATGTAGATATTTATTTTTCATTCAATGTATTCGTTACTCATAATATTAAAAATTGACAAAAAGGACTTTTTACAGCGGTTTTTTTTTCGATATAAAAGTGAATTTTTCGAGTTATGCGTTTTTTTTATGGAACTTATCTTCCATGTAAAACGAGGGATAGGTGTATTTAAAAAATATATATCATTAATAACGATTTAACTTACCAAATAAGCCTTAAAAAATATTAATAATAATATTGAATAATTAAAGTAATAATAATAAATAAGGGGCAGTTCAAGTATTACGTAAGCATTATAGGGGGGGCGGGGGTTTGTTGATTTGCTTATTTTGGGTTGACATGGGGGACAGGGGAGTCTGGATGATGATTAGGTAGTATTCATAGGTAGTATTTTTATTTTTTTACATTAATTGCAAAATGTTCACGTAAGCGTGGGGGTGGGGGGTAAGAGCTTTGCTTACTTTTGCTGACACGGAGGATGGGGGGGGGGTAAATAATTGTAATAAATCTGCTTACGTAATACTTGAACGATCCCTAATTAAAATAATAATAATAATAATTAAAATAATAATAATAAATAATTAAAATAATAATAAAAATTAATAAATAATTAAAATAACAATAATTATAATACAAAAATCAATAATAATAATTAAACCTATAACAATAATAATGTATATACATAAATTCCACATGGAACAGAAAAATTAATTCCTTTTAATCTTCTTCTTTTGACTAAATGATTGTATTCCTGGATTAATATCTGCATTCAAGTTTTTCTGAAAACTTAAACTTCTGCTTCTGCTTTTGCTTCTTATGACCTCCACCACTGTAAGTATCCTCAGATCCTTGCAGAACATATGGTTGGTCATAAACCATGGAGCGTTGCTGAGCATCTTGTTTTGGGGTCTCCGAATTACAAGAATGCTGCTCTGACTGACTGAAACAACTCAACAGCTCTATCTATTATTATTATAAAATTATATTCAATATGGTTAAATTTTCATAAATCATATCTGGATAAATTACAAGTTTCTTTGCATGTGTCGCACAATAGTCATGTATTGTCTCAATCATTTTCATTTGATTTGAATAATACAATAATAAGAATTTTGGTATGAAAATATTTTTTATTTGATTAGATATAATTATTTCATCATAACAAATCATTCATCATTATCAAATATCATTAATCATTATCATTAAAAAATATAATTTTAACATAAATATTTTTCCCATTGCATACAGCTGCAGGAAAAATATTGTTTCATATTATTGCGGGCATTCATGAAAATATCACGGGTCCACAAAATAAAAAATATGGCTCTTTTATGGCTTGTCCAACGGATTTTTGCAACGCCTTTTTTTATCTGTTGAGTATTTTTCAGCAGTAATTTGCTAACATATTTACTCCCCAATGCCCCTAGATAATTTGCAAACATATTTGAATTTATATGATGCAAATAAAAATAGAAATATGTTTGCGAATTACTCCTGGAAGCTACAAAAAATACTCAATAGGTATGTGTTGCGGAAATCCCTTGCACAGGTCATTTAGAAAGAAAAGGTTCAGACGACAGAAATTATATGATCTTAATTATCACGTCGAAAATTTTCTTGGCCGGAGATTTTATCGTTTTATTTTTATTTTAACTTCAGATTCGTGTTTATTGGAATTTTGGAAATTGGACATTGGAAAACATATATTGCACATCCAGATAACTTTTTTTATTTTGTGATCCTGTGTTGTGTAATACTACCATTTTGAGCCAATATGAGGATTGCACATGCACAGATTGAATAACATGTTTCATATGTTCTATAAATTAGATCTCAGATTAAAAGTTTATCATAATAAATTAAATTTATTATTAAGGCTGTATTCTAGTTCAAAGGAATTTTAAATTATCGTAAAAAGGCAATCATTTTTTTACTATAAATTTTCAACTCTTCAACCAATTTTATAATATTATTGACGAAGAAAAGAATATATGGTGCACTATACAATTATATACAAGCAAATAAAATAAAAGTGTAAAGATTAATTATAAAATGTATGATGACTAATATACGTGCATACAAAGTCAATAAATAAACAATAAAAAAATTCCCGTAGGGCAAGTTATAGTAATCGCAAAAAAATCTAAAATGTGAAAATTTTTATATATCCTTACGTTTTAGAGGTTTCTGAACATTTTGGCATACCATTTTGTTAGAAAAATGAATGCATGTGTGTGTGTGCGGATACAAATTTTCGTCGACGATTTCGGGAACACGGTTCAACCGATTTCAATTATTCGATTCCTATTGATAAGAAGTGCTGATTAGTTTTTGGCGAAGGCAGGTCTACCCGTTTCGAAGATTTAGGGCAAAAAGTGCCAAAAACGGTAACTCAGTTCTAAAGAGAACGGAGCGTCCGATTTTAATATTGACAACTTGTATTGACAAGATGAAGAACAAGATTTGATGAGATTTTAATAATGTGTATCAATTTTGTTTACATTTCTATAGGTTTCGTAACATCGTTTGTCCCTTAGACTGCGACGTGACGCTTACGCGCTTCGAGATTGCGTCTCTATGCAGCTAAAGCAGCGATTGCTTTGGAAAAAAAGTTCAAAATTTTCAAAACATTCTCGACTAAAAAACATTTTTCCAAGTTTTTTTTTTAAGTTTTTTTTTCAAAAATTTAGAATTTCTCAGAAATCTAATTTTTTCAAAGTTTAAAACATATTTAATCTTTTTTTTTTAATTTTTTTGCCTTTTTTGCCCAGCAATTTGCGTTAAGGCACGATGCCATACACCACTAGTTTATAATTTATTTATCAACGTCACAAGATTATGTATAAAAAAAGCAAAAAAGTTAAACATTTTAAAAATTGCAGTTGTTGAAGTGGGGGTTCTCAAAAAGACACGTGACCATGCCCACGAATGCAACTCTTTTAGTAATCCGAAATGAAAAGAAAATCTAGAATCATGTCGCAATGAAATATACTTGGAAGAAGTTAAAAATTTTTTTTGGCAAAATGACGACTGTTCGAAAAAAGAACCATTTTTTACCACTGTTTTGAGTTTCTCGAATTTTTAAAAAATAGTAAAAATTGATAATTGGTGATGGAATTAGTATATGATGGAGTTAGTATATGCTCGAGAGAAGTTCATAAAGGTTCTCTAAACATTTCTTTTGAATCGGTTCAGTAGAAGTCCAGAAATCGTTGGTATCATATTGAAAAAGACAGTTTTGAGAAAAACGTGTTTAAAGTTTCGCAATATGAAGGAAACATGAGAAGATTATGGTTAAACAGCTCGATCTCCGAGAATAATTTTATTTAAAAAAAACTCTCGTACTAAATAGTTAACCTTTGAAAATAAAAACCAAAATCGATTATTTTGAATTTCTACACTAAAATACCCAACACGAGTGCATCATATCTACCTACGCTGGAAAAGCGTAAATCAGTTTTCATTGTTTTGGGGATTTTGTGATGCTGCCACTATATTGCCAATTACAGCACTATTCATTTCTAAAATGTCCTGAATGCGCGCGGCATTTATTATTTATAATTAAATCAAATGTTTATTATAAAATCGACATTTCATGAATCTGAGAACTAAATCATTAAATGCAAACAATAATTTTTAACGAGGCTTATACTTCAGTGTTTTGATCATGAAGATTTTTTGTATGCAGATGTGTTGGCGAGATGATTGCATAGAATTCTATAGTATGGAATCACTATGTTTGATTTATGTACACTAACATATTCACATATCGATATCTTAATCGATTACATATTCCATTGAGTTACGCACTTTTGCATACGCATCGGGCTGAATTCACGAATCTTCTGTTTGCGAATACGAGAATAATTCACATGCATTCAGAAATATTTTGGTTAATCTATTTGTTTTTCGAGCTGAGTTGATTTTACTAATGAACTAGTGATGCATGGCATCGTGCCTTTAGGCAAATTGTTGGTACTTCCCGTACCGAAAATTAAAATTTCTAAAAAAAAACGATTTTTGCAATTACTATAACTTACCCTACGGGAAGTTAAATGTATTTTTGTCTCATTTCATTTTTTTTTATTTGATAAACTTTTCTAACTTAAAAGATTCAACCCTTGCGCAGAAGCAAGGTGGTGTTTAGTGTTCATGTGCTTTTCCTATACGATGTCCATATTTCAGCTTCAATGCTTACGTGGCTACTTTTTTTAAATTTATGGCTCATTACAAATGCTTATTTGTAAAACCATTTAAAACGTCAGGAATTTTCCGGTTTTAGTATTAAATATTCTACGATCACTTTTATGGTAACTATTTTCATGCTTGCAAATTGTCAGTGATAATTCGGTTTACAAACTGACATGTATATCGTCCTCTTTTGTTTTTCTAGATGATTTATTGTGGCTATACATCTAGATTCTTTAGTAACTGTCAAACGATAAATGAATTCAAAATCCATATTTATTACAGTTTCAGTATTATAGTATATCGAGTTATCGAATATTACTTAAAAGTTTTGAAACTCGTTAAGGCACAAATTATTTTACAAATTGTTAAATATAATTCTCAATTGAATCAGTGGTAATTTATACATATAAATTAAATTAGAGTGTGTCATATAGAAATAGTCGCGTTTAAATACATACATATGAATATAAGAGTGTTTATATTCCAAATTAACATTTTTTTTTCTGTCGGTCTGTTCGGGTTATCTCCGAAACGGCTAGATCGATTTTGATGAGAGTTCTATTGATCGGTATCTGATTTAATTGGGCGTAAATTAGTATCTTTATTTTCTAAAAAAAATGTTTTATCTTATTTCACCTAGTTGCACCCGCCAATTCTTCCTCGTGAAATTTAAATAGAAGGATAATTGGGTTATAAAGTTTTTTTTGGTTTTTGTTTTTTATCATATTTTATCTCAATTTTCAAATTCTAAAAACTATTAGAAAACAGAGCACAAAGGTCCATTTTGACTTTGAACAATTATGTTGTAAAAACCAAACTAATTATATCACAACACATATCAAACAAACAACTATCTAACTATATTCACTAAAACTCCCAGCTAATTCAAATCATTGTACAAAGTTTTTTTTTGCTGTTTTTCAAAAAATTTGTCACGTGGTCTTTTTTACCCCATAATTAAGGTAAAATGGGACAGCCAGGATCTTATTTTTAATTTTAAAGAATTTTTACGAAATAATTCAATTATTCTACATTATTCAATCAATGCAAAATATAAATTTCATGGGTATAGTTTTTGCAGAGATAACACTGCATATAACCTTGATCTGATATTTCATCAGCAGAGTTAGAATAACTATTTATTTAATTTATCTCTTGTAAAATTCTTTTTCAAACTTAATTAATTTTTTTATTTACTATTTTTAATGTTCACACAGCCAGGTTAACGGTTCAGTTGGTCTTTTTTACCCCACCCAGGTGTGAACTTTTACAGAAGTTATATAAAAAAAACTGTTGAATCTAACTTAAAATTAACAATAGATCTTATAAAATAATTAAATAACGTATACTTAAAAATTATATTAAAGTCTCGTATACTAAACAACAGTGCTCACAACCAAAAAACTAATAAATAACGAAAATACTTTTGTGATGGATTTTCAATCATAATCGTTTATCTCCCGATAAGCGACGTCGTAAGAATCAAGGTGGTGCATGGCTATACATTTTTTCCCTCTACTTTCAAATATTGTTTTTAAAAAATTCTTAACTTGTTTTTGAGATGTCGGTGATGGACTTTTTTACCCAAGGACCTTCATGCTCCGTCCTACCCTATATTTTATAAATATTATCTTAATTCCAAATATTTTGGTACATTTTTACTTGCTTTTTTACCTGTAACTAAAAATTAGAAATGATTATAAATTAAGTACATATTAAGTGAGTCCAATATTCAGATTTACTTTGAAATGATTCAATTATTTATATCTTATAGTGTAGTTGTTTTAGCCCAAGAAAATAGTGTGAATATTGTATAGAAATTCTTTCTATAAAAAAATAAATGGCAATTAAAATAATAATGAACAATGAAAATGCTTACACTTTAAAATTCGACGGAAACGAAGTCGTATAATATTTTGGTTAATCTATTTGTTTTTCGAACTAAGTTGATTTTACTAATTAACTAGTGATGCATGGCATCGTGCCTTAAGGAACTATTGCTGGAACTTCTCGAAAATTGCCGGAACTATTACCGAAAATTAAAATTTCTAATAGTCGTAGGTACAGCGAGTTAATTATATAAATATCACATATTATTGCATATTATCAATTTGAATTTTGTTTTGGCACCGCGATCTATTTTAGTAAAACCTTAATTACATGCGTTTAGTCATCTCTAAACGTATATGATGATAATTCATTGCACTTAATTCGCTTTGAACATGGGCGACATGTGCAGATCATAATTTTTCTGAATTGCGGAGCTAGCTGACGCACTGCGATCTTATTAATGTCCGTAAATCACACCAATATATTATATGCACATGTGTTTGCGGTTTTCATTGTGGGAAAATGATAAAATATTGAGAGAAAGTAGAGAATGCCGGTAGGTGTAGGTTCACTGAGGGCAGTAATATTTATGTACTAAGAATGAACAAATCAATAGTTTGCAGGGTATGTCATAACATGCATTTCTTTACGTTTTTGCGATTGTTTCATTATTATTGGTAATCATCTTGAATTTACCGATGGGAAAGTTGTTCTCTAAAAAAAAGTCCGACTTTTTTTATTTGTTGACTTTGTATACACTTACATTACGTCATACATTTTATAACTTATCTCTACAATTACTTACTAATTTTGTTTTTTGACGTTTTATGTCATTCTGAACCCTTAGAGACAAAAATTGTAATTTAGAAGTATGTGTGTCAATTATTGAGTTTTGTCGACGTTTTCTCGAAATGGGTTGCACCAATTTCAAAAATGTTAAAACATTGCTTTTTTTATTATTGTTCCTATTTTTTAAATGCAATTTGCTCTGCAATCAGTTAGATAAAAACAATGAGCAGAGATTGTTAACATTATAAAAAGGGATAACATTTGATTATAATAGATATAATATATTCCCAGTAGATAATTGAGTATATTATAAAACAAAATAAAAAATAAAAGTTACTAAAAGCCTTCGATGAAATTCGATAAGTACTCATTTATTAGTTTTTCACGACGAACAGCCGAGCTGTTTCTTCGTAATTAGCAGATAGGTGTAAAATTTTTGTCCACGGTTTTAACTAAAAATTTCGAACCGATTTCGAAAACTTATAAATTGTTTTTAAAAATATAAGCCGGGAATCGTGCTGAGTAGTTTTTGGTAAAGTTCGACCCGGTCGTTTCTTTGTAATTAATTATAATATAATCATAAGCTTTTTAGGATAAAGTTCACGGTCTTAACGAGTTCGTTAGTTTTTTTTTGGTCGTGAGCACTGTTGTTTAGTTTACGAGATCTTAATATTATTTTTAAGTTTACACTATTTAATTGTTTTATAAAATGTATCGTTATTTTCAAGTGAAATTCATCAGTTTTTTATATAACCTCTATAAAAGCTTACACGTGGGTGGGGTAAAAAGAACCAACAGAAACATTACCCTGGTAAAGGTGTAAACAATGAGCAAATAGAAAATGAAAAAGTAAATTTAGTTAATAAAAGCAATCTTACGAGAGATAAATTAAATTATCAGTTATTCTAACTCTGCTGATGAAATTTCTGACGAAATACCAGATCAAGGTTATGTACAGTGGTAACTCTTCAAAAAATGTATTCATGAGATTTATATTTTGCATTGGTTGCATAATGAAGCTGTTATTTCATAAAATCGAAAATAAGACATTGGATCTCTTTGCCCTCTGGCTGTCTCATTTTACCCCGCCTATGAGGTAAGAAGGGCCAGGTGACAAACATAGCCAGATAGTTTTTTGTTCTCAATTTGTAAATTGTTGATATAATTGGTTTGGTCTTCACAATATTTTTTTTTTATTTTATTATTTTTGAACAGCAATCAGAACCTTACATCCTATAAGCTGTTGGGCTGAAACTTCTCCTTACTCCATATTTTTTTTAGATGGTAACCCAATGGTTAATCCATCCATACTTGATGATTTTTGTTACTAGAATTAATCTAATAGGTCTGACTTTTTATTGGTGCAGCAATGCCGGGCAATGGCTATTTTCACTTGGAAACATATTGTTATCTATATTTTCAAGTGAAAATCGTTGTCACTGCTGCCTGACAACAGGCTGCTCGAAGTGGATATCGAACCCGGGACCTCTGAAACAAGTCCCGTCGCTCTTAACCACTTACCTACGGGCGAGCCCGGTTTTCACAATATAATTGCTAAAAGTCAAATTGGACCTTTGTGCCCTGGCTCTACCCTACATTGTTTTATTTATAGCTTTATAACTATTCATTCAAGGTTGCATTATTGACCTTTGAAACTGTAATATATAACGATCATCATATATTAAATTCTTACATAAATTACATTTTTTATTCCTTATCATTGAATTGGACTGAATTTTCTTATGTATTATTTAATATTAGACATGTCTTTGGTCTAATTTATTACACATATAATTAATTTTTGCAATACGTATTCAAATTACATACTTTTTTGCGAGAATGGGGATCTAGTAATTATTATTATACTTTCGTCTGTTGCGTTGGCAACAATATACACTAAATTTATTATTAACTAAAATTTATTCCACGTTTTATGATTTTCAACTATAAATAAATGCTACTATTATATTATGACCTAATATTGAATTAAATCAATTTTAAATAGCATTTTGTAAAATGCTAGTATTACAATGTTTGCTCTTCGTGCTTGTACGATAACATGTACGGATTTAGGGGAAAGATCGTGATAATTGGATTTTTGCAGGAAAATGCAGAAATTGAAAATGTACGGTCGAATACAAATAGTCGTCGCTAATCAAGGAATAAAACATTATTTTATGCTGAATATTATTATTAAATTTTTAATATCATTCATTTCTTTCTAAGATCCTCATACAAAGTTAGTAAAATGAATGTTTGCTACTCTTTTTTGAGCTACGAGATTAATTATTGAATTGTTAGAATCATTGTGTGAAATTACGCAATAATTAGAATCATTATATGGAATACTCTCTACACGTTTCGCTTTATATTGTAGTGGGAGAGAAGGATTTACTATATTTCGTATGTCGTGATCTATGAATGTATTTGCATATGATATAGAAACTTGATATAGAAAAATCACTAAACGGTATTAGTGCTAACTAAAAGTGAGTTTTTGTTGCATATTATTTTAATGTGGAAACTGATTTAATCTAGGCAAATATTACCTTTTAGGAGATTGATAAATAATTTTGTTTATTTTATCTCAAATCATGTATATTCCGACCCTAATATTTGTTGTAATACTGTTTATGTTTGCTGCCATATATCCGGTTTCAAGAAATACTCGTTTCTTATCCAATTTTTAGGTTCTGTTCGTAATGGATGTTGAGACTTCATATTTTTAAGCAATTTTGACAAAAAGACAAAAATAAATAAGTTTAAACTTTTAAAAAAGCTTTAAAGTTTTTTAAAATTATAAAAACGAATGTTTGTGATTTTGAAATCTTTGAAAAAAATTGATTAAATTGGATCTCCGAAACCGCTGGAACTGCTTTTCCACAATTTCAGTTTTGTATTTCGTTAATACAAATAAAATGTTTCTCTCCAAAACTGAATTGCCATTTTTTGAACTTTTTGCTCCGTATCTTCGAAATGTTTGGCCTTTGCCAAAAACTAATCAGCACATTACGCCATCAATACAAATCCAATGTTTTTTGAATTATTCAAATCGGTTGATCCGTATTCTCGAAATCGTTGAGGAAAATTTGTATCCGCGCGCACACACACACACACACAAACATCAATTTTTTTTAATAAGGTACGTCAAATGTTCAGAAACCTCTGAAATCCAAAGATATATGAAAAATTTCAATTTCGATTTTTTTGCGATTACTATAATTTACCCTACGAAGTTTTAAAAAAGTAAATGTTATCGCAGTGTAGTATATATTTTTTTTTGTAAAAATGTATTTTATTTATATATTATTGTAAAATGTTTGTTGATTTTAGAAAGTTTTGAATTTCGTGAACGTCAATCTAAAAATGCATTTATATTGCAAAATTTTAAATAGCTTTTAAGAAAACTGCATCATACAATGAAATTAAATTTTGCACGAAACATTGTTAGGTTAACAAGAAAACTAATTTAGTTAATTATCCAACTAAAACAAAATTTGAATTGTTTATGATACTACGGGTAGTTATTTTCTTCCATTTTTTATTAAGTTTTATTGTTGTATTTATTATTTCTTCTAATCGATTTGTGAGTTTTAATAGAATGCTGTAATTTAAATGCTCACATGTAATAGAAAGCAAATTTTATGAATTTTTAAGGTTCCATTTGGCATCCGAGTGGAAAGGGTTAATATAAAAATTTTTAATTAATTTTTACAAATCATACATAGACGGTACATAATTAACTATAATTCTTTTTTTAATAATTTGATTTTTATGCTGCGAGAATCGTTATTTTTTATATTTTAAGGAGTCATTTGGCATATACCAAATTGGTAATAATCAGATTGTAATAGAAACCTATTGTTTGACTTACCCGTTTCTTTTCTGAAGTTAATTTTTAGTTTTCTTGTTGATTTAATATGGATTTTTCCTTGTCGCTTCTCTTTACAATCTCAATTGTGTAAACTGTGATTAATTTTACTATTACGTTGATTGATAAAAACCATTTTATGGTGTGCGTTTATTTGTATCTGATTTTTTGTTTATTCTTGAATGCTGTGTTCACTTTAGATATACAACTTTAAAGAATATAAACTACATCTATTTATAGTTTTAGTGACTATAAATACTTTATCATATTATAATTGTTCAAATTTACTTAGCAGGCGGATTTTTCTTATGAAACATTAATATTTCTAGAGCATTAGTAAATGTCGCACCTCACATATGTGCTTATCAAAGCAATTAATGGTTTCCTGCAGTGCATATTTACTTCACTCGATATTTTAATGCATTAGATTTTGCTAAATTGTACATGTACTTATTACTATATTAAATCTTGGTAAAAGATTTTAATTACTTTTTTTTATAAATCATTCCGTATAAATAATTCCTGTTTATAAACTTAATATAATTTATATTTGAGTCTTTGCGTTGCGACTTCCTTTTAAATACGTCTAGAGTTTTTATGATTTATTTTATATCAGTAACCTGAAGAGAAATACCTGCTTCAAGTAAAAGTTAGATTACACTCTGTCTATTAGTATTGTGCATTTCATTATCGCTGTATGTAGCACCTGTTAATTAGCTGTCCAAGAGGTACTCTTCGGAATTTAAGTGTCGTCCGTGCAATTCAACGAAATGGTTTCATGATCCTTATTAGACAACTTATTATAATCGTAAAATTCCAGAAGTGTGCTGTGCTAAAAATGCACAAAAACGACTGAGAAATCTTAAATTATCCGATGAATTCTGATATTCTGACGAACAATATTTGCATAAAAAATTACATGCAAATACGTCATTTATATATTTTCCATGGTTAGAGCTACAGTTCGGATCGGTTTCACACCGTTTCGGAGATCCTGATATCAAGCTGTAGTGTCATCGGTTTTTACTTGCAAATAAAGATGTTTTCAAGTGAAAATAGTCTCTCGAGGAATCGCTGCATCAACAAAAATTCATTCTTATGTAAGAATTCGAAATAATGAGTTTTTCAACATAGAGTTGCGATAACCATTTGAATTGCAATCTATGAATGCACCACTTCTTTTTTTATTATTCCGACTAGTTGGTTAGGGGACGTCTATTAATCACGTGAGGTTTTTAGGAGGAGGGGGGAGATTTGACAAAAAATCACCAAATATCACATGTTGGAGGGAGGGGCATAGCAAGATATCACGTGTATTTATTTTTCTCTTGAATTTTTTTTTATAAAATTCTTAACATTTTCAAAAAAATCCAAAAATTTTACATTTTTTTCTCGTAACTAAAAATACACTGTTTGGTGGGGGAGGGGGCTAATTTTGAATATCACCACGTATCGCCAGGGGGCAGGGAGAGTCCAAAAATCCTTAAAAAAATCGATCACGTGATTAATGAACGCCTCCTTACTGTAATAGTTGAAATATTTATTCATTTATTCATTATAACAACTTATATTAATAATACATATTTCTATATTAAATTACATATATTTTGAAGGAAAAATATTCACTCAATAATCTTACTTAAAGTTTTAGTTAAACGCTAATCTTGGTATGAAGGTATCTGAGAAATCATAACTTATAGAGTAGAGCGGGGCTTAAAGTTCCACGGGTAAACAGCTCCACCACCGATATCTCAAAAACAATTAAATTTAAGACATTTTTTTAACAAAAATATTTGAAAGTAGAGGCAAATGACGTAGCTATTGGGAGATAAACATCAACGCTTGAAAAACCATATCAAAAGTATTTTCTTTCGTTGTTAGTTTTTTGGTTGTGAGCACTGTTGTTTAGTTTACGAGACCTTAATATAATTTAAGTATACGTTATTGTTTCATTTATAACATGAATTTGTTAATTTTAAATTAAATTCAGTAATTTTTTTATAACCTCTATAAAAGCTTAAACGTGGGTGAAGTAATTAAATAAATAGTTATTCCATTCTCTGCTAATGAATAGTTCTGACAAAATACCAGATCAAGGTTATGAAATTTATAGTTTGCATTGGTTGGTTGATATAGACATTATTTTGGAAAATCCTTTCGAATTTAAAAATAAGACATTGGACCTGTTTGCTCCCTGGCCGTCTCATTTTATCCCGCCTATAGGGTAAAAAGAACCCGGTGACAAATTTTTGATAAACTGTAAAAAGCAATTTCTACAATGATGAATTATCTGGGCGTTTTGACGACTGAATATAGTTGTTTGTTTGATATGTGGTATTTGTTGTGGTCTAATTGGTTTGATCTTCACAGTATAATTGCCGAATTGGACCTTTGTGCCCCGCTCTACTCTATATTCCTCAATAGTGTAAAAAAGTTTTTTTTAAAATGTTATTAAATTTTTTTTTATTTCCTAATTCTATAATACTTCATGACAATTTGTTGAATACTTTATCAGAATGTGCTCAGTTTTTCATCATTGGCATATTGATTATAAATATATTCAAAGTATTATTTTAATATGCAATATTTCATGTGCGCAAACGAATCACTTGAGTAATGTTTTGTACATATTTGCCTTTTAAATTAAAAATTTCTGAATTAGAATGAATATTAGGAAATTGAATTTTCTTTATTTATATTTTTTGCTTTCATATTTTGATAAGCTTTTAATATGATTTTATTTTATAAAAAAATTTGAGTGTCTTCATTTATTCTTATATAAACTTTCTATCAAAATCAAATTTATTTTTGTCTGTGGGGCTCTTAAGAGTGATTTTAATGTTTTGTTTGGTTTGAAATTTTGAAGTACTCAAGAGACAAATCTTGAGACGCTAATAAACGATCACTGAAATTTCGAAACCATTAGCATGGATTGAGCTTTCCACAAAAATAAGTTCTTAAAACTTTTGCAAAATTCGTAAAATGTAATTTATGTCTGTCAAATCTGCATAAAGCACTGTTTCCATTTTCTTATCCAATTAGCCTCAGAGTTTAGTTTTCGTATTGTTTTATTTTAATCAGAAATTGGAAGACCTAGTTACGTTTGAATAAACACAGGCAGCACGCGAACACACGGATCGGCCGTGCCGCAAGAGAACGCTAAAATGCAGTAATAGCATCAGATATAGATATTTTCTATGCGGGATATATTACAAAATTATTGAATAGTTTACGGAGAAACTCGAGCTAGGAAATTTTAACTTATAAATTAGTTTATTGCACTCCACGAATGAGAACGCGCGAGGTTTATTTTATAGACGTAAAAGATATAAATTATTTTTTGTTAAAAATATTTATCGAATTTCTGGTAGCTAGTGAGTTTTGATAATTTTGATTGAAAAATATACCCGATATAAAAATGTTTAAATATTCGAATATTTTAGACACTATTTAAGCACTATTCAAGCTATCAAGTCAGAATAGTGTTTAACGTTAATAGCAAAATTTTTCCAAATGCTACTAGCTATTTGGTATATTCTATTTTTTTCAAATATTTAAAAATGCTACTAGCTATTTGGTATATTCTATTTTTTTCAAATATTTAAAAATGCTCATTTCTTTCTTGATTAAACATTTTAATTCGATTATTCATTTCTTTTCTAGTATGGATTCAAATTCTTGTTGTAAAGTGATACAAACGTTATAAAATAGTTATGATAATAATTAGCTTTTAGATGATCGATCAAGTCGTTTCTTTATAATTTAAGCTAAAAATCCTCAATCAATTTTAAAAATTGAAAACTGGTAGAAAGATATTAGTTGGGAATCGTGCTGATTAGTTTTTGGTAAAGCAATATGAATTGCAATTAATCAATTTATACAATTATGTAGTAAAAAAAATTTTTTTTTGACAATGTTGTTGAAACTTTTCATGATGATAAAGTTTATGGTCCTAAAGAACACACTAAAATATTATTGGCTCACGAAAGGTAGATTAATTATAAAAAATTATCTTTATTTTTTTTAAATTTACAAAATTTAGAAATAGTACTCTTACAATTAGTTTGCACCGTATAGATATATTACGTTCAGTGTTTTCTACTGATCATCGTTGACATGCAATCTGCACGAAATTCATTTTTAGAACACGAATTAGAATGAAATCTGTTAAATAAATTAATACAAAAACATGTACTATAAGTTTGTCCGAAAGATATCAATTGGAAATGGCATAGATTAGTTGTTGGTGAAAAACAAAAATTGTAGTTTAGAACTAAGTAGTTAAATAAAAACTTATCTGAAAAGTTAAATTTAAATTCTTATTAAGTTAAAATTAGAATATTATTTCCAAATTTCGAGAACTTTATGCAACTTGCCTTCAAGTAAAATGCCACTACAACTACTTATACAATCATAGCCTCAAAATATTCCTAACATCTTAAAAATTGTTTTAAGAAAATTTTCTTTTCAATAACTGTAGTTTAAATATACTCATCAATACGCAAAATTCTATCACTTCTTCTTCGATTATATTTGTCAATTACAGTAAATTGGTTAACACGTTAATAGCCAGGATAATATCAGAAAAATTTTACACATGGGCCATGGCAATTTTATTAGAAAAATTAGTTAAGAATGTATCAAGGAAACTTTATGTATCAAAACAAAAGATTTTTTTTACCAAAATCCCTGGACTGACATGGGTCTATGTTAAATCTTTTTTTCTCTTTCTGCCAATTTGTGAGACATATATGTCTGACATGGTTCATGTAGAACTGCTTAGCGTCAGACACATATGACTGACATAGCAAACAACGTGTTAATAAAGTATGCTGCCAAGATTATTTTGCATTAATATCAAAATCTGAATTAGAATAAACACACACTCAGTTCATTTTCTCTAATATAGAAAAATATAGTAAAATGAAAATATAGTAAAAATGAAAAATATAGTAAAAATGAAAAATATAGTAAAATGACCTAACAGGATATTTTTCGTCCCTACCCATATGAACTTCATTTTATTATTTCGGTATCAGTTTAACACAAAGTAGTATATTTTAAAATCAGAGATTGTTATTGGCATTCCAATGTAGGTTCCAATGATCTTATAACGGAAAATCGATCATTTTCATCGATACATAAAACTTTTTCCACAAGATTCTTATGTAGTTGCTGTGCAGTCAGGCGTTTTAGATAGAAAACCTTACATAGAAAACACATTATAATGTCAAAAAATCGATGTTATCATAACTGGATCTTTGAGATATGACTTGATAACATATGAGTGAAGTTGCATTTTATGTGTGAAACGCCTGATCGGACAGCAAATACATGGAATTTTGATTAACTTGTCGTGGGATATGTTATAGTAATCGCAAGAAAATCGAAAATATTATTTTTATATATCTTTACGTTTCAATGGTTTCTGAACATTTTGGATACCTTAGAAAAAATTGATGTACAGTAGAACTCCAATTATCCGAATTAATGGGGACCGGGACCCATGCGGATAATCAAATATTCGGATAATCGGAGTTTTTTTTTTTTTTTTAAATTGCCATTGGAGAGAAAAAAAGTTACGTTTTGATATTGCACTATTTTTTTATTGAATTAAATGAAAGAAACATGATATTTTCACATGTTTTAAACAATAAATAAATTAAATGTTTTAAATAATATATAGAAGCACTGGCTTCGCGGGTGGAAGAATAATAGCGCACTTAGACTTTTTTTGGACAATTTTTTTTCAGAAAGTGATTCGGATAATAGGCGATTCGGATAGTCGGAGTTCGGATAATCGGGGTTCTACTGTATGTGTAAAAAAATATTCGAATATTTCAAAAAAAAATCCAAAATTTTTCTAGTTTTTTCAAAGTTCTAAAAAGAAGTGTATTTAAATTTAATTTTTGGTACGTTAAGTTCCAGCAATTTTTCTTAAGGCACGATGCCAAGCACCACTAGTTTAGTAGCATTTTGTATGAAAACTGGGACGTAACAAAGCCTTCTCTGAACATTGGTCTATTTTACGGCAGAATCGCCTCAAAAATCTCAACTCAATGTATGTTTCAATTACCCTGATATAAGTAAGTTTCTCGTATTCTACGACTGTGTTGGATAAATGTCGATACTTGTCTAAGCGTGGGCATCTGGGTGAATTAGTATCAAAACAAAAACTGAACCCGGTCGCCCCTCTCTAGGATTATTTGGCGCGAAGCGATGCAATACGTTTATAAATATATACAATTGCATTTGTATATATTTATAGAGCCAACTCGGTCGGGAACTCAGGGGGAGGTGTGGATCGATAATTTTAGACAAGTGCAAGGTCAAAAAAATTTACATGCTGCATCGTGCATAGGTTTAATAACCGCATATATAATGCTAAGCTAGATTTCGGATCTGACGTAATAACATCACATGTTGGCCCCGATTGTACTGCATAAAATCGCGTCAAACTGTCTCATTGTGATAAGAAGCTATTTACTATTTGTATGGATTATAGCAATTTAGAATATAAACATTAGTGAAAGGATTAAAGTTCATATAAAGATGAAATTAATTGAGTCACAGTGCCATCTGGTCATACGTATGTTATAGAACCCATTAGTATTTATAATTATAAATATATGGAGTAGAGCGGGGTTTGAAGGTCTGCGGGTAAAAAGGTCCATCATCGATATATAGGGAAAAATATGTATAACCACCTTAATTCTTACGATGTTGCTATCGGGAGATAAACGGCAATGTTTGAAAATCAGTTTGCAGTTTTTTTGGTTGTGAGCGCTGTTGTTTAGTTTACGAGACCTTGATATAACTTTTAAATATGTTATATGATTGTTTTATCAGATGTATTGTTAATTTTAAATTAGATTCAACTGTGTTTTTATCTTTAAAAGCTTACAACATGGTCTAAAAAGGACCAACTAAACCTTTACCCAAGGTGTAAACAATAAAAAATAGTATAAATAAAAAGTTAATTTAAGTTTACATAATAAATTAAAGAAATAGTTATTTCGAACAGAATCGAAATACCAAATCAAAGTTTTATACAGTTTTATCTTTATAAAAAAATACACTCATGAAATTTATATTTTTCATGAGTTGAAAATTGTAGCTATTATTTCGTACAATTCCTTTAAAATTAAAAATAAACATTGGCCTCATGGCCTAAAAATAAACAAATTAAAAAATAAAACAATAAAAAATACATAATAAATTAAAGAAATAGTTATTTCAACCAGAATCGAAATACCAGATCAATGTTATATACAGTTTTATCTCTGTAAAAAATACACTCATGAAATTTATATTTTTCATCAATTGTTTGATATGTGTTGGAAACTGGAACTTTGTGAACTACCCTTGAATTTGACATTTCCTTTTTCACTAATAGCTCGTTTTGCTACTTTTATCCTTCAGATTGTACTTTCATCATTTATATCTAAGATAATTTAAGATTTTCTCGTCTCTACAAATTTTGTGGTTTATTGGCTTTCCTATTATTCTTATACTATTATTGTTTCAGACTGATAATGAGAGAAATGTAACTTTCACGTTGCTTTTATATAGAGATTCCGTATTGCCAGTTATTAATTTTAATTTTAATCCTTTTACTCTCGAACTTTTACTTTATATAATTTTAAAATGTAACTTTTCTTGTATCTATATTTATTTTATAATAAAAAGTCATATTGTATTGGTTTTAAATGTAAACTTAAAGATTTTTTTGAATAACAATCAAATACAATTTTTTTTTACTAATTATTATTAAAAGGCCAACAGTTGTCAAACTTTATTTATTATGTATTTTTATTAAAAGGCAGCCCAATGAATGTCCTTTTCTAAATTTGATGGTATTTTTCTAACTTCTTGCATCAATGCCTGGAAGGAAACATATATATTATTTATACAAAAAATATGAAAATGAATATAAAAAATTGAAAGTATCATTTTGCGTGATTCCGCGTGCTATCTAAATTCGGCGTTCTTTTATATTTTATATCGTTCTAATTTATATATACATTTGTTATTGCTTCCGATTTAAAATCTGCAATTTAAAAAAACATTCACTTATAATTAGTGTTCTTAGATAATTGTTTGTTAATTAAATTATTATTTATAGATCAGCAAGTACTAGCGACTTGCTGATCAAAATGCCATACCCCAGTATTATTCTATCTATTTCACAACAGTACATTTATTATTTAAAATATTAGTTATAGTTTATTTAGTAACTTAGTACTTTTGCTTAACATCTTTTAAATAATTCATTTACAAAACTTTATTTTGTTTAAGCTTGTTGATTTTCGTTGTCGGAGCGTTCCTTGTGACGAGCTTGACATGTGATGATAGTTTATCAAACATGAAATAAGCCTATACACTTTGACCTAGTTTACATTTTAATAGTAACATGAATTTATGCAATTTTTTTTAAATTACTTATCAAAAAAAAAAGTTCAACGGGTCTCCAAGTTTAATTCTAATAAATGCTTCATGGGTAATAATGTAGGGGTACATAGACACTATTCCACAGTAATAATTATGAACAAACTTACATAATAAATCGTCGATAGTGCTTCACACTAACATTAATAACATTAGAAACGAAACATACGGCGGAAAGTTAATACATTTTATTAATTCATTAAGTATATTTATTATATATTTTTTAAAATTAAATGTAAACTCAGGGGATGTCCATTAATTACGTGATCGATTTTTTTAAGGATTTTTGGAAAAATAAATACACGTGTTATCTTATCCCCTCCCTTTTCACGTGATTTTTTTTTATCAAACCTTTAAAACCTCACGTGATTAATGGACGCACCCTTAACTTAATAATCAATTTGGCTATTTAGAAAAATACTTATCACTACTGGGTTGCTTAGCTACATTGTCATATAAAAATAATAAAATATTTTCGACTCTATTTCGAAATAATGAAAGCAATGCTTTAATAAAACAATTAAAAAATCATATCAAAATTTTAAACTGATTTATTTGCAAAGTAACTAACAATACTGTTAGATATTGGAATAGTAAGTTATTTAAGTATCTAACAATATTTGAATTCCTGCATTTTCTCAGAATCCAGCCGAGGCCACCATTTCGGCTGGTCCTTTACAATGTGAATTAGAATTACGTCCTCCTCGTACTCGAATTGCATGGATTTCGGCTTGACATCTTCATATAGATCATACTCGAATCGTGCGAGGACACTCTCATTTTCCCCGCTTTTGTCGATTATTCGAATTATAATTTTATTTTTTACAGTAAATCCGTCTATGATGTTTTTCGGCAAACGAGTTGTCATTAGGAATTTTATGCACACCTTCTCGTGGGTCTGGGTCCACTGGTACGGCAAAATTGGGGGCATCTTGTTTGCCTGCATTGCTTCACTTATCTTTAATTATCTTGAAAAAATGCAATGAAAACGAGTGACAATTGATTTACTTTACGCAAATTGTGAACGTTCTCTAATGACAGTCATTTGTTTTGAATCTTTTGATTGGCTTACTAGGATTTGTATATGTCGTATTTATACGTTGACAATTTATAATATAGATGTCACTTTCTATATTTTGACGTTCAGTGAAAAAACGCTATTTATCGCAATTTCTTAATATTCTGCTTTGAAAATGCTTTCAAATTACAGGCACCAAATCATAATGATTTTATTCAAATATAAATAATAATAAATAATGGGAAAATAATAGTAATTAATTAATCTTAATTAATCAATTATTTAATTATTATTTAGTTTTCTTAATTATCTCACGTTATTTGGAAATTATGAGCTTTACAGTGCAATCTTGAGCCGTAGTAAAATTGACTTTTTTGGTTATTGTGGTTAATTTTTACTAATTTTGTTCATTTAAACTTTGGAACCGTAACCGTGGATAACATTTCTAGAATTATAGTAAAAACAATACCACAATTGCCCCAAATTTAAATCGTTCTATAAAAATTATATAATGATTTTCAAATTTAGTTTGATGATTATTGCTGACGCAAAATTAAATAATTTTTGTTATTACTTCAAAACTTTCACACTACTAGCGACTTGCCTTATGTGTAGCTCAAAATGCCATACCCCACTAGTATTCTAACTATTTTATAATAGTTATTTAATTGTAAAATAGTTATTTTACAATTAGTTATAATTTATCTAGTAACTTAGTACTTTTGCTTAACAGCTTTCAAATAAAATTCATTTATAAAACTTTATTTTGAATAAGCCAGTTGATTTTCGTTGTCAGAGTGTTCCTTGTGACGAGCTTGACATGTGATAATAGTTTATCAAACATGAAATTAAGCTTGTACACTTTGACCTAGTTTACATTTTACCAGTAACATGAATTATTTAAATTTATGCAAATTTTCAAAAATTACCTATCAAAAAGTGTTCAACGGGCCTCCAATTTTGATTCGAATAAGTGCGTCATGAGTAATTCTGTAGGGGTACGTAGAGTCTATTCTATTTTAATTTTCACTGGAAGAAGTGCGCGGATAGTGCTCAAAAAGTGGGACACTTTGTCTAAACAATTCGGTCAGAATTGCATCGATCTTGCTAATGTAATAAATAATATAAGTTTGACTTGCCGACTTTTATTGTGATTGCTATTTTTAACTAAATGGATTTGAATGTCTTTCTGCATGCTGAATAATATTGTGCTGAGTTTGAATATGGAAAATTATTCATGTCGATGACCGTAGACAAACTTAATATTCGGAATACAATATACAATTTGGGACCAATCGTCGACCAAAATTGATTTGGCAAAACTTTGACCGGTGCATCTTTCTTGGTCTTTCGGATTTTTATTTGATAAAATTATTATGTGGTATCCTCTAAAAGTATGTTGAATTCGATAATTTATAATAAAAGCTTTTGAAATGGCAATAAATATTTTTTAGCCAATAATTTGGTGCATTAGAGAAAATGATAGTTGCTTCAAGTCTTGATATATATTGATGATTTACAAATGGTTTAGTATTCTGGATGAACTGATTGTTAACTTTCTGAAGAAGTTTGTTTTTGCAAAAAAAAACTTCGTTAATTTTATGTTTTCTCGACGTTTCAAGTCATTCTGAATCGAATGAGACAAAATTTGGAGAAGTTATTTATGTGTATGTATTTGTATTTGTGTATGTAAACCGAATTTTGGTCTTTCGTCGATGTTTTGTGGTGTTTTGTAGGTAGCTACTGATTACAGCTGATGTCCACACTAATAACATTTTTAAAATCCGAAATTGATGAATTGAAATGTGTTAAGCAAATAATTTATACAATACAGTTTTCAATTAAGTTTAAGTTTTTAATGAAAACGAAATCTTTATATTCGAAGTAAACAGTTGAACATTTTATCTAAATAGCTAGTTTTAACTCTTGTTGATAAGTTGATTATTTACACATGTCGGTTAAAATTTAATATTTTGATTTAAAATATATATTTCATTACATAATGTAGTTTACACTTCAAGTGTGTTACACAGTTTTTTACCTTAAGTCAAAATGCGACTTACATAGTACATGTACTGTTGCAAAATTACTAAACTCGTGATTTATGGCATTGTGATCTAAGGCAGATAGCCACTATGTTCTGTTCTATAAAAAATTATCTAATTAAAGAGCAAATTTTAAAATTGAACTATTAGAAATAGTCTTATGAAAATTTCAAAATTGAGAATATTGATTTTTTTTATGAATATGAAATGTTTGATCAGAAACAATGACAAAAATTATTCAATAATCGCGTCAGTAATAAATATTTTAGGTTTGGTGGTTTGTAGCTGTTAGTTATAGGCCAATTTTAACATAAAGTGCAAAAACGAACATTTTCCACACATTTTTCTTCTTTATTTTTGTGGAGGAAAGAAAGCTGCTGAGGCTTGCGAAGAGATATGTGAAGTTCATGGTGTTAATTGCATTATGTGACAAAGCGCACGTATCAGAAAAAAACCGTTCTGGAGATTTTTCTCTTACAAGCATATAACGTTTTGGTGACCGAATGAAAAATATAATTAAAATTATTGTTTATAATATATATATACATATATATATATATATATATATATATATATATATGATAATAAAAATATAAATTATTTATAATATTTAACAGTTTAACTTGCCCGTTTAGCAAAAATTATATATAAAATTTTTAAATTGGTTTAAATATTAATACAGAATCTACATTAAAGGGGACTTCATATTATTTAAAAGAGCAATCTGATAAATATTAATTCGAAAGTCTAATTCGTGAAGTTGAAATCATTTTTCTTTCATGATTGAATAAGTAAATTTTGGAATACCTTGATGATGGTATAGAACTCAAAATTCAGTAATAAATATATACACGTTAATAATAACTTCGAAAATATGATATGCATTTTGGAAATGCAACATGCTTCAGGCGTTTTTAACTTCTCGTAGGGTAAGTTACGGTCATCGCAAAAATACGAAAATAAAGACTTTTTCTATATCTTTATGTTTCAAAGCCTCCTAAACATTTTGGCATACTTTATAAAAAGTGGATGTTTGTGTACGTATGTATGTATGTCTGTTCGTGTGTGTGTGCGGATACAATTTTTCGTCGACGATTTCGAGAACACGGATTAACTTGTTCGTATTATTCAAAAAAAAAATTCGATTTTTATTAATATGCAGACGTGCTGATTAGTTTTTGGCAAAGACAGGTCAAATCGTTTCGAAGATACGAGGCAAAAAGTGCCAAAAATTTTGTTTTTGAAAAAGAACGGTGCGGTCGATTTGAAGGATTCAAAAAACATTTTATTTGTATTCACGGAATGAAAAATTAATTAAATTTTTGTAAAGGCAGGTCTAGCAGTTTCGGAGATTCAGGAAGAGTTGATAAAAAAAATGCCACTTGGCGGTCAAAAATGATCATTAGATATATGCACATCAAATTATCAGATATTTTATAGAGATTTTAGTAATAATTAAAAATTTCATTTCTAATTCTTGGGTTTACCTACCAAGATTTATTAATGTTTTGAGTTTTGAGTCAAAATTCTCAAAAAAGCTTAAAATCAAGAAAAGTTACGATCAGCAATTTGCCTTAATGCGCGATGCAATGCACCACTAGTTTTTTTCTGCATTTTCATAATGGCTGTCATAGGATTAATATGTATCAATTTTTTTTATTACCGAAAACGTTAATCCTCCATTTTTTTCGTTCGTCTCAAAATTTTCCTTTGAGTTAAGTTCATATGAAAAGCAAGATTTTGATATCTTCTTGTAACGTCAAGTCTCGACCTATTTATACAAGTTCAAACGTAACTTGTACATCAGCGGTTGTGGTTGTTGTAAATCATTTAGTTGACGCTCTGATGTATTTTTTATTTCTTAGAAAACTTCTCAAACCTAAAAATGAACTCTAGCTGTAAGTAAAATTCTGTCTTAAGACAATTAAGGCATCGTGTCTTAAGGCAAATTGCTGGAACTTCCCGTACCAAAAATTATTATTTTTTTAAAAGCGATTAAAATTCTTGAAAAAAAATTACTTCGAAAAAATTAGATTTTTGAGAAACAAAAAAAAAGTTTTCTTTATTTTGGCATAGTTTGGAAATTCTGAACTTTTTTTTTCAAAGCAATCGTACGTTTAGGTACCTGCATAGAAACGAAATGTCAAAGAGCGTAAGCGCCGCGTCGCTGTCTAACGGATAAACATTGGTACGGAACCCATAGGAATGTAAACAAAATTCATACTTATTGTAAAAATCTCTATAAAATATCTGATAATTTGATGTGCATATGTCTAATGATCATTTTTGACCGCCAAGTGGCTTTTTGTTTTACTTTTTTCATTAGATCTCCGAAACCGCTAGACCTGCCTTTATGAAAATTTGATCAATTCTTCATCTTGTCAATACAAGTAAAATGTTTTTTGAATTTTTAAAATCGAACGTTCCGTTCTCTTAAAAACCGTGTTACCGTTTTTAGCACTTTTTGCCCCGTATCTTCGGAACGGCTAGACCTGCCTCCACCACAAACTAATCAGCACGTCTCCTTATCAGTGCGAATCGAATGTTTTTAAAATTATTTAAATCGGTTGATCGGTATTCTCGAAATCGTCGACGAAAATTTGTATCCACACACACACGCACGCACATACATCACATTTTTTTTAAGGTATGCCAAAATATTCAGAAACCTTTGAAACGTCGAGAAATGCAAAAATTTTCATTTTCGATTATTTTGCGATTACTATAACTTACCCTACGGGAAGTTAAAAATATTTAATATTAACATTGGCATTAAATAATATAAGCGTGTTTGGTACATAAACGCTATCCTATCGATCCTCTATTCCTTTTTTTACTCCAGAAAAACAATTCTGTAAATTGTTCAACATGGATTAAAATAGCAAATTATTATTTAATATTTACTGTATATACACTTCAATTTTACTATAAAGCAATAATTATGAACAAACTTACATAATAAATTTTCGATAATGCTTTATACTAACATTAATAACATTAGTAGACGAAACATACGGCGGAAAGTTAATACATTTTATTAATTCATTAAGTATATTTATTATATTTTTTTAAATTAAGTGTAAACTCAGGGGGTGTCCATTAATTACGTGATCGATCTTTTAAGGATTTTTGGAAAAATAAATACACGTGGTATCTTACTATACTTACATTCTTTTATCAAAGCCCAAAAACCTCACGTGATTAATGGACGCACCCTTAACTTAATAATCAATTTTGCTATTTAGAAAAATACTTATCACTACTGGGTTGCTTAGCTACATTGTCATATAAAAATAATAAAATATTTTCGACTCTATTTTGAAATAATGAAAGCAATGCTTTAATAAAACAATTAAAAAATCATATCAAAGTTTTAAACTGATTTATTTGCTAAGTAACAATGCTGTTAAATATGGGAATTGTAACTTATTCAAGTATCTAACAATATTTGAATTCCGACATCTTCTCAGAATCCAGTTGTGGCCACCATTTCGGCTGGTCCTTTACAATGTGAATTAGCAGTACGTCCTCCTCGTACTCGAATTGCATGGACTTCGGCTTGACATCCTCATATAGATCATAATCGAATCGTGCGAGGACACACTCATTTTCCCCGCTTTTGTCGATTAGTCTAATTATAATTTTATTTTTTACACTAAATCCGTCTATGATGTTCTTCGGCAAACAAGTTGTCATTAAGAATTTTATGCAAACCTTCTCGTGGCTCTGGGTCCACTGGTACGGCAAAATTGGGGGCATCTTGTTTGCCTGCATTGCTTCAATTATCTTCAGTTATCTTTAAAAGATACAATAACAACGAACGAGGATTGATTTACAATTTAGTCAAATTGTGATATAAGGGCAGTCATTTGTTTTGAATGTTTTGATTGGCTTACTAGGATTTGCATAGGTCGTATTTATTCGTTGACAATTCATAATATAGATGTCACCTCTAGATTTTGACGTTCAAAAAACGATGCTAGTGATCACAATTTCTTAATATTCTTCAAAATTACTGCTTTAAAAAATGCTTTCAAATTACAAGCACCAAATCATAATGATTTTATTTAAATATAAATAATAATAAATAATGCGAAAATAATAATAATTGAACTATGTCTCCAAAAGCTGAAACTAAAAAATTACATGAATTTTGCTAGTGCATTTTAATCGTTCCAATGTTATTAAAAGTTAAACATATTAAGCAGAAAATGGTCATAATTTTAGCAAATTTCTAAATAGCTAATCATTTCCAAATAACATGAAATATCTTTTTTTATAATTATTTCAGGACAGTTAAGGTCAATACGATTAGCCCGTTTCGTCAAGTTCTGATGGACTCCCTGTATAGAATCATAATATAATATATTTCAATAAAAATTGTTTCTAAAATCTATATAAAAATAAAAAATTAATTTTATGATGACTGCAATATATTGACTAAAACTTAATATAAAATTGTCGAAAAATTAGCATGATAAATTTCAAAATATAAAAGAAAATGTAAATTTTCAAAAAAGTTATTTTTTTCAGAAATTTTAAAATTTTCAAAATCGTTTTTTTCCAAAGTTTTAAAAAAAATGTTAATACTTTTTTAACTTTTCGTGGAGTAAGTTATAGTATATATCCATATCTTTACGTTTAAGAGATTTCTGAACATTTTGACATACCTTACAATTAGAAAAAATGTGTGTGTGTGTTCAGATATGAATTTTCGTCGACAATTTTGGCAATTCAAAAAATATTTGTTTTGTATTAATGGGGAGACGTGCTAATTAGTCTTTGGCAAAGGCAAGTCCAGGCGTTCTGAAGATACGGGGCAAAATGGTCCAAAAATGATTATTCAATTTTTAAGAGAACAAAGCGTATGATTTGAATGATTCAAAATCTATTTTATTTGTATTAACTAAATGAAAAATCGGTAAGATTTTTGGGAATGCAGGTCTAGTGGTTTAGAAGATCCGTTAAGAAATGGAAAATAAATGCGATTTGGCGGTCAAGAATGATCATTCGCAATATGCACATGTAGTTATCATATTTTCTGAAGATTTTAATGAGTATGAATTTTGTTTACATCTCTGTGGGTTTCGTACTAATGTTTATACACTACTGCGACGCGGCGCTTACGCGCTTCCATATTTCTGTACTAAAACCGCTGCTCACGATTGCTTTTAAAAAAAGTTGAACATTTTTGAAATATAAAAAAAAATCAATTCTTTCAAAATGTTATTTTTTTTTTCAAAAATTTCCAAATTTTTGAAGTCAAATTTTTCTGAAGTTTGCAAAACATTTAAATTTTTTTAGAAATTTTAATTTTAGGTACTGAAAGTTCCAGCAATTTACCTTAAGTTACGATGCCATGCACCGCTAGTTTCTTTATAAAGTTACTTTCATTAATGAGCTTTATTTAAAATTCCGTTGACTGTAAGGGCGGCCAACATTTGAAATAAATCGCTTTCCCGTAGCGGATAATATATAATCGATTGTTGAATTGTTTGCGAACTCCTTCCGTTGCTTCATTTCGTACATACGGTGAAGGACCCTATCTCGCTCTGGCACGCTTTTAAACTACTAATAGAAAACTTCACGAACATGTAATTATTGCGACGCGTACGAAACTTTCTGTTTTAAGTACATTGTACAAGATCAACATATTATTTAATTAATAAGTTTTGTAATATTCATAATATTTATGCCCCATTGATCAACATCAACTGCAGTTTACGAGTTCCGTGCAGAGTATGGTTGGGGGTCGAGCGGGGCTAAAAGGCACGCGGGTAAAAATGTCCACCACCGATATCTAAACCGCGGGTAAAACTAGTGGGGCGCATGGCATCGTGCCTTAAGGCAAATTGCTGGAACTTCCCGTACCAAAAATTATTATTTTTTTTTAAAGATTAACACTGTTGACAAAAATTTACTTCAAAAAAATTAGATTTTTGAGAAACTATAAATTTGACAAAAAATTACTTTTTTTTTTGAAAAAAAAAAATTATTTTTTTGGAAATAAAAATGTTTTCTTTATTTTGACATATTTTGAAAATTTTGAACTTTTTTTTCAAAGCAATCGTACTGCTTTAACTGCATAGAGACGAAATGTCAAAGCGCCGCGTCGCCGTCTAACGGATGAACATTGGTACGGAACTCATAGGAATGTTAACAAAATTTATACTTATTGTTAAAATCTCTATAAAATATCTGATAATTTGATGTGCATATGTCTAATGATCATTTTTTACCGCCAAATGGCATTTTTTTTTTTACATTTTTTACTAGATTTCCGAAATCGCTAGACCTGCCTTCATGAAAATTTGACAATACAAGTAAAATGTTTTTTAAATTATTAAAATCGGACGCGCCGTTCTCTTAAAAACCGAGTTACCATTATTGGCACTTTTTGCCCCGTATCTTCGGAACGGCTAGACCTGCCTTCGCCAAACACTAATCAGCACGTCTCCTTATCAGTATGAATCGAATGTTTTTTGAATTATTCAAATCGGTTGATCGATGTTCCCGAAATCGTCGACGAAATTTTGTATCCGCACACACACACGCACACACACTCACACACATACATCCATTTTTTCTAAGGTATGCCAAAATATTCAGAAACCTTCAAAACGTTCGAGAAATGCAAAAATTTTCATTTTCGATTTTTTTGTCATTACTATAACCCTACAAGAAGTTAAAAATGTATTCATCTCCAGAACATTAACAATCGTCATTTCATTTCGAATTCAATTTCAAAAAAAAATACTTGCCTAATTTACACAAAATTGTAAAAGTGCTCCCGTATAGTCACAGTCTAAACGCATTTGCAAATAATTCTGTGCGACATTTTCACTTACACTGTGCTTAGCTTGGCTGCAATTTCACATTTTTCAATAGTTTTCACAAAGTTGGAAAAGTGCTTCAGTACATAAACAGTCTAAACGCACTTGGGTAAACATTTGTACCAGAGTGGCGCTTAGACTGTGCTTAGCCTGGATAATTTTTTGAATTTTTAATTTTAATTGAAAAAAAAATTAGGAACAAATTTTTTTTTTCCAAAAGCAATTATTTTGTTAAAACAAGCTGAAATTTTTTTGAATTATTTAAATCGGACGCTTAGTTCTCTCAAAAACTGTCATTTTTTAACATTTAGCTCTGTATTTCCGAAACCACTTGGCCTACCTTTGCCAAAGACTTATAACCACTTTTTCCCGTCATTACGAACTGAATGTTTTTTGGATCATGCAAATCGGATGATTCGTTCTTTCAAGAACTCGATTTCTATTTTCTGCACTCTTTGCTCCATATCTCCGTAACGGCTGGACCTGCCTTTGCCAAAAACTAATCAGCACATCTCCCTATTAATAGGAATCGTATGTTTTTTAAACCATTCAAATCGGTTGATCCGTGCGCCCGAAAACGTGGACGAAAAAATGCGGACATACAAAACACACACACACACACACACATCCATTTTTTTTTTGAGGGTATGCCAAAATGTTCAGAAACCTTCAAAACGTAGAGAAATGCAAAAATTTTCATTTTCGATTTTCGGCCCATTACTATAACTACCCGACGGGAAGTTAATTAAGAATTTCTTAACGAAAATATTTGAAAGTAGAAGGAAAAAGATTTATAACCAGCCATCATCTTGATTCTTACGACGCGCTATCGGGAGAAAGACGGCGATGTTTGAAAATCCATAACAAAAGGATTTTCTTTAATTGTTGTGAGCACTGCTGCTTAGTTTACGAGACTTTAAAATAATTCCTAAGTATACATTATTTAAAGGTTTTATGAGATGTTTTATTAATTTTAATAAAGATGTTTTATTAATTAAAAGCTTACACATAGGTGGGGCAAGAAGAACAAATTGAACTTTTACCCTGGCATAGGCGTAACAAATTAAAAATACCAAATAAAAAAGTAAATTATGTTAAAAAAGGAAATTTTACAAGAGATAAATTAAATATTCTACCTCTGTTTATGAATATTTCTGATAAAATACCAGATCAAGGTTATTTACCGTGTTTTCTCTGTAAAATGTGCACTATGAAATTTATATTTTGCATTAGTTGAATAATGTAGCTATTGTTTTGTAAAATCCCTTTAAAATTGAAATAAGACGCTGAATCTGTTTGTTCTCTGGCCGTCCCAATTTACTCCGCCTGTGGGATAAAAAGAGCTAAGTGACAAATTTATAAAAAACACATTTTTACACTGATGAAGTAGCTGAAAATTTTACTGAACATAGTCACATAGTTGTTTGATATGTGTTATTTGTTGTGATATATATAATCGATTTGGTTTTCACAATATAATTGCACAAAGTCGTATTGAACCTTTGTGCCCCGCCCTACTCTAACACAAAATTCATTCAAGTTTATATTGATTATAATTAATTTCAATAACAGCTATGCTGCACTCACATTTTTCAACTGCTTTATGCTTTGTTTATTAATTAATCAATTAATTAATAATAATTTAATTTGAAAAATTTTATTTTTTGTTATGGTTATTTGTGAAGCTACTGTTCAATATGTATAAAAGGAATATTGCAAACGGAGATGATTTACGAATATATTGATGTAAATGTATTTAATATTCGAAATGGATGAATGGCAAAGCGTAAAGCTTAATATTGCTTTACAAAAGCAAATATGCATATGCAATTAATATTTCAAATAGGGTAGAGCCGCTTGAAGGTCTGCGGGTAAAAAGGTCCACCGCCGAGATCTCAAAAACAAGTATATATAGGAATTTTTTAACGAGAATATTTGAAAGTAAACGGCAAAAGATGAATAACCAGCCATCACCTTGATTCTTACCACGTTGATTTCAGGACATATACGGCAACGTTTGAAAATCTGCAACAATAGTTCTTTCTTTCGTTATGAGGTTTTTTAATTGTGAGCGCTTTTGTTTAGTTTACGACACCTTAATATAATTTTTAATTAGGGGGCGTCCATTAATCACGTGAGCGAGTTTTTAAGGATTTTTGGACCCCCCCTCCCCCATGGTGATATTTGGTGATATTCAAAATTACCCCCCCCCCCACCAAACATCACGTGTATTTTTAGTTGCGTGAAAAAACTAAAAAAAAATTCTTTTTTTGAAAATGTTTGAATTTTTTTTAAAAATCAGTTAAAAAATAAATGCACGTGATATCTCACTATACCCCCCCCCTCCCCCTCGTGATATTTCGTGATTAATGGACGCCCCCTTATACGTTATTTCATTGTTCTATAATATGTATCGTAATTTTTAACTTAAATTCAACAGTTTTTAACGACTTAACATCTTAACGGGGTTTTACGGAATTTGGTGAAGACAAAAGCGCAATAACAATTTCACTATAAAGCAATAATTATGAACAAACTTACATAATGAATCGTCGATAATGCTTTATACTAACATTAATAATATTAGTAGACGAAACATACGGCGGAAATTAATACATTTTATTAATTCATTAAGTATATTTATTATATTTTTTTTTATAAATTAAGTGTAAACTCAAGGGGTCCATTAATTACGTGATCGATCCTCCCTTTCACGTGATTAATGGACGCCCCCTTCACATAATAATCAATCTGGCTATTTTGAAAAATACTTATCACTACTGGTTGCTTAGCTACATTTTCTGTAAATAATGAAAGCAATGCTTTAATAAAACAATTAAAAAATCATATCAAAGTTTTATACGGATTTATTTGTAAAGAAATAATACTGTTCAATATTGGAATCGTGAATTATTTAAAAGTATTTGAATCCAAGCATGTTTTCAGAGTCCAGCTGAGGCCACCATTCCTTCTTATCCTTCACCATGTGAATTGCCATTACGTCCTCCTCGTACTTGAAATGCATGGCTTTTGGCTTGACATCCTTATAAAGATAGTACTCAAATCGCCTGAGGACACTCTCGTTTTCCCCGCTTTTGTCGATTATCCGAATAATCACTTTATTCTTAACAATGAATCCGTCTATCATATTTGTCGGCAAACCAGTCGTCATCAGGAACTCTATGCACACCTTCTCGTGGGTCTGGGTCCATCGATAGGGTAAAATTGGGGGCATCTTGTTTGTCTGCATAACTTATCTTCAATTATCTTTATTACGAAGGAAAATTTATTTACTTTACACAGATTGTGAACTTTTTTAATGACAGTAATTTGTTTTCAATGTTTTGATTGGCTTACTAGGATTTGTATAGGTCGTATTTATACGTTGACAATTCATAATATAGATGTCACTTCTAGATTTTGACGTTCAAAAAACGATGCTATTGATCGCAATTTCATAATATTCTTCAAAATTACTGCTTTAAAAATGTTTTGAATTTACAGGCACCCAATCATAATGATTTTATTTAAATATAAATAATAAGTTATTCATTTCGTTGTGAGGTTTTTTAATTGTGAGCGCTTTTGTATAGTTTTCGACACCTTAATATAATTTTTAACTAGTTGGTATTGGTATTTTGCCTTATGGCAAGTTACATGAAATTTCCGATATGTGTAAATAATCGTCTTAATCTATAATAAATTCATTTATGAGTGATTAAAAAAAGTATTTGAAGTGGATTTATTACACATTATTAATCGAACACGTTAGGAACCCGGCAGTATCTTCTTAAAGCAAATTTTTAACATTCAGTATTTTTTTATAGTTGAACCAGTTTCCGTAGGACTATAATGCTTTAGTATGTTTATTAAGACTAGGTACTCTATCGCTATACCAAGTAAATCGTGTAATTTCAATTTTAACAAACGTCAAAAAAACAATTTCTCACACTTTGATGAATTTTTAAAATTAAACTTTATGTCGTAAGGCCGTAATATTTCAAGAAGTTGTATAAGACAGACCACGATATATGTTACCAAAAAAAGTTTCATAAAAATCGGCTCAATTTTTTTTTCGACAACGAATTGCAAGAAACGGCTCGGTAGATTTTCACCTAAAACTAATCAGTATCATTTCCAACTAATATCTTTTGAACAGTTTTTGATTTTTTAAAATCGGTTCGGTAGTATGGGCTTAAATGTGGACGAAAAGTTTAACACTTTTTTCTAAATTTCAAAGGAACGGCTCGGCCGATCGTCGTACAAAACTGACAAGCGATAGTCCTCATTGAGACACATCAAATGCTTTACAAATTTCTGAAATCGGTTCAGGCATTTTTGAGCAAACGTCTATGAAAGGTCTAATTTTGACAAGCGCCAAAAACACGATACTAATTTTTGCAAACTTCGACGAATTTTTAAAGCTAAACGAGTTGTCGTAGGGCCGTAATATTTTAGTATGATCTAGAAGACTATGGTATCTACTGTCAAAAAATAATAACACACACACACATGCACGCACGCACATACTTTTTCCAAATTTGGTCTCATTCGATTCAGAATGGCTTGAAACGTCGAGAAAACATTAAATTAGCGAATCGGATTTTTTTATGAAAACATAATCTTTTTCGGGAAGTTAAATATACGTTATTTCATTGTTCAAAATATGTATCGCAATTTTTGACTTCAATTCAACAGTTTTTAATGTCTTAACGTCTTAACGGAGTTTTACTGAATTTGGGGAAGACACAAGCGAAATAACGTGTCGTTTGACGTTCGGCTAAATTATATTGCATGATAAAATCTATTGAACAACTAAATATATTAATTGAAATATATTAATGCTTATTGATAGATACCTTAAAAAAATCTGAATTTCATGAAATACTATTCAATTATTATTTGGGAATAAAACAGTGCTGCAGTTTCCATATTTCTTACTCTAATCTCACATACATTATTCTTAGGTTCAAGTTTTAATACATTTTTTATAACTTTTACTGCTTAATTTTAAAATATATTACATGAATTTAGTGCATATAATTTTCTTCACTCATAGACCAATTTTATTAGACGGTTTCTAAATATGTAACGATATTTTTATTTTCTCAGTCCTTTTTTCAAATGAAGCCACTTTGCATATAAATTAGGTTTTTCATTGTGGAACCTTTTTTCTGGAAACAGTATATATATTATGCATACATTGTCAGGCACTACTTTTTATATCCAACATGAAATGGTAGAGAAGGAAATATTTATACTTTTATTTACTGCTTTTTTATGTAACATACATATATTCTATAGTCTGCAGGTAATAAACTTTAGCGTCGACTAATGATAAAAAAAACTAGTACTCTATCGTAACTAGTTTTTAAATTTGCTTTTTTAGAAAAAACAAAATTTGGGTTTTCTGATATTTATTTTGGGCTTGTCTTCGGTTCATTTTTTGAAATTTATTTAAATAATGAAAAGTTTGAAAGACAATCTGCCTTTTTGAAGAGACTTCGTTAATTTTTCCTTTTCTTATATTAAGTGTGGTCAATTATATTAGTACGATATGTGACAATTTCTTCATATTGTTTCTATATACATTTATATATGTATTTTATAACAAAAAAATATTATCTAGTTCAACTTCCACAAATCGTACTTGTTATGTTATACCGCTTACCGATTAAACCGCAAAATATGATATTAGTGTTCATTGGGCGATGACGAGGTGTGAAAATGTTCAAAATTTACAGTTTTCTGACTTATTAGATAATAGATATATTTCTAACAGATATATGAACGTACAGATTATATTATCATTTAGGTTCATATCAGTTTTTCTTCTTTTGAATTCGGCGGTCAGGATAAAAATAAATATATTAAATTAGTTCTATACAAGTAACAGATAAAATAGTATTATGTACGTATATACATGGTCTGTTCAAAAAGTACCCGGAATTACTAATAATTAAATTTCGCGGGTCTGGAGTGTCTGATTGTCAAAATTTTTTTTTTATTGTGTTGGTATACATGCCCCTAAAGTATGATGAAATTTTCAGCTATATTCACTGTTTACTTTGTCTGTGGTAGTCGCTAAGGTTCGACGTGTTTTTCTGAGCTCGGCGATTTTTACAATGGAAGAATTGAAAAAGTCAAAGAATTTGTATTAAATTTTGCGTAAAAAATGAAATAAAGTGTTGCAAAGTGCAAAAATTCACCAGATATGGCTCCGTGTGACTTTTTCCTATTCCCAAAGTTGAAGAGACCCATGAAAGGACGGCGGTTTTCCTCGATTGAAGAAAATCGCCGAGAGTGCTCAAGGACATATCAAAAAGTGAATATCAAGGGTGCTTCGAAAATTGGAAAAAACGCTGGCATAAGTGTATTATATCTGGGGGGGACTACTTTGAAGGGGACCACATTAATGTAGACGAATAAATAAATATTTTTTTGAAAAAACGAAAATTACGAAAACTTTTTGAACAGACCTCGTATATATACATATGGTATTAATATGACGAAAATGTTATTTTAAAAGTATTTTTTAATAAAATTATTAAAGAAAATTATAATTATTTCATTTTCTACTTCATTCCAATAATATGATTTTCATCTCAGATTTCTTCGACATCGCATGATCCCCACGGATTACATTGCATTATAATTCAAATATAATTCCACGGAAGCATACAATTTGTAAGAGAAATGTTATTTTTATATTCTGCCTCTTATTAAATTTAAACATGAAGCAAAAGTATCTTTATCCAAGTCATTTAATAATGGATATTCTAGAAGTCTATGAATGCGGTGATACTCGAGCTTCTTCGTCTAGTTTTCTTTCACTGAAAATTGTATCTTATGAATTAATGTAGTTGATATTGGAAAATGAAAGAAATTCTTTGTGTGATCTTTATACCATGGAGACTGTTTTAATATCAAAGTAATATTTGCTTTGGAAATTTATTGTTTTCAAAAAAAAAATCGAATTATATTCGAATTTTGATATTTCACGTTATGTTCATAATTTGTTATTAAACTGAGATGTAGAAAGGTTATTATGACCACATATAATAATATTTTATTGTTTTAAAAATAATAATACTTTAGTTTTTTTACTTTGGAGTTAAAAAATGTTATTAATTATAATAATTTAATATAAGATAAATTTAATTTTCTATCTATTTTATAAGTTACTACAGGTCTGTCTGACTACATACATTAATGCATTTGAAAGCTTCAATCAGCTTTCACAACGCTCTGCATCATCAACTTCAAAATTGCTAAATAGAATTTTGCAGATCAGTTTTGGCACTGGCTTACTGCCAATATACCTTCTCGACTCACATCGGTTAATTTCCTTTTGATATCTTTACATGATCTATAAGAAAAAGTGGAATGTGACGGAAATGTAACATATAGCTTCTCAAATATCAACAAAAAACTACTATGTAAAATGAATTAGACGTGTTTCAAAATTTAAATTATTTTTGGAGATGTAGTTTGCCCAAGACAATCCTCCACTGTTTCATTCCTAGGCGAAAGTTTTGTGTTTTTCGATATTATAACCACGATTTCTCAACTTCTACCAGATCGATTTACTTGGATTTTGTACGAGTCTTCTTTATAGATTGCTTTTCAGTACGGACTACAGTTAACCCTAAATTACTATTTTAACTATTTTTAAAAAAAATGAAAATATCAAAGAAAAGTTGTAAAATATATATTTTTATCAGGCAGTCTATTTTGTGAAACATTTTTTTAACTTCTCCGCAGTTCATACGATTACGACATTAATACAGATTGATAACATTCCTTTTTTTCGTTCAGATTATTTGAAGGGCTAAAATCATGATCAAGTGCCAAATTTTTAAGACCCCTCACCTCATTACCTTCTAGAATTAAAGCTTTGACTGTTTTATTTTTTTATATATCCTCAAAAGGTTAATTAATAACTTGTAGGAACAAATATCGTAAAAATATTATTTGCCCTTTTTATGGCTTCTCAAAAATCGCATAAAATTCAAGACTCTGTACCAAAATACCACCTTAAGTGAAATTTGTTGAGATAAATTCAAAATTAAATTTTCTTTCGATGGAAATATTACTCAACATATATTTTTTTTAATTACAATATCTGTTAAAACTGCAAAATAATGATATGTTAAAGTTGTAAGAAGTATATTAGAAGATATAATTAAATAGTATTTTAAATTGTACTAATTGATATCGAGATGCAATTTCATTCTGCATTTTTTCACCGAACATTTTTTTTTAATATTAACTACAGTTTTTCCTGTAGGGTGTTCAAATGCAAAATCCGATATATTACGAGCAATTATTCGAAATATTTCATAAATTCGTGAAAATATCATATATAGCATAATACAGCGTTAGATTAATCTCAAAATTTTTAGTTTTTTCTCCAAATATCGTAACTTTGTATTTTAAACGGTTTTGCCTATGGGTGAGACAGACTCTTGACTGATACTTCGATTATGTTGTAAACTATGTATTTAAAATATTTTATAAATTCATAAAGAAACTATATAAAGTATTTGTACTTTTGATTACGTAGTTATAGAATTTATTAAAACTCTCCTTCGATAATTCAGGTTGTTGGGTTATAATTAAACCCTTGTAGCTGTGGACTGTATTAAACACTGATTTGTTTGTATATTATGTATTTGTTGCAGTTCTAATTACAATCACTGATTTGTTACTAAGTTATAATGAAAGAAGATATATTTATTTTTATTAGTTCAATTAATACACTTTGCTACCCTTTCTACCAGGGGTAGCAACCATCCCGTGTAAATCTTAATGCCCTGAAGTTTGTCACCTTCATGGCCAATATAATAAAACAAAAAGACATCCGAACAGTATTATACATTGTTTTTGCCTCTGATAGACGAGCAAATTTAAAACTTGGAATCAAATTTTATGTCTTCAATTATTTTTTCCTCGATTATTATTAATTATGTGTCTTTTTTTCTTAAAGATGTCGCAAGAAGATGAGAGTACAGAACAGCCGAATCAAGATCAGGGCGCGCAGCATGCGAAGAAGGCCCGCACGGCGGAAAACAAGGTGTCGATGAGGCCACCTCAGATTGTTCCGAAGAATAAAATTATGAGGGATCAAGAGAATCCATTGAGCAAGAGGAGCAGGCAGAGAAATAATAAGCGAAATAAGTTGAAGCAGACCAACCAACAGAATTGGAAGCAGGTTCATTATGGAAATAATAGGTAGGTTTAGAGAATTAAATTTAAAAATTAAAAAATCAGTTGAAATATTTTTCCCACAGTATTACAACCTGCCTGGTTAGGCAATCAGTAATTTCGGTGGTAATGTGTAGATATAAGATTTTAAAATGCTATTCAGTGGTAGTCATTTTAGGTTTGAAAATAGATTAGATAAATATACAGAAATAATCAGTCTATATTACATGCTATTTTGCTAAATCTTAAGTGTTTGTTCTTTTGAGTCTTCTGGGTATGTTAGAGGAATGCAAGTTTTTTAAAGTTGGCTCGGGCGATATTCTGTTACCATGAACTTATTGGAGTCCTGGTAGTTTAGTCAGTTTAGGACAGTTTAGGACAGTTTAATTTTAGTTCTAAAATATACTAAATTAGTTCAAAATGTACTGAACTTTTAGTCCGCAGAATATTATTTTTCGTCTTACTTCAACATACTACAAATTGAAACGGCATTGCTCTTGCTGATAGACTGCTATCAGAGAAAACTTTTGATATGCTTCGGAAATTAACATGATTGTAAAATGACATTTATTGATTGTACATAATCTATTAAAAATGAATACATCTAAACATCTTTCCAAGTTATTATAATTGCTAGTGTTCCCAGTCGTTTGTACTACAATCCAATTTAATTCTTAAATCGAAATTGAAACTAAAACTCATAATCCAATTCATTTAAATGACTCTGCTTTTGCGGTAGGCTTTTATTAGAGAAAACTTTTGATTAATAAACTTACCTAATCAAGAAAAAAATTACTATTATAATAACAATGTAAGTTAATGTAATGTTAGTATTCCAAGTCGATTGTACTACAATCCGGTTTAATTCTTGAATCGGAATTTAAATTTAAATTCATAATCTTATTTTGTAACATTGCTTTTTCTGGAATGCTGGCAACAGAGAATTTTTTTATTAATATATTTAGGATAATAATAAAATTTACATTATTAACATGAATGTAAAAGATGTAATACTAATTGAAATTATTCGAAAAAAAAATCTTACTAAGTTAATATAATCTTAGTCAATTATAGTACAATCCTATTTAATTCTTGAATCGGAATTGAAATTTAAATTTATAATCCAATTGGTATAAAATCACATTGTTTAGCTGGTGGACTATTATCAGAAAAACTTTTGATTAATATGCTTAGGAAATTAATATGAATGTAAAGATATCATTCATTGATCGAATTTAATCGAGAAAAAAAGATTAATTATCTTACTTATTGTAAGTTAATGTAATCTTAGTGTTCCTAGTCAATCGTACTACAATCTGATTTAAGAATTAAATCAGAAATGACATTTAAATGCATTATCCAATTTTATATAAATGACATCGTTGCTTTTACTGGTAATCATACGAAAATTATTTAGATTATTTAATTATATTTAATTTTGGCAATCATATAGAATAATTGATTAGCAGGATTTCAAATTATTTTTCTGAATAATTTGTTTTATTTAATGTTAGCTTTATAACGTTTTAACTACATACTTCAAACATAACTAGCTGAATATGGAAGCTATTAATTTATATGATTGGAGGGAAAATGTTCATGCATTTGTTTAATTAAATTTATATTAAAATCATTATTATTATCGCATCGACTATATATTTTTGCTGAAGTTTAATCGTCGTTGTGATCTATATGTCACCCACGCATTAATTTAAACAATGGTGTCGTACATTTACGGAGTAAATAATAGGTAATATATCGGTCATCGATGATGTGTGAAAATTCAAATGATTTTCTGCATTATTTTTTCAATTAACACTATTTTGATATGCTATTTAAATAGGCGTCATGAAACGCAGTAGAGTTTTGTTCACTTTTTGTATAAATTATTATGTTCACAATGGTTTTCAATATAGCATATGCTTTATATGTGCTTATTATTTATTCAGTCCATGCACGCCACTTATTAAACATTCATTGATATAAATGTATTTTACATTACTTTAACGATTGTTATTTACTGTTGATTGTTTTGTTGTACGACTACCATTGAGTAACCAATCTTTTTAAGAATGTACACTGAAAATTATATCACGAGCCATCTTTTTAGAAAATGATTTTAATTTAGATAAATAAAAATATAATGATAATTCTGCGGTTTATTCATATTGATAAAAGATATATCATAAACCACTAAACATAGGTTTAAGTGTTGAATTTTCAATATGATTGGTTTTTTAATGATACTATAGAAAAACAATAATGTAATAGTCAGATAAGATTTTTTCAAAAAAAAAATTACTCGATTTTAAAAAAAAATCTCCAACTTCTAAATCGTGACTACAGCAACAAATTTATCATTCTTCTATTAATGTGTCCTTTAGTGATTTTTTTGTGATCTTTTTTGTGGAGGCTTTTGTTTATTATTTGCCTTGAAATTTGCAAGTAACAGCTATAGCACTTCCTATTAATAAACATTAATTAATCGTTAACTTTAATATTCTTGGAAATCAAGTTTATAAATTTATTTTACTGTAGCTGGAAGCTCAACCACTGCGCTACCAAATTTTATATTTTTCTCATGAAATATTCAAAAACGAATGATGTTATACGTTTACTTTTTATAATGTTTTTTAGTTATAACGACAAATTATTTTAATAATTTAAAGAATCAATTTTATTTTTAAAAAGAATGAAAAGAGGCAAAATGAATTTTATTAGATTGGCATCTAAGTAAGTGCGAATTTTTGTTAGAAAATTAAAGACGTTTTTTCATGCAACTAAATATGTTTTTTTTGAAATGCATCGTCGATTTTAATCACTGGCTTTTAGTCATCTTTAAAGCGGCATCATTATCCTACTTCCATGAAACGTCTGGTTTTTATTAGCAAAAAACTGAATCAGGTACAATTTGATATCATCATTTTTTATTTTTTTTTTAAGTCAAGGATTTTGGTAAAGAACGAAACTAAAAGTAATCAGATGGTGTAATGTCAGGACTATATGTTAGATTTGGCAAAACATCCCAACCAATCTCCAAAAAATTTTTGCGTGTGGCCAAATATATGTGATCTTAGTAATGGAATAGCTTTTTTCAACTGCATTGTTCAACTCCGTTAGTTGTTTAATGTAGATATCAGAATTGATCATTCTACTGGTGGTAACAGTTCAAAGTAGACAATGTTTTTAAATCAACTTCAACAGTACGACCAGAGCGTTTTTCATCTTCGAGTGAAAAATCACCCAAACGTAATTTGGCAAACCAATTTTGACATTGCCGTTTTTAAGACTTTGTTACCATAAACGTATGATTAAGATGCCTCTTTACCCTTGCAGAAATAAGAGAAAAAATGACAAAAAATTTTCATTTTTCATTAACCGATGGATAAAACTTTTTTTTACTGATGGACATCTAAATTGTCTACTAGTATTATCCAATAACAAAGGTATTTTATATTTAGACTACGTTAGCAAACTTACAAATTCGATTTTATCCATTTAAGCTGAAAACCGCACTTACTTAGTTGCCAACCTAATAGTTGTTATTTGAATAGAACATATTTTTGCGTTTGATAACCTGGATAACAAAATGGTTTATTCAAAATATATCATACATTTTTCATTAACCAGGTATGTTCTTTCCAATGACGTCCAGATTTCTAATTTCTCGATTCTTGTAAATAATAAAAAAATGTTCTTATCAAACTAATACACACGTTACTGATACGGTACTAACATATGTGACGTAAGATCGAAACGTGTCCCTACCCGAGCGTGAGCGCTTATGATAGCAGCCTCTTCCTTCGATATGCTCCAATCTAATTGTTTTTCAAATGTAAATATTATCATATGAAGGAGCATCGTTTTTCTATAAATCAATGAACCGTATATTTTTAACATTATCGTTTTATTGCATAACACATATATTAGTCACGTTTTATTTTGTTCAAAAAATTCTTTCAAAATAATTCTACCATATGTTGACGTACAAAGTGTTTACACATTTATTTCATGTGTTATTATATGTGCTTCCAAATCGGATTTGTTTAAAATTCTAGGTTTGATTATTGCCTCATGTTTGTTCCTACATAATTTAGATTAAATATATATGTATAAATATGTTTAGGATAATTAATTTTGATGTCTAAAATGATTACAATTTTAGAAGGGATAGTATTAAATAAAAAAGGAAAACCTTTTAGAAAATTTTTATTTTTTCATTTGTTTCCACATATAATTTTCTATCAATATCAGTGATAATGAACAAATTATCTAATAAGAACTATAAAATATATCAATATTGATAAATATAATGTACATAATTGGCACTAGCCTTCTGTAATTGTGAATTAGCCACGAAAAATCTGCTCATAGTCTCATAGAATTATTCAATTTTTTTATAGGCTGCTTATACATATTATAATAAAACAGTAGATGAATATGTGGTTATAGTTATAATGAATCGTAACCATTTTCTGAGATGATCGAGGTATACTTTTGTTTTTGAGATCTGGTCCATGGTATGAGAGCACCACTAATCAATGATTCCTTTCCTTCCCCTGTTTATTACTCCCATTACCAATTTATTACCATTAATCCAATTCACTCTTATGAATTTTCTTTTCCAAACTTCTGTTTCTAGGCTCACTGATCTGGTGCTTTGTTTTTCAGTTCTCTGCATTTTCTCTTCTCGTGTAAGTCATCGATCATTTACACTCATTTTTTTTGTTTTTCTTCCAGTCATTTTAGTACTTCCATTCTTCATGCAGCGACGTCGTGTAGAAGGCATTTTTTTGCAGAATGGGTCCGATCTAGTTTCCTTTCTTTTCAATGATCTTGCTCAGTAGAGAAAGAACTCTACTCTTCCCAGAACTTCCTTTGTTACTTTATCTGTTCACTCTATCTTCCCCATTCGTCTACAGCACCACATTTCAAAACTCTCCAAATTATTTTTATCGGCCTTTCTTAGAGTTCATGTCTCTGATCCGTAAAGAGCTATGCTCCAGACATACATTTTATTAACCTGTTTCGAAAGTCGAGACTCAGTTTGGTCGTCAGTAGCGTCCTTCGTGAATACCACTTTGGAGCTTGCGATCCTTGCCAATAGTCAAAGATTTATACGCATGAGGAGTATAGTTGCTAATACACAAAATTCTTTCACTACTTCATGACGAGTATACTCAATTTAAAAAATCAGAAGATTTCTATGAATTATTACTATTTTAAGGGGGTTGTTCTTTTTTTTATTGTTCTTTGATTCGGTTTTGAGATTTTTTGATATTATGAAAGCTAAAAACCTTAGAATTATTTAAAAAAAATCATCTCAATATCTATTTTTTTGACGAAGTTATAGATATATTTATCTCTATATGTATGATCCTCTGAAAGCGTTTTTTTATCGCTCGCGAGCTATTGTATGCCAGCTGCCTCTTTTTTCATTATAATACCTCATGCACATGACCTTTTTAATGTGTCAGCATCTTTGAACACCATTGTGTATTTAGTACATTAAATTAAAAGGTATATTTAGTACATTATATTAAAAACTTTAAATACGTTTTTCTCAAATTGACTTTTTTCAATGCGGTGCCACAAATTAAAAAAAAACTACAAGTCGGATTTTTAATTTGTTCACCACTGCAATACCTAGTCCCCCTACCTCAAACAACTTGATAACATTACGCAAAAAAATTTTGCGAAGCTTCTCCCCCCCAAAAAAGGTCTTTTTTGACACTTTTTTTTAAATAGCTGCCATTTTTTTCCTTCTTGCTTTTTTTCTCTCATTTTGGTAGGGGGACTGGATTCAATTTTCTTCTTCAACGTAGTTTCTTTTTTTTTTTTGTTTTGCGCAACAGATTTATCTGTGGCACCGCAAAAAAGATCGATTTTGCAAGACCGACTTTGGCGCCCCCTGGTTAAAAAATGACGGCGCAAAAAAGAAGAAAATCACGTAATATTCTATGACTTTGTAATTTTTGTTTAAAAAAAACCGCATGTCTCTATGATAAATACATTTCGAGAAAAACAAAAACAAATATCTTGCATTTTTTGTAAGAAAAAAAGAACAACCCCCTTAATACATTGAATGTATTTTAAATATGAAAAAATATACAAGAAAAAATAATGTAACATTTTTATTCAATTTTTTATTTCTTTGAATAGTGTTGTTTAATTTTGATATTAATTTATTATTTATATCACTAGGCACAAGAACAACAATGCTTCCACCGGTGGCGCCGTGAAGAACAATAACAAAGACGAGCAGCTGCAGCACAAAACCAGCAACATGCGTTCCCGGAACGTTTTCTTGAACGCGACGTTCACCATGGGCCGAAAGCGCGCGATGACATTTCCCGGAATATCGAAGTTCTTCCTTCCCTACAAGCGGCCGCGCAAAGAGTGCATCATACCGCCCACCAAGTTCCTGCTGGGCGGCAATATAAGCGACCCTTTGAATTTGAACAGCCTACATGACGAGGAAAGTGGCGCATTCAATAAAACGACAGATGACATACCGGCTATGACGCCAGAAGCTGCGACACCGGTTAGTCCGAAGGAAGAAAAATGTGAAGGGAAAGATTCGGCAGCTTGCAAGAAGGAGGAGAATAAAAATAAATGTACGGAAATTATTGTGAAAGTTGAACCTGCGGATGAGAATTTGACTCATAACGCACAGCCACAAGTAAGTTCAGAAATTTTAAAGCGATAAGTCTTTTAACCCTTTTGCTACGAAGCGTATGTTGACTTGACCCTTGCTTCAAGATTTATCATCACTCCAAATTAAATTATTGAGAAGTTTAATTTGCAATTATAATTTTTAACTTCCCGTAGGGCAAGTTATAGTAATAATCGCAAAAAAATCGAAAATGAAAATTTTTATATATCTTTACGTTTCAGAGGTTTCTGAACATTTTGGCATACCATTAGAAAAAATGGATGTATGTGTGTGTGTGTGTGTGTGCGTGTATGTATGTACGTGTGTGTATGTATGTGCGGATACAAATTTTCGTCGACGATTTCGGGAACACGGATCATTCGACTTGAATAATTCAAAAAGCATTCGATTCGTATTGATAAGGAGACGTGCTGATTAGTTTTTGGCGAAGGCAGATACAGCCGTTCCGAAGATACGGGGCAAAAAGTACCGAAAACGGTAACTCAGTTTTTAAGAGAACGGAGCGTCCGATTTTAATGATTCAAAAAACATTTTACTTGTATTGACAAGATGAAGAATTGATCAAATTTTCATGAGGGCAGGTCTAGCGGTTTCGGAGCTCTAACGAAAAAAGTAAAAAAAAAATGCCATTTGGCGGTCAAAAATGATCATTAGACATATGCACATCAAATTATCAGATATTTTATAGAGATTTAAATAATAAGTATAAATTTTGTTTACATTCCTATGGGTTCCGTACCAATGTTTATCCGTTAGACAGCAACGCGGCGCTTACGCGCTTTATATTTTGTCTCTATGCAGTTAAAGCAGTACGATTGCTTTGAAAAAAGTTCAGATCTTCCAAAATATGTCAAAATAAAGAAAAAAAAATTTTCACAAAAAAAAATTTATTTTTTTAAATTTTTTTAGAATTTTTTTTTTTTTAACTTTTTCAAGAAAAAGTAATTCTTTGTCCAATTTATAGTTTCTCAAAAATCTTATTTTTGCGAAGTAAAATTTTTTCAAAAATGTTAATCGTTTTTAAAAAAATAATAATTTTTGGTACGGGAAGTTCCAGCAATTTGCCTTAAGGCACGATGCCCTAATTGCCTTAAGACAGAATTCCACTTACAGCTAGTTAGTTCTTTAGTAGTGTATCTTTCAATTTTTAAATACTTTATTGGTAATGGTTGAAAAATCTTAAAATACTTGTTGTGGCTGGATCGTTCAGTAGCGCTACTGGGCGGCTACCTGTTCCGTACAGCAGTATCACTTCTGCGAAAAACACAGCCGTAGCGAAAGGGTTGAATATGTTTTGGGTATATATAGTTACGAAAATTAGCTATGGCTGTTAATAAATTGTATTTCTAATGTCAGAGACTTGAATAATTTAAATATAACTTTGTTTTTTTGTAAATTGATGTGCTTGCTGCAGTAGTTACAAAAAATAAGTTTCTTATTTTTCATTATTTGTTTGATATTGACTTTATATATTGGATGATGTTTTTTTATTTTTCTTTCATTTTCGCTACTAGTGTCTTCTACGGCGACACTCGCTTGACCTGTGCGTACAAATGTTGTCCATAGACGACATGCATTATGTCAATTTTTGCTTCAAAATTCATCACTCCGAAATAAATTGTTGAGAATCAAAGTTTTCTATCGTAATTTTTAGTTTTTTAGAAGTGTAATTGTTGATTTTGAAATACATTTTTGTTAACAATAATTAAAATTTATTTAAATTTTAAAATGTATTGTGTAAATGATACTTGGGTAGCTCGCTGGCCGTAGCGAAAGTGTTAAATTGGTCATTAAAAGAATATCATAAAAAATATATTCTGATTTGAGCGTATTTTTCACCCTGTAGTTGAAAGCTTTGCGACAATTTTTTTTTTAAATATTTCAACGTATTCTTTGCAAACTGTTCAAAATGGATATTCATCACATTTTTGACGATTATAAATAAATAAAATATCAATAAAACTATGTTAATGTATAAATAGTGAAAAAAATCCCAGTTGCACTTGAAAAATACTCAATCGAAGCTAGCCAACGCACTATTGACAAATGAATACGATTCGAAGTTAAAAAAAAAGCGACATAAAGTATTTAGCTGACTTACGAATTTGCGGTTGACAAAATAGATCTTCTGTTTTTATCGAAAAAGTAAATATAGTTTTTGATTTGATTGATCTAATATCATAATTTTATTCATCTTATCATGGTGTACTCAGTTTTATTACTTTGCTCATTTGTTGTGCAAGTACCAAATATCTTTCACAAGTTTCATCAACATTTTAATATGATATTTTTAATTTTAATTATTTTCTTTTACTCTAGCACCAAGCGCCAAGTACACCAGCCCCAAGTAGCACCCAGTCCGGCGATCGTGTCCAGGTTATAGTGCCACCTAACATGTTTGACCCCTTAAATCTTCTGCATCCACATGAAGAAGATGCAGAATATGAGAAGCAACTAAGTTTATCTTCGCCTATGAAGAAAAAGGCTCGCAGTCGAAACAATAGGAAACGAAGGGCGTCGAAGGCTAATACTAGCACTGCTTCGACGCAAGACGGTAATAGTTCGACAACAAGTTTGGATAATACCTCCGATAATAAGGACTTCAATGATATATTTGATGTCAGCGATATAGTGAAGGCGGATGCAGAAATTGACGATGCCGATAAATTATCGGACCAGACTAAATCAATTATGACAACTCCTGTGAGCATTCAAAGTGATAATGAGGTAAATCGGGCGTTTTTTTAAATCTTTTATTTATAAATATTAAGTCATATTTATGTTCTAACTTTTTCAAGACGTTATCATTATGTACTCGTATGTTGGGACGCTAAATTATGTCTAACTCTTACCTTTGCTGTTTTACCTTTTCAAAATAACTACACGTTTAAACACTGATGTGATCTGCAATTATTGTTTCAAATTATAACAATAGATAGTAGATTAATGTTAACCCTCTATAGGCACAATTTATGTTTTACATAAAAAAAATAGGGGAACAAAAAAGCAATTAATATGATATGCATGCATTTGATACAATTAAACATTGATCATTTTTTTAAAGGAAAATATGTACAATTACATATTACGGATTAAATAGATGGTCGATTATTTTATTTTATTGTAAATATATATAATATGCATGTACGCCCAGTGCATCTCTCTACTTAGTTTTAAATAATATTTTGATCATATAATAATCCAAAAAAATTCTTAACAATGCCAATGCAAATCTGCTACAATTATTTTGTTGATACAAATTATATTAAGATTTTTTTTTTGAGCAGCAGGCGGATACTATTACCATTACATCTATAAATTCAAACTCCTCTGTGTCAAATACTAGCACGTCTACTAGAGAATTGAAATTGGACTTGAGTATCGCCAGTACAAAAAGCAATGTATCGAGCAAAGATGGTATTGCTGGACAACGAAAACAAAGGAGATTGGACTCCATGGATAAGATTGTCAGTCCTGTTATACCACAACCTGGAGCCTGGATGAGGCCGCACAGGTAATGAAAAGCATTTTTTAGATTACTTTCTATCTAAACGAGTTTCTTCTGAAATTTGTATAACCTTCCATGTATTTATTTAATTTACCTACTTGATTGTTTTTATTACAGTAGAACAGAATAGAATAATAAATTATATTTTATTTCAATTTTTGTACCTCTGTTTTGAAAAAAGCTTTTAAGATTTGCAAATTTATTACATTAAAATAAAAGAAACAAATTATTAGATTTTCTAAAATTTTATATTTATTGCAGAGTCGATAAAGGTGGGCAAAGAGGATCATGGCGAGGTCGCGGGAGAGGCGGCCGAGCTTCAAATAATTCATCAATAAACACGGGATTAGAATTAATTCCGGAATCTACAGACGTACCTTCAAGTAGTGTTTCTGAAAGTACTTGCAGTGGTGATACTACACCAAGTATTCAGGAAAACTTAACAGGCAGTATCAATGATGAGACAGAAAGCAATAAAACAATCGTCGAGGAAAAAGATATAAAGATGGATGATAGTGAAGAACAGAAAGTTGTCGAGGAAACAAAACCTAAAGTACCAAATATAAGGAAAGACGGAAAAAGATATGAGCATGGGAATTATGATAGGTGAGTTTTTCAAAACTTTTATTTTAATAAATCATGTACTTTTAATAATATTTCAACTGCACAATTTCACATTTTTTGTGTACCATGTACCATTTCACAAATAATAAGTCTACATCAGTGATTCCTGCAGTGGTCCATATGGACCCTCAGGGGGGGATTAATAACTAATGGTATTACAAACTTCCCAGAGGAGAAGTTTGTTTTCGCGAAAATTCCGATTTGCTAACCTCGTTTTCTTAACGTTTTAAGTCGAAACAAGTAGTTTACTTTTACTTACAACTAGTTTATTAATAACTAATGGTATTACTTGATTAACATTCCATTCTTTATGGCAATTTGATTGTAATGATTCCTATCATTACTATTTTTTTCTATTCATTACTATTACCTATCATCTATTAATATTTAATCCTATTTTGTAATGTTTCAGATATTATGGATACAGAAATCTCAATGAATCAATGGATGTACGATTGAAGGTGTTTCAAATGCACAAGCACTTATTCCAAGGTCGCGACATTTTGGACATCGGCTGCAATGTAGGCCATGTGTCTTTATGTGTAGCTCGAGATTTAGGTGCCAGATCAATGACTGGTATAGATATTGATGATAAGTTGATTCGTAAGTATTTTAAATTTTTAGGTGATTAATGCAAACAGATTTTGTGTAAACCTTTAATTAACTATTTTGTTTTTAGAACGTGCTAAAAAGAATCTTCGTCAATACGTAACGATACATAAAAGTGCTCAACTGACAACCGCATCCGCTGTGACGATTCCATCTGATCAAGATAACAAAAATAATGAAGAAGATAAAAATAATGAAACTGACAAAGATGATAAGAATGACCAAGAAGAAACGACTGAATTACAAGCAAGTAATTCTGAGGACGGTGTACCTGCCAAAAATTTTGTAAACTGTGATAAAGACTTTAAAAAATTTGATTTTATTAAGAAAACTGTAAAAATAGCAAAATTAAGTAAGTTTAATAAGTGGAAGAAGAATCGAACGGCGCAATGTGGAAGTGCGAACTATTTCCCAATATCTTTTCCTTTGCTGTACGGACCAGTTGATGTCCTGGATAATACAGAAATTGAAAGTACAACTCAATTTCCTTACAATGTTGTTTTTAAGCATGTAAGTATATACAGTTTTTGTTAATGTTTATTCAAAATTAAATTTTGTCAGATGTTTTCAAGAAATTTCGCTCACTTGAAAATTTACTTATTATAAAAAATTACTATTTTATGCATTCAAACCTCAAATTGTATGCTGAAAGTGAGTCAATAAGAATAGTGAGATATTAAAATATTAAACTAAGCTTATATCAGTTAATAAAATGCTTATTACATATTTGAATTAACAATTTAAAAAAATAAAACATGTACAATTTATATTTTTTTTAAAACGTCGTACTTTGTATACAAGCGCAACAAACACAGGCAGATGGAAGAGTTGCCTTACTTCGAGGTGAATTTTTCATGCAGTGGTAAAACAGCACAAGCAAATACCTGCATATGTTAAATGATCCAGAGGAGTCGGGCACATGAGGATAAGATTATATTCTCAGATCTATATTGTCTGAATATGACTTCTGAAAGAAGTCATATTCTCGGGTATTACTAACTCCAGTGCTAACCAACTCTAAATATATATATTTCTATATACATTTCTATATATAAATAGAAAATTAATGTAATCCAATTCATGTAAAACTGTTTTTTCCTTTGCTAATTGGTATTTCTTTTATTTTTTAGGCGAATTATGTGCTGAAGGACGACAATTTGATAAGTGCGGAACCTGCACAATTTGATTTAATTCTTTGCCTATCAGTATCCAAATGGTTACATTTAAATAATGGTGATGCTGGATTGAAGAGAGCTTTCAAGAGAATGTTTGCTCAGCTCAGGCCCGGTGGTAAGCTGATTCTCGAAGCACAAAACTGGGCGAGCTATAAGAAAAAAAAGAACCTTACTGTGAGAAAATTACCTTTTTTTGTGAAACAAAATGATTTTTTACATTTATTTACAATGAGATAATGAAGATGTCTTTATCCATCTGCACTCTAAATAATTGCACCCACTTATTTTTTTGTCTTATGGCAGGCGACTGATGTAGTATAAATATGTTATTGTGTAACTAATTATTAGTTAGTGTTTAGCCTAACCCTTTGTAGTTATTTTATTATTAATTTCAATGCAATCAACTTAGATATTTGAAGGTTATAATTGTTTGTGATAATTTTAGTTATTTGATTTAGTAATTTTGAATAAGATATGCAGAGAACTATTTGTGATATCAACACGTACCAAATGTGACTGGTTACGTTTTTTTGTTAAACAAGAATGCTTTCTGCATAATATTTTATTTTATTTTAATAATCACTTGACCTTTGTGAATAGAATGACAATTTGAGTGGTGTGATATTCTTAGCTTAAGCTCAGAAGTAGAACCATATCACTCGCAAATTGTTTTAAGGTGGAGAGATTATTTTAAAATAAATATTATGAACATTTTACAAAAAATATTTTTGCTACCTTCATAATAAAATTGTTGATTGCTTTATAATTATCTATCATAATTATGCGTTTATAGAATTATTTAACTATTTAATTTTTTTTTATTTCAGCGAAATATTTACAACAATTATCAGGCTATTGAATTCTTTCCCTGTAAGTTCCGGGATTACCTGCTGTCACCGGAAGTTGGATTCAGTCAGTGTAGTGTATTAGGTGTACCTCAGCATTTGAGTAAAGGTTTTAGGAGACCAATACAGTTGTATGTCAAAGGAGACTTTACCCCAAGCCAAGCCATGTGGAGTGATACTAGGATGCCATCAGCATCACAATATGGTCAGCAAACAAATACGCCATCTGCTAAACGACCAGTTTATACGGTAATATTATTTAATTTTAATTGTGCAGTACATTATTAAGCAAATCTTTTTCAATGAAGTAAAATGAATAGAAAGATCTATAAGATATTTAAATATTTTTACAGGCACCATTACCAGATATAAAGTCAGGAGCAATGTTTTCATATTGGGGATCTACACCGTACAGTTTGGCATCACATCATACAAATAATATATTTGATACATCGCCATTTTATGCACCGGGTAGCGGAAGTTATACACCCAGCTATACTGAAGGTATATTTAAATAAAATTATAATTTTAAGAACCTAAATCTGTTTTTGTATCGAGGGTAATAAAAATTAGCATCATGACACTAATTCAATTTGTAGAAAAATAAATCAAATTCAGGAAATATGTTGACAAAACAATTTTGTTTATATAATTACATAAAAACCATAGTATTTATCAAGTATCTACAAAATTTGGAAAAATAAATAATAAAACTAGTTGTAAGTGCATTTTGCCCTAAGGCAAGTTGTATGAATTTCTGAAATATTTAAATCAATCAATATTCTGATTTACTTAATTGATCAGAAATTAATATATTATTTTATGAGTGGTTTATAAGTATACAGGAGTACTGTAGAGCGTCATAATGTGAGAAACTATTGCAAATTATTTTATTTTACACAATTTTTTTTTATTGCACATTTTTGAAAAACGAACACGTGCTTAATACAAACACCGAGTATTTTTTCAAATCGCGGCCGATTAATTAAAATTCAGATTATTTTTTACAAATGAACCACTTTTTGTAGAACTATAATATTTCAGTATGTTCATTAAGACCAGACACTCTATTGCCATACATAAATTCAAAATCGTCAGAAAACTTTTTTAACCACCAATTACGAAGAAAGTTCAAAAATCGGCTCACACACATACTTCTTAATTTGGTCTAAAATGATTTAGGTTGACTTCAAAACATACTAGCAAATCGCATTTTTTCGCGAAAAATCTAATAATTTTATTTATTGGGTTCATTTATAAAACAATCAAACAATCACATGAAATGAATCTTATTCTATAGGACTGTGTAAGTTTTGATAACATAATTATTTCTGCTCTCAATAGGTTGTCCACACCCTGGTCAACGGAATGTGTACGCTCCGACTTGTGGTTCGAGGTGGAGCAGCCCTGCAACTACGTCGGGAACACCATCACAGAGCCCTGCACAAATCAATGATTTTACACCTAACGCCACACCAAACGCAACGCCACGAGGGCATACACCAGGTCATGCAGGGTGGCATGACGCTCACCAGAGTAGAAATGTCACTAGGGTGTACGCAGCTGTATCTCCTGCACAAGGTAATATTAGGCATTAAATCAGTTAGAGAACATGAGCGTGACTGATCTCTTGTCAAGATTTTTACAAAATCGGGTTCATCAATTTTAAAAATTTAAAAGCCATTCTTTGAAACATAAGGACTCTCATTGACTAGTTTGTGTTGATGATAAGCCAAGCTGTTTTGTTATAATTAGCAGAAAACTTAAATATTTTTACTCAAAGTAGTTAGTCCAGTCATTTGGTGCAATAAAAGGCTGTTGCCGGTACAGTACTCCGGTAATTCTGAAAATTGGTAATCCTATAGATTTCGAGGTGCTCTTTGCAAAAATCAACTTTGCCACCTCAAATTTGAACGGCAAGTTGACGCCATATTAGAAAAATCGCGTCAAAAACAGCTTTTTTAAAATATCTCCTTTCTGGCTCATTCTACTATAAAAGTATCTATGTATGAATTAAACTAGATAAAATTTCCTACAATTCTTTACAAAACCGTTTTTTTGTAAAACTGATAGTTTGAGAGTACGGCCGCCTCAAAGTCTTTGTTGCTCTCGCCGTAGTATCAAATCTCTCCATATATGACAGCACTTTGAACTTGACCACATTCTCTCTAATAAATAAATATTTTTAATTTTAAATTAAGCAAATAAGATCTAGAAATAAAATAATGCAATAATTTTTCTGTTTTTTTGCTGATTTTTTAACACTGCAATGGCAAAGTAGCTATAAGTAAGTAGCTTGAAGTGTTAAAAAATCAGCAAAAAAACAAACTAATATTTGAATTAATTTATTTCTAGATCTTATTTACTTAATTTAACATTGAAAATATTTATTTATTAGAGAGAATGTGGTCAAGTTCAAAGTGCTGTCATATATGGAGAGATTTGATACTACGGCGAGAGCAGCAAAGACTTTGAGGCGGCCGTACTCTCAAACTATCAGTTTTACAAAAAAACGGTTTTATAAAGAATTGTAGGAAATTTTATCTAATTTAATTCATACATAAATACTTTCATGGTAGAATGAGCCAGAAAGGAGATATTTTAAAGGTTTTTTGACGCCATTTTTCTAATAAGGCGGCAACTTGCCGTTCAAATTTGAGGTGGCAAAGTTGATTTTTGTAAAGAGCACCTCGAAATCTATAAGATTACCAATTTTCATAATTCTCGGAGTACTGTACCGACAAAACGACCAAATGACTGGACTAAGTTGTCAAAAGCTTTTTTAAAAATTCAAAAACCTTTCGAAAGATATTGGCATTGTGCTATTAGTTTTTGGTGAAGATTGGCCTGATCGTTTCTTTGTTAATAAATGTTTTTTTTTCTTTGCATAGAGTTTTATGGTCTTATTGAATATGCTGAAATTGCATATGAATTAATTAAAGTTTAAATAAATGGGCCCTTACGACGTACACGTGTGTGTGCTTATGAAGTCGTACTCGTAGCAATTACACTTGTTAGAAGGAGAAGTTTATTTTTGCTAGAAAATCTGACTTGCTATTTTTATGTATTCTATACGTTTCAAGCCATTCTTAATCGTTTGAGAATAAATTTGAAAAAGGTATGTTAGTATGTGTGGGTATGTGAGACGATTTTTTATCTTTTAGTAGGCTCTCTCGAAAACGATTACCGATTTCAAAAATTTTAATCCATTCCAGGTAACTCGATAAGCACTCGCGTTGGTTAGTTTTGCAATCGGCCTAGCCTTTTTTTTAGAATTACGGGAAGGTTTTTTGTTAACTTTTTCGTAAACAATTCTGAACCGATTTTGAAAATACAAAACCTATTAGAAAGATCATTTTAATTAAATTTATATTTTTACACTTACACCTATTTTATTAATAAAGTGCTATATATGCTATTAATTTTATTAATACAATTTTACATATTATAAGTTTGTTTAAAATATATTGATTGAAAATTGCATTTATTAATCTTTAATTATATATATTAAACACTTTATTTACGTGATAAACATTCAAAAATTTTGATTGCAACACCTAATTGAATTGATTTCATTTGATTAACAAGAAATTGAATTAATAATTATGTTGATTATTTTTACTTATCTCTGCTTCTAGTTTTTCATGAATATTAATCGTTTTTTATTTTCAGGCACATCGTATCAACAGTCGTTGAGTTCGCCACGATACTCCCCCCAATGGAACGAAACGAATAGTGACTATTACGCTGGTGCGGAGTCGCCCAGCGCGAATGCATACAGCCCCCAAGAAGATACATCTCGATCCAGTAACGATCACCTGATTACAAATGAAAGCAGTTCAGCGAGTGTTGAAAACTCTCCCAGTGTTCATAGTAATAGTTTTAGATCGGCCGACTCCCCTTCAAATCAAGATGACCAGGCCGTTCTTAATGGTCATGCAAGTGTTATGAGCCCTAACCCAGCAGAATGTGATTCTATAAATGCTAGTCCAGTTTCTAATTCCTAAATTATTGGGAGAACGAATGTGATGACATTCCTTCAAAACTGAGACTCTTAAACTCTGCTTACTAAACGGAGTTGTTAAATTAATTATGATTAATTGACAAAAGACAGTTGCAGTACAATTCGTTTATAATAAATTGATTTTAGAGCTATGGGCCTTAAGTATGACTGAGTTTGTTCGAGACACAATACTATGATGTAACGATTAGAACTAGAACTTGGTTATGTGTGAGGCATTCGTTCTATATATAAATATATCTTGTTGTTTGTTTCGGATTCAGAACTTTAAATAATGGACATGTGTACATTTATTTATTTTAGCTATTACGTGATTGTGTGTACATTATGTATATATATGACAAAATATGTATATATATATTTAGAATGTGTATATATATATATATATATATATATATATACATGTATGCGGATAAATGTATAGATACATATATATTCCAAATTGTTGAAATTGAGTACCGTTTAAGAAATATATTTATATATATACATATATAAAATGTTCAAAACATGTAAAATCTTATAATTGTAAAAAGTTGTGAATAAAATCCTCTGAATATATTATATAATATTTATTAATTTTATAAATGTTTCAACATTTTTCATATATATATAACATTGTATATGTGTACAGGCACTTTATATACTATTGCATTAAAAATATGAAAATTTAAATTCTATCGTCTAGTTTGTTTGAATATTTTAATATCACGACAATAGTCATTTCAATAATAATCATTGCGGTCACATTAATATATTTAGGTAAATTATGAACCTCGTTTAAAGATATCACCATTGATAGATTTGCTCTGTTATGAAAAATACAATGTTCTCAATTATTTTATAAGTTCGCATAATTTATTTTTCTAGTTAACAAATTTAAGCATTTGTGCTAATTAAAATTTTGTGTTGTGCAACTACTTATAACTAATTGTTTCATATTTAAGTTATACCAATTGGTCATCGTATAGATGCTTCGTCATTCAGCAAAATAACTTTTTGCATAGTTCAATATATAATATTGAATGTGATTTGTTTGTTTGCAGTTTTCTATGATATGCAAAAATAATTCTAAAATTATTTATATATTTATATACCTACGTTCTATGGCAGTTTTTGTGTAATTCACTATATTAGTAGCGTATGTTGTACGAACTCTAATGTAATCTTCCTTATATGTATATCATTAGATAGAATATTGCTAAAAGCCATATATGACGCGACGTACAAGCATGAAGTGTGAAAATATCTTATATTTAGATTACTATTTAGGAAATTTTCAATTATTATTTCAAATTTATAAAATAGGTATAAAATAAATAACAATTGCTGTAATATCGTTTTGATATTGTACCATTTGCTGTTCAGATATAACAAAATTTACGTGAAAGTGTATTTGGACGATATACAACATTATTTCATTTTGATTATAATGAAGAATTATAATTTAGATTTGTACTAACAGTTGTAAAATAGGTGACTAAAAATGTAAATATATTGCATATGATTTTTAAAAACCGAAACTCAACGTCTAGCCAACAAGAGCTGATGGTATTGACCATAACTGTCATAAAAAAATTTAGAAAATAAAGTTATCTCACGTTGTTTCGAAATTATGAGCTTTTAAGTGCAACCTAGAGTTTTAGTAAAATTATGACCATGTTTCGGTTATTGTGAGATATTTTTTTTTCAAAATTTTTTTGGGACTAGTTACTAGCTATTTTGGCTTGATGTTGAGTTCTGAGGCACCCTGCATATATATATATATATATATATATATATATATATATATATTCTGCAAATCATTCTAATTGCCGCGTGAATTTATAGTAATTTTTCCAATGTGTAAGAAAACTTTTTTAAACTTATTTTTGTAAATAATTTCACATTTTAAATAACTTATCCGAATTGTTCAAATAGTATTCATTAATTACCAAAAATGTTTATATTTTCAAAAATTTTAATAGCAAAGACTATTTTCTTATAATTAGTACCTACATAATATTTCCTTCGTTTAAAAATTCCGTATCGTTTCCACTACTAATTTAAATAAATTTAGATAAAAAGCTTTCAAGAATTGGTTGCAAAATGGATATTTTGCTTGGTAAATTAAAATTTGCATTTTTTTAAAATAAGAAATATTTTGAAGTAGGAATGAAATGATTTATGTTACCGAATATTATGGTATACCGAATATTATGGTATATTAGCAACTTTTTAAAAAGTTGTAAAAATCGAATTTTACCGTGTTGATTCTAATTAAATTTCCCGCCTTCTGTTTGCGAAATTTATGCATGGTCAAAAGATTTACGCAATTGCCAATGCCATATGGCAAACCTTACTTGTTCTTGCACATTGGTATAGAATTGGTGTTGTATTAGAGAACAATTTACATTAGAAAATATAAATAAAGTATACAATGTTTAAAAATAAGTAAAACATGAAGGTACTCATACTAGTACGATTAAAGGTAACTTTGACAAAAACGTTGAACAACGAAAAACGAAACTTTGCGATTGTATAATTCGATTATATAGAAATATTTTTTTAATCTACTGCAAGTTTTAACAGATAACACATTATAGTCTATAAGTCGATATTGATGGTAAAAAAATAAACAAAGACTTCAAATAAAAAAATAAATAAAAAAAATAAAATAAAAATTCTTATTAACTTCCTGAAGTAGAAGTTTATGTTTTCATACTAAACCATTAAAGTCCTACGGAAACTGGTTAAATTATAAAAATTGTTGATTTTTGAAAATTTGCTTTTAGAAAATACGGTTCGTTCGTTTTCAATAATGTGTAATAAATCCACTCGGAATACTTTTAATCACTCATAAATTAATATTTTTTTATTGATTAAGTCGATTATTTAAAAATATCGGAAAGTTCATGTAACTAGCCTCAAGGCAAAATACCAGTACCAACTAGTTTTTTTAATTTTAACTCAAAATATCACAAATAAAATGTTATATTTATTAAAAACATCAAGTTCGACAACTTTTACGAAAATTTCAGTAAATATGCATTATGAACTCCACTATATTTAGGATATTAGTTATATATTTTATTATTCTGTCGGATGATGTCGGACACGTCGGATCATTTCGGAAATATTGTAATAGAAAGACAAATCGGAATAAAGTTTAGTGATCGATTATATTCTGCTCGGAAGTGACATGTTCTTGTAAAATTGTGATTCGCGATTTCGCAATTAATAAATAATCAAGTTAATCAAGTATTCCGCAATTAATAAATAATTAAATTCATTACTTATTGAATTAAATATTAAATTAATTACCTAATAAATTGATGTAGTGTTTAATACATATTAGAAATAATATTTTTATTACCCATGTGGTTTTGCACAGACATTAAATTTTGTGAATAAAATGGTGACAGCGTGCATCAACTCGAGACGAGAAATTCGCATGTAAAAAATTTTAAAATAATAAATATCCGTTAAATAATAATGAATATATGTAATTTTAAAAACGTTAATAAATTTTTTAAAATGTAATTAGTTTAAATATATCGTATATTAACACGTTAATCGCTACGATGTTATCAGATTTTTTTTTACATGGGCCATGGTAAAACTTTATTATAAATAATAAATAATTTAGTTAATTACTTAATGCTTACGAACGAACTCGGTTTGTTCATAGGAATTTTTAAATTTATCGCAAATTGTTGGACTATGGGATCACGAAAAGAAATTTATAAAATTTTATGTTATATTTTACTATAATAAATAATTATATTTTAATGTAAGAATTTTCGGTAACTTCAATACTTTTTTTTAAATTGTTTATCCCATAGTAATAACATTTTAAACACATTGCAATATTAAAAAAATGATGATTTTTTGCCAGTAAATTTAAAAAAAAGCGAGCATTAAGTATTTAAACCAGTGGTTCCCAACCTTTTAGTACCGCGTCCCCCTGCTCTCATAAAAAAATTGTTGCGCTCACTTTAATTTTTTTAATTTAATTTAATTTTGTAAATACTTAACTAATATTATCAAACTACAAATTAATATGCAATATTATGTAAAAATATGCGTAAAAACTAATTATTAACTTCCCGTAGGGCAAGTTATAATTAGTAATCGCAAAAAAATCAACAATGAAAATTTATAGATATCTTTACGTTTCAAAACCTTCTGAACATTTTGGCATACCTTAGAAAAAATGGACGTATGTATGTGTGTTGTGTATGTGTGTGTGTGCTTGTATGTGTGTGTGTGCGAATACAAATTTTTGTCGACGATTTCGGGAACACGGTTCAACCGATTTGAATTATTCAAAAAACATTTGATTGCTGTTGATAAGGAGACGTGCTGATTATTCTTTGGCATAGACAGGTCTAGCCGTTTCGAAGATACTGGACAAAAAGTGCCATAAACGGTAACTCAGTTTTTAAGAGAACGGAGTGTCCGATTTTAATAATTCAAAAAGCATTTGACTTGTACGGACAAGATGAACAACTGATTTTCATGAAGGCAGGTTTAGCGGTTTCGGAGACCTAGCGAAAAAAGTAAAAAAAAAATGCCATTTGGCGGTCAGAAATGACCATTGGACATATGCACATCAAATTATCAGATATTTTATGGAGATTTTAACAATAAGTATAAATTTTGTTTACATTCCTATGGGTTCCGTACCAGTGTTTATGTGTTAGACGGCGACGCAGCGCTTACGCGCTTCAATATTTCGTTTCTATGCAGTTAAACCAGTACGATTGCTTTGAAAAAAGTTCAGAATTTCCAAAACATTTCAAAATAAATTTTTCTTCAAAAAGTCTTTTTAAAAAAAAGTAAATTTTTGTCAAAAATTTATAGTTTTTCAAAAATCTAATTTTTTCAGAGTAATTCTTTTTCAAAAGTTAATCTTTAAAGAAAAAAATCATTTTTGGTACGTGAAGTTCCAGCAATTTGCATTAAGACACGATGCCACGCGCCCCACTAGTTTTTTGTTTATTGTTTAACATTGTTCCAAAAATGTTGGGTTATTGGGCGCGCCCCACAGGTTGGAAACCGCTGGGTTAAACCAAGAAATCTTTATGTATCAAAAACTATTGATGCCACACATATATGACTGACATGATTCTATATTAAAACTTTTTTCCCCCTTTTATCAAATACGTATGTCAGACATATATACCTGACATGGCTCACGTAGAACTTCTAAGCGTCAGACTCATATGACTGATATGGCGATTAACGTGTTAATATTGTTTTATCGGAGTATGAGCCGAAATATTAAATATGTGACATATAATATTCATGATTATCATTAAAAATAAGATTTAAAACTTGGCAAGAAAATGAGACTTTTCCAACATCGTGATGATATGATTTTTATCAATATCTAGTTGTGAAATATTGAATTTGAAGAGAACTTTATAGGTCATTTAATGCGATTGATTTATTCGCAATAAAGCAATCATTAAATAAATAAACTACTAATTATGATACGTTTAATTTGTGAAATATAAGGTCTGATTGAAAATGTTTTTATGATAAAAATCAGTTGACCATCAATAAGGTTTACGTAACGTGTTCTCGGCATCACAACAATGTGATGCATTTTTGATCGCAAAGTTTTCTAGTTATTTTGCATTTTATAACAATTTTTAATACGTATTAGATAAAAAATTCGTGATAATTATGCAATATATTATAAATGTAATTTTGGTAACAAGTTTGTGTAAAAATTAGTTTCATGTTGAAATATATTCAATTTAACCCTTTATGGGCCCAAATAGCTTTCAGGTCACATAACAAATTTTTTTATACTATACCAAATAAATATGATTTTTTTTCATTATATGACGCATAAATCTTAATTCTGTGAAATTGTCAAGATAACCAATATCAATATTTTAATTTTTGTTAAACTTTTCAACCAGAAATAACACTTTCATACACCGAAGTGCAAACATTATAGGTCGATGTGACTTGAAACTCGCATAATTTTATTACCATAAAAATTGTTTGAACGGTTTTTTTTCATATATAGTCTTATAATTACTGTTCTTTGCTTCCTTATTTTTTGGATGTGAAACAAAAGTTTGGCCCACAAAAGGTTAAATTAACCCTTTACACTCGCTAATTCCGGAATTAGTATGTATTTTGTCGCCCGAGCGGCGGCATCCGAGTGGAAAGGGTTAAAACTGCAATTAAGCATAAAAACCTAAAGGATTAAATTTATTGTTCAGAACGAATATCGGTCCATCTATTTATCTAGCAAATCTATCGAATATTTATAACTTTTACTAGCAAATTTGTTGTAGATTTTAGTATTAAGTGTCCACAATTAGTTGATTATATATTTGACTAAAACGTTGTGAAACTACTATACCAATTTTAAATAATCTCAATCACAATTTAATTCCCATATTTTTCATACAATTGGTCGAATATATAGTCAATGTTTTGTTGCACTAACGGTTCATAGCAATGGTAGTCAATCTATTTTTTCGCGTTATAAAATAAATATAAAATTGATGATAAATTAAATTTTTTAAAACGGTGATGTTTTCAAAATATATGAACCAGTTTTATAAATTACTGGAGGCACTTTATTTTTGATAACTTGAAACCTGCAAGAATAGTAAGATTTTTCATATCTACAGTAGTATAGGTATTTAAGTAAATTCATCCATGATATTCAACTTTAAATATTGGTTTTGCAATGAAATTGGAAAAAAGGATAGATACTTGCTATTACTTGATAGAAAATAAAGCTCCACAAATGTATTTAATCGTTTCTTAACCCTTTCGCTACGAGCCTCGCTTATCCACATGACTACCCTTGTGTACGGATGTCGTCTATAGACGACATAAAGTGGTATCAATTATTGCTTCAACTTTTATTCCTCAGAGTGAAATTATTGAAAATTTTAATACGTCATTGTAATTTTTAATTTCCCGTAGGGTTGGCAAGTAGTAGTAGTTATTGTAATCGCAAAAAAATCGAAAACGAAAATTTTTATTTATCTTTACGTTTCAAAGGTTTTTGAATATTTTGGCATACCTTAGAAAAAAATGATGTATGTGTGTGTGTGTGCGGATACAAATTTTCGTCGACGATTTCGGGAAAGAGGTTCAACCGATTTCAATTATTCAAAAAACATTCGATTCCTATTAATAAGGAGACGTGTTGATTAATTTTTGGCAAAGGCAGATGTAGCAGTTTTGGAGATGCCGGGTAAAAAGTGTCAAAAATGGTGTTAAAAATTTCTCAAAAATCTAATTTTTTCGAAGATTTGCAATGTCTTCTTTAATAATTTAGTTTTTTGTACGGGAAGTTCCAGCAATTTTCTTAAGGCACGATGCCATGGACTACTAGTTAGTTCTTTTAAATTGTATTTTTTAATTTTTAAGTTCATTTTTATTGATAATGATTGAAAAATTTTAAAATATGTATCTTGGTATTTACATAAGTACATTAGCACTAATGGGCGGCTTGCTGTTACGTAAAGCAGTGTCACTCCTGCAAAAAACACTCCCGCAGCGAAAGGGTTAAATATTGGTTATGTGACAAATTTGAAAAAAAAAGATATTTACTAGTACTTATTGTTAGTAAAAATAAAACTTCACGATAAAATTCTCTTTAACAACTTCGTTACAAGCGTCGCCTATAGACGACATCCACTTGACGACCTGTGTGTACAAACACACAGTGTGTCGAACTTTTTCTTCAATATTTATCAGTTTGAGTTAAATGATTAAAAATTCTAATTTGTTATTGTTGTAGTAATTTTTAACATAATGTCAAGAAACAAAATACTGAATGGATTTCAGGCTCGTACAGCAGTGTCTCTCCTGCAGAAAACGCTCTCGTAGCGAAAGGGTTAAAGAATCATATAGAAGTTAATGTACGGTTCAAAAATTTATAAATATATATTATCCTTCTAAAATTTTGTTTAAATACGTTTCGACATACCATTTCAAAACACCACACAGCATTAAATACACATCGATATTTTAATAATGCATAAAAAAATGTGCGCCAATGTAGGTACTTCTTTTACCCTAGTATTTTTTTCCTCTTATCGATTGAGTACCACCGCTTTGAGAAACGCGCGGAGAACTTTAATTATTATCAATTAATAAACCAACATCTTATATTAGCTATTATTATCAAAGTGTGAGTTCTAATAGAGTGAATGACTCGTTTTCTTGAAAATAGGAAAGGGGCGAGGACCTCTGCCAGTAGTGAGCGAGCCCCGGGGGTCCCTGCTATTCCTCGACCAGCTCCCAGAGCATCAGGGAGGCGTCGGTGCCCCCGACCGTGACGACGTTCCTGTCGTTGTAGAGGAAACGGGCGCAGGCCACCTGCCCGCTGTACACCTTCTCTTCGGAGTATTCGGCTTTAGGATTCGTGCACGGGTATCTGGGGAAAAGGTAAGTCGATATTGATTAATTAATATTGGTATCATGTGGCCACTATTTTTGATATTATACTCGTACATTGAATTTAAAATGATTTATGCGAAGATGTTTGCCAATTTGCAAACGAGACGTCCCTTTGCCTAATACGTTACGCATTTTTGCTTAATTAGAGCAAAGTTTAGTAAAGAAAATTACTAATCACTAATCGATTAATTATTCAACAACAAATAATATGCTAATTTGCATATTATAGATTCTTTGTACACGAAATTATTGGTGTAGTTCTCTTCTACATTTTTAAGGCGATATTCTGATCTAGAATTCTTATATATATGTACAATGTGCATGGCGGTTGAATAATACCGCTATTTTTAGCCAACTTTGTAAAATGAACAAGATTTATTTAGGGTATATAATTCTAGTTATTGACAATTCACTCAGAATAAAATTTAGATCAAATGACCCCCTCCATTAGACACGCAAAAGATGGCACTTTTTGAACAGCAATCAGAACCTAATAATCCTATAAGCTGTTGTGCTGATTTTGACTTAATACTAGTCTGTTTGACATATGGCAAGCCAAACAGTTGTCACATCTCTGTATGATAAATTATTATTACAATTTCATTATTACAATTAGGGCGAGTATGGTGCAGCAATCCTGGGTGAGGGCTATTTTCACTTGGAAACATATATATATTGCCATCTATATTTCCAAGTGAAAATCGTTGTCAATGTTGCATGACAACAGGCTGCTCGAAGTGGGCATCGAACCCGGGACCTCTGAAACAAGTCCCGTCGCTCTTAACCGCTTACCTATGGGTGAGCCCAAATACGATCTAACAGTTTTATTTTCACCAAGACGGCGCACCTTGTCGCCATCTTGCTGAGCAAGTTCCCGGTCATTTGATAGATACTGTACATACTACTTTTTTACTGAAAAGTCTAATAGAGCTGTTGTTTTTGGTTTGTGCTTTGCAGAATGCGGAGAGCAGAGCATTTTTATTATATTTTTTCTTCAGTTTGGTTGTATCGCGCCTATTTCCAATTTTTGGTTGCACTTAGAATGTCTAAATCGAATGCCAATCCAGTGAATGGACTGGAATTTTCGGGTATGATGGTGGTTAGGAGAGGAAGTTGGAGGTTATAAAAATGTGACAGCTTTTTTTAACAATAAGATTTTTTTTTATTTACTTATTCTTTTTGTTGCTGTCTATAAGTCAACATTTTTATAAATCAATAAGATTTTTTTCGAGATTTATTTTTAACCAAAAAAATAATAAGTGTATTGTATATATACCTGAACAATCTTAAATATCCATCAGCATCTCCACTAATTAGAAGATCCTGAGCAGATGATCTGCTAGAAGTCATAATCAATGATGTCATTGGGTAGAATCGATTGTTCCACATTCCTAAAAGATAAGAATATGTACACTTTATCAATGATCAATATTAAATTGATATTATGGTTACGGAGCATATATGAAAATATCAATTGAATGTCAATTTTAAATCTGATTTAGCTTACCAGCTACTAAAAATCCTACAGTGCAATTGTGAGTCAACCATTTCACATCTTTCATTGCAATTGGACTTTTTTCCGGGGAGAGCGATTTGACATCCCCTGAAACATTTAAAAAAAATAATAATATATTTATTTAAATATGATTGGAATTTTTAAATATGATTGGAAATTAACATTAGCATATTTGAGTACTTACAAAATGCTAAATCGTAATCGGCCGTGCACGTTTGCAAAAATAATCCATCATTGCTCCAATCTAATTGTATTAATGGTTGGGTTCCTCTGATTTTGTTTAATTTTTTATAACTGAATCCATCTCGGGAAACTCGGAATAAATATACGGAACCGTTTTGAGATACAATGGCCACCATGTCTCCAGCTGGGAAATAAATACATACAAATTAATTAATTATATTAGTTACTGTTTCAATACTATTTATGAATAAGATATATTAATTCTCCATATTTTGTTCAGTCCATATTCTATATATATATATATATATATATATATAATTACTAGGATTTGTCGGTTTTCCAAAACCAATTTTCCGTTTTTAGCGGAAAATTTGGTTTTTACTGTATAAATGGAAAATGACAAATATACTAGATGAAAGCAAACATTTATATAAAATTCGTAAACCTGCTAAAACCGGTTTTTTGAGAAATTTACAATTCTAAAACCGGTTTTCTGAAATGTCGGTTTTTATATGAACCCTAGCAATTACGTAAATTAAGAAAAGCATTTTGAGCTCTTTAAAAATATATAATATTTTACATTTTTATTTGCGCAAATTTTAACACCTAAATGATTTACACAATATGATGAGTGATGAAATGAATTATTTTTAGTAGATCAAATAAACTTTCACCAATATCTGGAATATATTGATCTCACCGTATATTGTATTGATCATATTATAATGGATATTAAGATATTATAATGATCGTTAGTAATTTTAAAAAACATCGTTAATTTTTATTTGAAATTAATATATCATTGTGTAATTGTTAAAAGTAATATATATTTTTTGAACTTTGCTAAATAACTTAGATATAATTTTAAAATAACAAATACTATTTAAAGATGCAATAATTTTTTTCAAATCATTTTTTTAAACAGAATTACTGACTTTTAGCAAAAACCTAATTATTTGATTATATGTTACATTATATTTTTATATTTCAATTCAAAGTGTCTATTCTTCTAATCTTCATAATTATTTTGAAGAAATTAGCACTCATACCAGGCAGCCAAAAAGTTCGGTTCTATAATTTTTAATTTTCACAAAATTGAAAATAAAAGTTTGAAATTATTAATATGAGGTTATTAATATAATATTTTAACTCGACTTAGAACTTTGTATTTGGTGATGTACCTCCATAACTTCCATTAGTTATGAATATACCACCCATAACTAATTTGATCGATAGTTGATATTTTTTTACAAGTAATTTTAACGATCCATTTTAATCCTTTTTGTAAACCCGAAACATTCCAGAACAAGCATTGCATTTAAAAAAACCCGAGACACAAGATGGAAATCCAGTACTTATGGTCACCCTATTTTCAATCAAAACCTTACATTCGCAGTGCATCCCTTAATTAGATTTATATTATTTCTTATACCTTGATTGTATCCTAATGCATTCAGGGGCGAACCGCAAACTCTGACACTGGCCACGGTGGCCCCCGCCGCTTCCGTGTTCAGGACGATCAGGTGTCCCTCGGTCGACCCTGCCGCCAATGCGCTTCCTGCAGGGTGGAAGGCAAGTGACACGCATTCGTGCGCTGTCTGGACAGTCCATATCGGCCTAATAAAAATTAGAGTAGATAATTTATTTATTTTAATAATCCAAGGAAGAAGCAAATTAGTTAGAACGGGTGCAATTATATATTTTAAATTATTTCAAAGTTTTTGCATTAACTTTGATAAAGAATATACTGGTTACAGTGTCATTTTTTTTTATATACAAAATGGTTAAACAAATTTTGGTAAAGAAATGTAATGTTAGTCAAATCAACATAAACATTCTGCAGAAGTCATAAAATAAAATTGTTAAAAAAATACTAGAGGCGCCCAAGTATGTCCCAAATTGGCTGATCCACAAGGACTTTAATATCTTCATGGTAACAGAAGAAATCAGGAGAGATGCATCTAAAGAGGCGTTGATTAATCACGTGAGCGTTTTTTAAGAATTTTTGGACTTCCCTCTCGCTTGGTGATACATGATGATATTTAAAATTAACCCCCCCCTCCTTTACAAAGCATCACGAGTATTTTGAGTGCCTAGAAAAAAACGTAATTTTTTTTTTTTTTTTTGAAAAATTTTAGATTTTTTTTAATTGAGGTAAAAAATAAATACACTTGATTTTTTGGTAGACCCTCTTCTCCCTCACGTGATTAATGTACGCTCCCTAAGTACAAAACTACACTAGAATATCATCCGAACCAACTTGCAAAAGTCTCGCTTTCCTCAAATTTCACCAGCATGCTCAAAAGAACAACCCCTTTAGATTTAGCAAATTAACATGTAATGTAGACTCATTATTACTTTTCTGTATTTTCATCTCGTCTATTTTCAAACTAAAAATGACTGCTACTGGATAGCATTTTATATCTACACATTTGTCACCAAAATTACTGAATGTCTTACCAGGCAGATACTAATTTATATATGGAAATATAAAAAAAATGAAATGGAATTATTGCTTAATGCCTGATCCTGTTTTCGATCAATTCTCACCTGTGTTGCCTCCAAAGAGCGACGTGCCTGTCGTGTCCTGCCGTCGCAAATAGTTCGTCGTCAGGGTGAACGGCCAAACCCCATAATTGTCTTCCGTGACCAAACACGACCTAATAATTATTATGAAATTACATCTAATCACAGAATTGCATTTTATTCAGCAACATAAAAGCAACATTAATCTCCTTTGTGGAGATCCTTTCATAATATTATTCATAAATGTCGCATAAAAGATCACGGCAAAATAATAGTATTGGTATAAACTAAATAGGTGCTCGATGCTCGTTTCGTCGAAAATCGAAATTATTATTGTTAATTCCATTCAGAATTCGTATAAAAATAAGTAAATAAATAATAATTTTCATTGATGATTATCATAAAGTTGTTGTATGAAAAGAATTCGTAATAAGAATAGAGTAAAAAAATCACAAGTTGTTGTATGAAAAGAATTCGTAATATGAATCTTAAAGCGTCTTGATAATTTATGAGATGTTTTTTTTTGTCAATGTTTCTGATCAATACATTTTCTATAATATACTAATTACTCAATTTAAAGGACCAATTCTGTCGTAGACCAATATTATGGCAAGGCTATGTTACGCTGCGTGTATATAAAATGGTACTAAAGACTGTCTTACTAAAATCTCTTACCTGATTGAATCTCCTTTGTAGTGATCCTTCCATAATATTATTTCTAGTTGTGCCAACATAAATATTTCCGTCGTTTCTTCCTGGCCTTTGTGGATAAATACTACGAACACCGCCTGCACTTTCTGGAAGCTAAAAGAAGATTTCTTATTATTCTGACATTTACGTATGTTTAGACAAATATATTTAAGAAATATTTAAATATTTGATTAAAATAAGACAAGTTCTGAAAATTAGTATTTGGCAAGTTTATAATTTACCTTGGTATCAGTAATTCTTTTATAATTTTGTAATGTATCCCAGGCAGCAATTTTTCTATCTTTTTCGCCTCCTGATAACAATGTTCCTTCCGATAACATCACCAGACTACTGATTCCTTTGTTATGTGCCTAAAAGAATAAATCAAAGTATTTAAATATTTAATATTCCGTTGGGTAAGTTATAGTAATCGCAAAAAAATGAAAAATTTATATATCTTTACGTTTTAAAACTTTTTGTACAATTTGGCATACATTAAAGAGAATGGGTGTCTTTGTGTGTGTGTGCTTTTTTATGTATGTGCAGATACAATTTTCCGTCGACAATTTGAGAACACGAATCCACCGATTTGAACAATTCAAAAAGCATTCGATTCATATTGATAAGGTATTGATTAGTTTTTGACAAAGCCAGGTTTAGTCGTTTAAAAGGTACGGGACAAAAAGTTCCAAAAATGCCTTTTCAGTTTTTGAGAGAACGGAACGGCGGATTTGAATGGTTAAAAAAAACATTTTACTTGTATTGATATGAAGGACTGATCAAATGTTAGGCAATGTTAGATGTGCAATTTTTCGACCCATCAGCCCCCTTATTAATCCTTTCTTTCCTTGGTCTCCTTTAATGAGAATACCGTTGGCATGTGATATGACGCGTGACTTTCGATTTGCATATCGTGCCTTTCGATCGTTATAAAAGGAAAGGAAAGGAAGGAACTAGTGCACGAGGATAGATTTTAGTAATCGTACACCTTCAGATTTCATTTATCATTAGAAATCATTATAATTGGTATTCGATCTAGAAATCAATCGGGCATATGCAGTTTTGCATGCGAGGTCTAGATTAATTTTACTACGTTCTCTACTGCCCAATATGAGATATGAGAGTGATATTTTCACTGAAAAGAATTGGGGCATTCGTAAAGAAGAAAAAATCTAGACTACTTGCTACAGGATTTCGTGTTCAAATCCCGCGTTACGTACTACTTAATATAGATCAGTAATGATATTCATTTTAACATGAAAATATAGATCCAAATACATTTTGCAATAAAATAGCCTTTCGGGATAAAGTAGTAGAAAAAAATAATAAAAGAAATAATAATAAAGAACATCAAGAATCGTTCCGATAGCTATTCAAATAATAAAATTATAATAGAAGATTGAAAAAAACATGTGTATCATTGTGACGTTAGCAATCACCTAAGTAGTTTCTTCTTAAGTCTTCTGGTCTAGAGGCATGAATTTTATGCGCTTTTTAAAAGGCCGTAAAAAGGCAAACAGTATTATTACCACTATTTCTTATAAGCTATTAATTTATGTTTTGAAAATATAAAAAGATATGAAAATGTAAAATTTATACATAGAGTTTTAATTTTGGAAGGCTATGAAGTTAGAAGTTTCAAAGAATTGGAAACTGATCATACTCATAATTTTGGAAACTGATCATACTCATAATTTCAGCCTTTCAAATAATATAAAGAATTTTTTTATATATATTATTAATTTAAAATAATGTCCCTGTCGTATGGGCTGCGGTCAAGCAGAAAAAAATCACGAAAAAAATCGAAAATGAAAATTTTTATATATCTTTACGTTTCAGAGGTTTCTGAGCATTTTGACATACCTTAGAAAAAATGGATGTATGTGAATGTGTGCGTGTGTGTGTGTACAAATAAAAATTTTTCGTCGACGATTTCGGGAACACGGTTTAACCGATTTGAATTATTCGAAAAACATTCGATTCCTATTGAAAGGGAGACGTGCTGATTAGATTTTCGACAAGGCGGGTCTAGCCGCAATTGCTTTAAAATAAGTTCAGAATATTTCAAAATATAATTTTTTTTTTCAAAAAATTCATTTTTACAAAAAAGTCGATATTTATTTAAAAATTTCAAAATTCTCAAAAACCAAATTTTTCAAAGATTAAAAATATTTTTTTTAAAAAAAAATTTTTTGGTACTGGAAGTTCCAGCAATTTGCCTTAAGGCACGACTCCATACACCACTAGTTTTTATAAATAGTAAACATTGTAATTCGAGAATGAGCGTAATTCCTAATGAAGTAAAGAAAATTTTGTAAAAATTTCAAGTAAATCGGTACGGTAAAAGTTGAGAAATCGTGGGTATCGTATTGAAAAAGACAGTTTCGAAAAAAGCATTTAAAGTTTCACAGAGGAAAAAAAACATAGGACAAGGATAATAATTGTGGTCAAACTGCCATATCTCCAAAAATAATTTAAATTTTGGAAAATCTTCTTGTACACATGTTCTTGAATAGTTAAACTTTGAAAATATGAAAAAACAATAGATTTTTTAAAAATTATATACCAGAATACCTGCTTAAGATTTTTTTTGTTATAAACTTTGATTTATATTTTATCGATTTAACATTTTGTATTAGAATTTAAATACTTCAAGTTTAAAATTTATTAATAGGAGATAAATAAATATACAGTGTAAAAACATCTTCGTTTCTTAGTTCTGTCATTTTAACTTTATTTAATCATTTTATTTTTATAAAGTCTATTAATTTTTTTATTGTTACATACAATCCATCTTGTTCATTTTTTTATTTATTAATATGATCTGTACAGATGACCTACATAGTTTCCGAAACGTCGTAAATAAATTCTATATTTTTTAAAAACAGTTTCATATTTAGAATTTCTTGTTATGAGCTCAACACTAATATGTATATATTTTAATTTATATATATATATATATATATATATATGGGTCTACATGAGTGGCATATATTCGTATATAGGTAATTAAACTATGGTGTTTTTACGGTTGATATCAGTTGTTTAGAATCAGTCAGAAACGATAAGAAAAGCTAGAAGGAAAACTTGGAAAATTCTTATCAGATGGCAGAGTTCAAAATACAACACAAAATACTACACAATAAAAGAGAAACTTTCTAGACTTAATAATATATTTCACGATTTCTTAGTATTGGCAATGTAGATTCCATTCATTGTTGTTTCTTTCTGCAAAGTTTTGCTCACTTTTTAGGTAAAAGTTTATTGAATTATGGGTATAAATTAACTAAATATTAATTTTATGAAATAATCTAGTAAGATACTTTTGTAATATGTAGGTATTTCGTTAATTGACGATTAAATTATATTTAGTAATAAAAAAAATGTGTCGAAAAAAATTCACAAAACGGCTATACCGATTTCAAAAATTTAAAAGCTATTTGATGAAGCTCAATAAGGACTCCCGTTGATTAGTTTTGTGAGACAATTGGCAGAACCGTTTTTTAGAATGAATAGAAAAATTCAAAATTTTTCGTCAACGTTTTCGCTAAAAATCGTAAGTCTATTTTCAAAATTATTTAATAAAAATAAATAAAAAAAGTAAGTTATCAAAATATAATTCAAAAACTGTTCAAAAAATATCTATTGGATTAGTTCTGATAAGATTGGCTACCTTGTTTCTTCGTAATTATTTGTTAAATTTATTTTTGGTGATTTTAATGAAACTTTCCATGCCGATAAAGTCAATGGCTCTAACTGACACTTCAAAATATTAGAGGCCTGCGAAAAGTAATTTAATTACAAAAATTCTAATAGTTTTTTATATGAATCATTTTTTTATATCCGAATTGCGGACTTTCATTAAGTACTTTATTATTCGATTATATGTAATTCTTCTTTATCTGTGATATTATATATTATATTTTTCGATCTATATGATTGATCGATTTTTGCTTTTGAGCCATTTATAAAATTCCATTCATCAAACAAAATTACATTTGTTCGTTTATTTTCATAACTTTCGTAAATTTTGCCTATAATTTTTAAAAAACCGAGACAATCCGAGACAAAAGGTCTATATCCGGGAAAAAATTGATTTTAGAATAACAATAATACATCTCATAAAACAATTAAATACCGTACACTTATACAAATATACAAATTATATTGAGGTCTCGTAAACTAAACAACAGTGCTCACAACTTAAAAAACCTAACAACGAAAGATTTTTTTTTAATTTTTTTTCAAACATTGCCGTTAATCTCCTGATAGCGACGTCATATCAAGGCGATGGTTAAGGTAAACAATTCTTAACTTTACTTGGTTTTGGGATATCGGTGGTGTCCTACGCCGCGGATCATTAAGCCCCGCTATACCATATATATTAGTAACGAACTTACCTCAAACTCCATTCTGACAAAATATGCACCATCACTGTCCACGCTGTAGACGGTAATAAATCCATCGCCATCAGCTGTGACAACGTCTCCGTCTACCTCAAATTGCAAACAGGTGACATGCGTTCGGGATGGCTGAAAAGGATGAAATACATTGTATGTAATAAATAATATAATGATAAATGATTAATAAGAACTCTATTTGTAATGTTGGGCTCGCCCGTAGGTAAGCGGTTAAGAGCGACGGGACTTGTTTCAGAGGTCCCGGGTTCGATACCCACTTCGAGCAGCCTGATGTCAGGCAGCAGTGACAACGATTTTCACTTGGAAATATAGATAGCAATATGTTTCGAACTCGGACTATTACAGAAATTGTAATAATAATTTATTACATTTAGGACTATTAGGTTCTGATTGCTGTTCAAAAATAATTATAAAAAAAAATTGTAATGTTAATATTTTTTTCAAAAAATTCAGTGTTATTTAACAGTGCATCAGATGCAAACAAATAAGGGAGCGTTCAATAAACACGTGAGCTTTGAAGTGTAAAGTTGACAAAAATCACGAAATATTACGTGGGCGAGTAAGATATCAGTGTATTTATTGTTTACTTCAATTTGAGAAAAAATCCAAAATAAAAAAAAAAAAATAAAGAAAATATTTTTTTTAGGTACAAAAAATGTGTGTGAGGTTAATTTCTAATATAAACCTGTATCACCAAGAGGAGGGAGTGTTTTTTTCCAAAAATCTCTCACGTGATTAATAGAGGCTCCCTAATCTTGAATATGAAACTAGATGTTTTTATTGCAAATTTATCATTATTAACCCTTTCCACTCGGATGCCGCCACTCATACTGCAAAGTACTTTTTAATTCTGCAATTTGCAAGTGGAAAGGGTTAATATTATGTATTATGGATAACTATTTTATATTTTCATCTTCGCGTAGGGTAAGTTATATTAATAGCAATAAACAAAAATAAGGTTTCTGAACATTTTGGCATACTTTAGAGAAAATAGATGTATGTGTGCGCAGATACAATTTTTTGTCGACGAAAATCGAAAGTATTTTTTACATAACTGCATTTATCATTTATAAGCAAAAATATGTTTTGAACTCAGACTATATTGATAATTACTTAAATTTATTATATTATTATATTATACCGGTTTTATAATATCAGTCCGTTCAAAGAATCCGTCTTTTCTTCGATTCCAAAACGTGAGATGTCCTTTTCCATGAGTTATCAATAAATTATCATCGAGAGGATGGAACGCAGCTCCCGTTAAGTCTTCTTGTAATGTCTGAAATATATTTATTTAAATATATATATCAATTATTCAATTAAAATCATTTATATTTTAAAAGTAGGCACTTACAGCAACTTTTCCTAATAAGTGACCCCATTGCCATTGCCACACTGACAGAATACTTTCTCTACCACCATCTACTGCCAGGACGTAACTGCCACCATTCTGAAAAAAAAAATTGAAATGAAATAGTAATTGGTGAATGATACAAAAATTAGTAGAACCCCGTCTACTTCAAGCCAATCCCTGCACTTTCAAACATTTTGTCCCTATTGTGCATTTGGTCAGGTCCTTGTAAAGTAGCCTTAACGGGATTTTACTGAACTTCAATATTTTCAATATTAAATAAATGTAATAGATGGTAATTTCTGCGAAGTCAAAATACCCTTCAACAATAAACCTAAATAAATTATTTAGATAAATTTTGATAACGACTATCATGTGGTCTGGAAATGATAATTAGTGTTTGATAAACCAATCAAGATTCAGAACCTCATGTTTTACCAAGTGTGTGATGACAATGCCAGTATGGATCAATGTTTTATTTCCATTTAATTCAATTTTACATTATAATTATATTTTTTCTTACCAATTGTGAGAATGCCACAGCTGCTACGCCGACGTCCAATTCTCCCATTCCAAAAACGTAGAGCGTTTGCAAAGTTTCCGTACTCCAAATTCTGATGTGTGCTTGAGTTTTTCTATTTCTTCCTGCCCTTTGACCAGAGGCCACCATTTCACGAGAAGGATGTAGGTCCATGCTATAATAAGAAAATCACAGTAATATTTAGTAAAAATATTTCTGTAGTATAAAGTACCCCATAGGGGGAAATTTATATTTATTTTTCATATAATCTGTTGGGATACTCTATACTTCCTGATTCCTAATTTATATTCCTCATGTTACGTAGTGTTTTATAAAATCTCCATATAAATCAATATGGATACAATTTTTGTCGATGTTTTTCGGAGCACCAATTAACCGATTTGAATTATTCAAAATATACTCTACTCCTGCTGATTGAAGCAGCAAAAATGTACAAAAAATGGGAATTCAGTTTTTGTGAAAACAGGATCCGATGAGATTGATTCAAAAGAAATTATATTTTTGCAAAGACAGATCCACCCGTTTTGGAGATACGAAGCAAAAAGTGCAAAAAATAGCCGTGAACGGAATCGTAAGTCTAATTGCCGCTCTGGACAATCTGATATCGGGCAACAGCGATGTCCATTTTCACTTGAAAATTTAGACAAAAATATGTTTCTCGTTGTAATTAGCCAATATCTGGCAGTGTAAGGTGGAAAATCTCTGACTATTTTTTCTTGAATCGAATTAGTGTTTAACTCAGCTCACGGACTTGCCCTAGGGCAGTACTACTCGTCATATTATATTATACAGTATTATTTTATACTTACCATTGTATGTCTTCGGTATGACCAGCATAATGTCTCTGAACACCTTCATCTCTGTCGTACATGACGGCAATTGCTGCAACATAGTACAAGAGTTCTCCAGTCGGGAGCACCCAAAGATTTCGCCTCGAATCGGTCCCTCGGTAACCATAACTATATTAATTTATCAGGAATTTATAAAATTTTGCGATGATTAACAGCTAATTAAGAGGAAATTCTCCAATAAAATAGAAACTATTTCGTATGATAATAACAAACCATTAAAAAGATATAGATTTGCTGTGCGATCAGACGTTTTACACATTAAACTAAAGGGCAAATTTAAGCTTTATTCAACGTTTTCTGAAAATTTTTGAAAAACTTTATCATCTTTCATGAAATTTAAACATTGTATAAAATTTATATTTTCTGCATAGTGCCATCGTTGTCAAAATTGATGAATTTGGTTAACGAATAACTCATAAATATTCAGATAACAAGAGTAATCAAAACATTGCGATGTATACTACATTAATTAGTAATTTTTATCTCTTCCTTGAATTTGCATGTGAACATATTGATTAGAATTACTGATATGTCAATGAATTACGTTATGGAAGTGAAAAGGATACACCCATTCTAATTGCATTCTCTTCTCTGGTGGAGAGTTGTCAACGGGTGCGTGATGTATTGGCGGATAGAAGGTTCTGCGAAGACCCCGTATTGTAACACGCACTGGCTCCTCCTTCAACACTTCCAAAAGAGTGTAATCTGAAAATAAAATTTATTTCCACAATCGTTGAGAATCTTACATTCAGTATTCTGCTAGCTACAGTTCGCCAATAATATTTGCATATCCATTGCTCATTTTATACACCGCCAGGACTCGATCCAAAGATCTCTGCGAGGCATGCTACTGACTGAGCTGAACCAATAGTAAAAATTTTCATAATTTTTTTCTTCTGATTAGTAGAATACAAGTTTAAAAAATTAAATCAAAATTGTTTTTTGGGGATTTTATATGGATGCATCCGAAAAAAATAAAAATATAAAAATCATGACTTCAAAAATGTCTAAAGCAGCATTTTATTTTAAAATTATTATCAACTTCCATAGTGATCTCAATCCATCCACCGCTTTTATAACAGCTTTGTAATTTACTGTTTTATTTTTGATAACAAAAAATATGTAACTAGTGTGAATCAGCAGAAATATACATATCAGATTTTAGACTACGCAACTAAACTACAACAGTGCTGTTTGGTATTTTATACTCGCATGCGTTTCTATTATAGTACATCAGTAATTAAAATTGGAATTAGAAAATTATTATATTAAGTATTATAAGTAATAATATACTAAGTATTAAAAGAAGATTGAGCAGCACATGAGCGAAGACCAGTTTGGTTTCAGAAAGAAAGAGGCATCAGAGATGCCATCGGAATACTGAGAATGTTGGACAAATGTCTCGACGTTAATAAGGACATTTGGTTCTGCTTTTTAGATTGGCAAGAAGCCTTTGACAGAATCAACTCAAGAACATTAAGGAAAATTTTAATCGATTGACGAGATCCAGAATCTGTATATGGGACAGAAAGTAAAAGTTTGAATAAACCATGGAGATAGTATAGAGAAGTAGGTAGAGGAGTGGGGCAAGGATCCTGTGCGGAGAATGACTTGTCAACGAGGACCTTGAAGTCGTTGATGATTTTTCGATTGGAGAAAGAAGATTGACTACCTTAAAGTACGCAGATGATGAATACGTGGTGATTTCAGAAATAGAAACTGAGTTACAAAACACGATTAGCAAAATCATTGAAGTGGACAGAAGATACGGAATGGAGATTAACATCAACAAATCGAAAGTGATGAGAATGTCAAAACGAGACGAGCCACTCAGGATAATGGTAGGGAATCGAGAATTGGAAGATGTCGATAATTTCAAGTATTTGGAAAGCATCCTGACCAGGGACCAGATACTGCACGAGGGAAGATCAGGGCAAAGATCGCAAGCGCCAAGGCGGCATTCACAAGGAAGTGAATGCTACTGACAAGCAAACTGAGTCTCGACTTGTGGAAGAGATTAATAAAGTGTTATGTCTGGAACTTAGCCCTGTACGGATCAGAGAGATGGATTCTGAGAAAGGCTGACAAAAATTATATGGACAGTTTTGAAATGTGATGTTGGAGGAAAATGGAGAAGAAAAGTTGGATAGATACAATAACACATAAACTCCTGAGAGGAGTGGACAAACTAAGAACTATACTGAGCATGACTCCGAAATGGAAAGGAAACTGGATCGGACATATTCTGCAAAAAGAGTGCCTTTTACACAACGTTGTAGAAAGTAAAATAGAATGACTAAAAGGATTCAGAATAAGAAGAATGCAATTGGTTGATGACATACGAGAGAAAAAAAAGTAAAGGAAATTGAAGGTCAGAGTACAGGATCAGGACGTTTGGGATCAGAAATTTGGAAAGAAGAATCCATAAGACGAAATAAAATGTACTTAATAGTAATAATATGGTAATGGGAATAATAAACAAGAAATGGAAAGGAAATCATTGATTTTTGATGCTCTGATACCATGCACAAATGATACCAAAGCCTGTTGATGCAATGAGATCACGAGAATTTTAATACTATAAATTTGAGTAATAGTATTGAACATTTTTATTGTATTAACCCATGCTTTTGACTGAGTAGTTCATTATTATTATTATGATCAGATATGTTTCTATAATGCCATTTAATTTTACGAATATTTTTCTCAATGAATATAAAAATGCTTAACTCCGTGCAACTTAATTTCTAAATCATAATGTTTAAGAACAAATAATAATTTGCTAAATATCTTGTAAAAAAATTTAATCTGAATTGCTCTTAAGACTCTTTTTTACAAAAACAGCTAATTTTATAATCATATATATTACATAGAGTGATATTTTAATTCTTACCTCTCCCGGTGGGTACAACTTCCCCATCAGCCGCATACAAGGCCCTGGGCCTGCTTTTGCTTCTGGCCCTCCTTTGAGGCGTTTTGGTTCCACTGGGTTCGTCACCAGCGACGCTGGCGGTTCCCGTGGGAACACTGCTCAGGTTTCCTCGGGATCTGGATCTTCTGACTATGGGAGATCCTATGGTTCCAATTACACCCGAACCGAGGTAGAATGTATCAAAATCGGCAAACTCGTTGCGGAGCTGCGAAAAACTACGTACCTTGGAGAAAGAAAAAAGTAGAGATATGTTAGATACATAGATAATATGTAAATTCTCCTAAAATACACCAGTTTACCCAAATTTGTATGCATATGACAATTTTATTTCAAATGATACTTACTTCTTGTCCGCTCGGAGTGAACATTCTTTTAGCACCGCTCATTTTTAAAACTTGGCCCAAGTCTTCCAAAACTTCTTCAAAAGGTTGTGATGTGCGCAGATTGAGTAGAACTCGACACTAAAATTATTAAACACTTATAACTCAATTACTTGTCCATGTGTGAGCTCCTATTGTTCATTTTTGTATAAAATGTATTTTCATAAATTAAAATTTATCAAATACTATTATTACTAAATGTACTAAATGGTATTATTAATACCATTTAAAGTTATCAATTTTACCTGTACACTATGGTCCATATTATTTACAATCCTTATGACTCTGCCCGCCGTTGGCTTCGTGCTCGCCATGTTAGGGTTGTGCATTGTGTCTGCTTCTGCAATGGAAGATTTACGGGATAACGAAGCTCTGCCCCAACCCTGACCACCGGGTGCAGCGTACCAGATGCCGTTCTTCTTACCGTAACTCGCCGGCTGCAATAATAAAAAAATTATAATTTAATAACAAAACTTGTAATTATAATCAATAAACTAGTGGTATATGCTTAGTAGGTTTTAGTCTCTGTAATTTATTTCAAATTTTGCACATCAAGTTTCATATCAATTTTTTGACTCCAAAGTATCTCGGAACTGGATCTGGATTCATCAAAAATTGATGTGCATATTATCAATATAAATCAAATATTTGTGAAATATGAAATCAGTTCAGCCATTTTTCTCTAAACTTGGCCCACACAAAAATGGACATTCTGGAAAGTTATACAGATTACGATACTAATATTTAATTTCGTGATATACTAAATATTATAAATGAAACATCATGACTATACAATTTGATTAATAATAAGTGATTTGTTGAATCTTTGAATCGTCGTTGAGCTTGAAAGCTCTCATCAAGATGAAACTTTAGTAGATTTTGATCGCTTGATTTCGTATTATATACATAGTATACCAAGATTGTATATGTTACACATATTCCATTTGTATTTCCGTAATGCATTTTTATAAAGCTTAGGAATTTTAAGAAAAACATATTGCATATAAGTACTCTATAATTTAATATCATTGAAATAATTATGTGATGTGCTTTATAACACACTGAGCGTTGAAAAAGATATGTTATTACGAAATTATGCATAGAGTGAACGCATTATTATTTGGCGTAAATTCAAGGACGTTACCATTTTTTACCTTAAATAGTTTACCATTTCATAGTTACATTTTTTATAAATGCGTATTTAGTTAAGTCGAACTGGTTTAAAAAAAAATAGTCACATCTATATTAAAAATATTCTACCTTTTTAAAAAATATTTTTTAATAATACCACTATTAATTTGAATATTAATTGCACTGTTAATTAATTTTAATATTATGAATAAGTCTAAATCATTTGTGTTTTTATGTAGTATTTTATAAAATGCTAAAATAATCATTTCCGTACTAAATATTTTTCTATGGTGAAAAAATTTAAATTAATGATTATAAGAAGCTTTTGCTTTCATCTTATTATAATCTAACTAAGAAAGTAATTAGTGAAACATAACTTTTAATTTTTTAAATTATATGAATAATCATATTCAATTTAAATTATAATCAATTTCAAAAATTTAAACGCCATTCGATGTATCTCAGAGGACCATCGTTTCTCGGTTTTGCGCGACATTCGGCCGAACCGTTTCTTTGTAATTTGCAAAAAAGTGTGAAACTTTTTGTCCACGTTTTAGCTTACAATCCTGAATCGATTTAAAAAAAATCGAAAACTGTTCGAAAGATATTGGTTGGGAATGATACTGGTTAGTTTTAGGTGAAGATCGACCGAGACGATTTTTATAAAACTTTTTTTGCCGATAGATATCATGGTCTTATAGAACATACTAAAATATTTCGGTCCTACGATAAGTAGTTTAATTTTAAAAATTCATCGACAATTAAAAAATATTTTAGTCAAAATTTGTGTCGAAAGTCGCTTTTGTGATGTAATAAGTCAATCAAGTTAATTAGAAATGGCTTTGGAATTAGCAAAAAGTAAATAACAGTCTTCAAAACTTTTCTCAGGGTGTGCAAAAAACAGTTAGCATTTATTTAAATTATCAAATAATATCTAGAACTACGTTTATGATATATGTAATCATAGCAGTATTTTATTATAGCAGATGCAATATTTCACAAAATAATTTATTAAGCGTTAAAAAAAAATGTTTCGACGTTCTTCATGAAACTGAACATTTCGATATAGTTTATTCGTTAAATAGTTGTACGAAAAGTGGAATACTAAAATACAATTTTAGGACATATAAGCACACGTGACTGTGTACTTTAATTAATAAAATTGCAGATATTATAAGTGTGTTTGAGAGATCAATTGGAAATTGCAATGCTTTGACCAAGCGAAAGCTTGATTTTTGAAATAAACTGTTGAAAATTTTATCTGAATATATAAATCTCAAATTTTTGCAATTTGTCTTGAGTCAAAATGTCACTTTCAACTAATTGTGTTTGTATACAAAATAATAAAAAAAAAACTTTCTTAACTTATATGTATTCAATGATGAAATATTCAAGCGATTCAATTAAATCTAAGCAAATATTTTTTAATCGATGAATCACATAAATCAGAAATCTGGTTATGGACCCTTATGGGTGTAGGCCCTTATATATGTGCCTACACTCTTAGATCATCTATCTCTATGTGCAAAACTTTTAATTGCCATTTTTCTCTATGGATCTCATATAAAAATTCTACTCTTCACTATGGACTCTGCCACTCTATAAGTTCTATATTTTCGGGCCCTTTCAAAAAAAAGCTTGGTAATTAGGTAACAAACACTTTCTCTCTAGATCTCAAGCTTACACAATATCGTAATCCATATTAAATCAATAAAATATTTTACTGTTAAATAATGTATTAAAAGTTGTGTTTTGTGTTCAACTATTATCCCAAACGCTAAAGGCAGTCTTAACAATGCCATTAATTAGATGAGATCGATTCCGATTAACGAAATTCCTCCGACTGACTTGGATTGCATGAATGCATAGAACTCGTCGCTTAGCCTCCGTAATGAGTTTTTGTCATGACTCGCAAATTATTTAAGTGAAAATTAATCACACGGCACGTACTTTTCTTATACGAAGCGGTCCGATATTTTTTCCTCTACTGTTATTATTTTCCCACATATATTTTTCCTTCGTCTCGTTATTTTAATTAGCTTTGCATGGCATTGCATTCGGTCAGGTGGTTAGTTGGTCAGGTGGTATATGGTATGGTGTGGTATGCTGGTCTCGGCGTGTGGCATTGCTGATAAAGAACTGGAACTGGAACTGGAGTCGGGTCAGGTATCGCAGGTAATTGTAACGCTCACTCGAAACGGCGCGATTTGATACGAAACGACAGATTCAGATAAGGAAATCGATCAGATTCTTTTAATATAATGCTTTCTATTAGAACTAGTCGTATGTGGCATCGTGCCTCAAAACACATTGGCCGTTGTAAGAAGCAAACGTTGTGACGGGAACTTCGAGTCCTGACACTGACATAGGATTATCATTTTATTTGTTGGGTGGAAATTAAATAGAATTTAAATTGTTGATTTAAATTTGAAATAGAATAGAATTAAAAGTTGAAAAAAAAGATTGCGCGTATGGTTCACACGCTATTGAAGTAAAACTTATTTTCTACTGTACAAGATGGCATTTAAGTAAAAATAAATACATCATATAACAATTTTGAATAATGTTTATTTGTAATATGGCAACACTTGTGATGCACACACTTATTAGTGTCAACCATTATACACATTTATATAATGATACATTATAAATTATATATTTATAATGGCATTTAAAATATGTATAATATTCAAAAACAATAATGTAATTAAAGTCATACTTCAATGACATGATCGGTTTCTCATTGTAATAAGCATTTAGAAATAAACATTCATTAGAGAAATGAAGTAATTGCTGATTAATAAAAATTCTATAATATTCGTTCACACAGTAGATTATGTTATACAACGCCTAAACAATTATTGTTTTTGCAATATCACTCATCATGTAATAATTGAGTTTGAAGAACTTCATGTAATTTAAATTAACATACATTCATTGACTGATGGTATTTTTTTATTTTTTCGCTGGCGATATAATCTCATTCTTTGAATAGCTGTAATATCTGTTTTGCTTGAAAAATATTTTCCATTTCAATAACTTCAAAGATTTATAGAAACTACGAATAATATAGACATTATAAATAAAGAATTAATGCTGCATTTGTTTTATTATTTTCATTATAATTATTTACTGAGGACAGGGTAAAATATTCTTCTGATTCAGGCATTTTTCTTTAAATCGGGTAACAATGTAACTTTAAAATGTTTATCTATGCCGATTTCTTTGTTGGTATCGGTACGCATGCAACGACAGATCTTTATTCACATATGCGGCGACTAATCATAATCGACCCGTATAGAAATGATATCATCGAGATCGAATGACGAATCATTGGCACGCGACTCTTATCTTATCTGCCGTAACGCACTTCCGTTGCATTTGTACGAATTCAGACCCTAGTCGCGCCTAAAGAAGTTTTACTTAAAAAAAGAAACAAGGTTGAGCGAATTTGCTCCAATTTAGACTTTTCTGCCCCCATAAGTGCGTTTATGTGACTCTTTATTTAAAACAAAAAATATTGATTTTTAATAAAATTACCATTGACTTGTTAAAATATCGATTATTAACTAAAACCGCCTTATTAGCGAAACTAAACTATAAAAATTTTAATAAAATCGTTTCAAGCACAATCTTGAAATTGAATTTAAAAAAATATTTGTGGAAAAGCTCTCCTTTAGGTTAGAAGTAAAACTACAATTAAGAAGTCAGTTATAAAGAAAACTGGATAATATAGGATATATAGAAATAGTATAATTTGATAATTTAAGAGAATTTCAGGATTTATACAATAAAAATCCAGATTTTAATTACTGATTTATACTAAATTAGTATGGAGTAGGAGAGCCTGGTTACGATTGTGCTACTTTTTTGATTAGTCATAATTTTGTTAATTTACCAGTTAGCTGGGAGAAAAGGAAACTAAATCGTATTTTGAACATTTGTCTCGTGGGAATACTGAAATTATTTTCTTGAATATGATATAAACACCAAAACACCAAAACACGATATAAACACCAAAATCATTTGGACTCTTATTGTCCAAAATATGTAACACAACACGACATAATCATGTAAACAAAACTTACGAATATAATATAACAATATATAACAGAACATAATTTTTCGAACAAAAAATTTTTGTGAATAATTTTGTTTTCTTGTATTGATTTTTCCTTTTCCTTTCTCTTTCGTATTTTGTCTTAGTTAAGTTACATATAAAAAAATATGTTTAAATTTCATCCATAAAGGACAAGAAATGCATGTCACAACATATACATATCACATAAAACTATTGCTGTTAAAAAACTGCTAATGTTCAACTTACAGCAAAATAACAAACAAAGTAATTTATCTGTATACAAGTAATAGTTAGTATTAAAGTTTAAGTTTAAAGAAATCGAACAAAAAACTTAGTTTTGACTCTTTTCGAGCAATGCGTTTTATAAATCGTGTTAATGTAGGTCTCAATGGAATAAAGGAAACTTGCTCGAACAAACATACTTCATCTTTCTCCCTTTGAACCCTATCGTAAAATCAGTATATTTTAGTCGTTATGACGACTGTCACAACCGTACATCTTCATCTGATGTTGAGGTTTTTAAAATATATTTATGATTAGATATTTATAATGATTTGATCTTACATTAGAATTTAATATTTTAAGGATCTATATTTTATTGACCTCTATTTAGTAAAATACAGACATCTCTTAATTAACTATCTTACTCTAAATTCAGTTATTTATATAACATTTGATAAATTCAAGAAGTTTAAGAAGAAAGCACAACTTCATGTGATGTTCAGAGAATAGATTTATTTAATATAGTAATATAGTTGAATAATATAGCTTCATATATTCAGAAAGTATAAAAGGAAAAAATATTTTTAAAAATTGTATTTATATTAATTTACTCTTCCATTAAAGTTTATTAATTCATCCGACGTCCTATAAATCCAGAAACTTTCAAAAGAATGAAAACACTTTGCGTGTTAAATCATGAGTTTCTCCCCATCAGCCCTCCTACCCCTTATAGAGAGACGTCAGACGGCTTTGACGGAGAAATTTTTAAATATTGACAAAATTGCACAAGGCGTCTATGATTCATATCAACTATGTACATGCAGAAAATTACATATTATTATGCAAACTATATTCTGTAGAAACACATAGAATTATATAAAAGTCAAATTCTATCATATTTACATACAGCTGGAAAATTAATGATCCGATATTGTCTACACGTGTATGAGAGGATTGATCGAAAATAAAATGATGCTGATCCTATCAGAATATTAGCATAATTACTGTTAAAATTTGAAATTTTTATATTATAATGTTTTGTTATTATTTTGGAATTTAGCTAAAAATTATATTTGTTTATATATTACAGAAAATTAAGTATGTATGTAGTCCAACTTCGTAAAATGATTTTAAGCAATTTATATTAGAACTTGCAAACTTTAAATAAATTCATATTGCGTATTTTTCGTATTTTTGTTTATTTGCCTGTGTATTGCGATTTTCCAAGTAATAGAAAAAGATAAGAGTTGTTAGATTTTTAACTAAATTTAAAATATGTAAATCAATGTCAATACAAAATATTAAAAACATTAAAAGTAAACTAGTGGTGTATCGCATCGTGTCTAAAAGCTAATTGCTGGAACTTTCCGTACCAAAACAAAATTTAGAACCAAACCAAAACCAGCCAAAAAATTTAGAAACCAGCCAAAATTATAATTAAAATCTGAAATGAAAATGAAAAATTTGAAATGAAATTTCAAAAAATATAATGGACTAGGAATCCGAACTTAGAGCTTTTGTGATTAGAAAAAGTGTTAGTTATCTGTTAGTGAACAGCATTAATTATTATAATTAATTATAATGTTATTTTTTCTTTTTCCATTTGTATATTATTTTGTTAATCTCAATGTTTCAATTTCAATTACTTATTCAAATAGGTTTATAGTTTCATACATTTTGATTGATATGTATACAATTATAATATTTATTTTGTTTATTATAAATCATTAGCAATCAAAATTCTATAAGATATTGTGTAACGTTCTTATAAAACTTAAAATACACAGAGGAGTTTGGGGCTATCTGTAACAGGACTAAGTAGTAACAGGATTATTATTATTTCAACAGAACATTAAAATATTTTTTTGTTTCGATTATACATGTAAATCCTGCATAATATTGTCATAGCTACTGTCCTGCAGGCCGACGAAGTAAACAAAATTGTGCAGGTGCGTTTGGTCTGACATGTGATATAAAATTCTATCATAAAATTTTGGTTAATACTCCAGTCATTATAGTAAATTCACCTTGGAGTTTGAGATACCCAGCTATAAGTCTGTAAATACTTGTATATTGACACCCTAAAACTGTCTCAAAACCTACATATGTTGCGCACACCCTACCATATGTAGGTTTTGAGACAACTTTTAGGTGTCAATATACAAGTATTTACAGATTTAGCGCCGGGTATCTTGAATTCCAAGATTCTTACTTAATTTAGGCTTAAATGACTGGACTATAAAACGTTAATTATCGATTAATTTTAAATTTTATGTATCGTATTTAGTTTGAAATTTATATATCTTTAATGTGTAACAACTTATGTGACTGCTAAATTGTATAAATAGGTATCTTGATTAATGTAAAAAAAATTACACCTGGGGTTAGTTGAAACATAACCTTGGGGCTATTTGTAACATACAATATATGAATTATATACAGATTCAAGTGAAGAAGATTGGATGGAATTCATAGTTTGTAAGATGTGGGCACATGTAAATTGTGTTACAAGAGAGACACTATATCTTTTATTTGCATTATGACAATAAATGTAGTTTGCGTTGATTTGTGATAAAACTTTATATTATTGAAAGGTGACCACACGTCCCGGTTTGGCCGAAAAGCAATATTTGTCCCGGATTTAGATCTTTTGTTCCGGATTGTCCCGGGTTTTTGAAAAGTATAGGTCTATAATGAATTTTTTCTAGTATGCTTATATGAAAAAGGCGAGTTAAAATAGCCATTTATATACATCATTTTGAAGTTTACGAAAATAAATTAAATTAAATTTTACGAAAGTTAACAAAAATTATAAAAATGAACTTCTTGGCTCCCTGAAATACCGGAATGCTACCTTTTTTTAAATAATAAGAAAACTTAACAAAATTTCATAAGTTTCAAAGCTGGCGGATTTTTATTGGATTCTTAAACAACGTTTGTTATTTTAAAGTTACATTAAATTTTTAGTATTAACCCCCACCCTTTCCGTCTTAACGAAAAAAAACTGTTCCGGTTTTGACTTGAAAAAATTTGGTCACCTTAATTATAGGAGACATCATATATTTTGTTCGTATATATTAATTATAGGTGCTATGATATATAAAAAGAATTATTTAGAAACAAGTTAATTTTCTTAGGTAAATAATAATTTCTTGTACGGGTAGATGTTAGCCTAGCCTCAAACACGGGGTAAGTTGTAACACGGCACTTTTTCTAAAAAATGATAAATTGTGAAATAATACTCAGTAGAGGAGTAGTTAAAGCATCGATCCACGTTTCTTTGTAAAAATACAATCAGCGTATCTCAATATATATTAATTAAAAAAAACTTTTACAATAAGCTCCTAGCTCTCCGACATAAAAGAACAAAGAAAAAGAAAATATAATTAAATTAAAAAAATCTAAGTAAATAAATATCAATATTAAATAAAAATTATTTCTATTATTGCAAAATGTTTCGATGTTGTGGAGTAAAAAATATATAATTCGAAATATTATTATTGTCGGCTTGTATATTACATAGGCATTTCGTTATGTCGCTCAGTTTAATTTTTGAGCAAATAAAATGATTGGCCATGAATATTAAGAGAGCGAGCGATAAGCGTTATTTTCAGATTGTAATTTATATGGACCCATGCGAAACGTAACCTCACGCACGCCGCTCAGGCGGCAAGGTCGATTCCTATGGATTTTCATTTTATAATAATTAAGGGTTTTTGTCCTTGCCATAACAAGGATACTTATTATGTTGTTATTGCTTTGACGCCAATTAGAAAATCAACTACTTAATTTTTATTACGCGATACTGATAAAATATAATATAGGTCTGGTGGAATAGTTAGAGCATTATCGCTGTGGTTGTATTTCTGCATTCTAGGTTACCAAGTTTATAATTTGACTTAATTTACTTTTCTCTCTATAAATTCTATTACTTGTTTTGATGTGCTCGTAATAATCATTTTGAGTAACAAACAAAATTTTTTTTAAATTTTTTTTTGACTATCACATATATTTCACAAATAACTAAAGGAGTTAATTAAAATCAGCAAACGAAATCAGTAAAAATGTGTTTGTAAATATATTATTCAAGATTACGTAATTCTAGTTTATATTTATGCTCTATAATAAGTTCTAATAAAGCTGGGCGTATTAATAAATAAAAATAATATAACAATGATAGTCAATAAATATTAATAAAATTATAAAATCGATGTTTATTAAACTTATGAAAGTATACATTATTATAGTTTGTTAGTATATTAATATGTATTAAATTATGTCATAGTAAATGAATTGCTTGTATATGCAATACTTTAGTAACGATTGATCATTTTTTAGATACAACTGCTATTAAAACATGAAAACTTACTATCTCTGACATTTGCTTTCTAAAATATTTTAATTTTTATATTAATATAGAAATAAACGTCATACTTCCAGATGATTAAAATATTAAATGCTTTTTGAGTTTTTCTTTCTTTAAATTTAAATTGATAAACTTATTATGGTGATATTTGATACATTTATGCCCGGGAGTTACTTTATTCAAATTATCCTGATTTTTCTTGTCAAATCTGTACTTACATAAATTAACATCATTAACAGAACAGATGATTTTCATATTAAAGTTATAATAATAGTATCTTGGTTTATATTGTTTGGTAATATCATTAGTTTTTTATTTATTTAAAACTTAAGTAGGTATTATTGATGTAATTTTTTATAGACTTTTGGGAAAACTAGTATACCTACTTGGAAATAATTTGTGATTTTTCATCCAAATGAACAAAAATATTTTAGTATTTCATAGTATATTTATATTTATCTATAAAAATATTATATATGGAGTCCGAAATTTTAAAATCATTATTGTATGGGTAACAAAAATAAATTTTTATAAGATTTTGAAAGAAATAGCACGCAGAGCGATAATTTTCAATATCTCTATAAAAATATTTTGAAGTAGCTTTATGGCAATTTCGTATTTTTCTACATATATATTATATGTATTTCCAAAACAAATGTTTCGATATATTTATACATATATTTAAATATGTATATATATATATAAACAATTTTTCTAAAAAAAATTCATACCGAAAATACCTGTTGCATATTTGTTGGCATAGACACCACTACGAAAGCGGCTGACTCTTCATCACTATCCCACATAATAATAATACAAAGTTTACTAATTTACATCTACAGCATTTGATTTAGAAAAATACTCTTTCCATAAAAGTTTCGTTATCCAAATGTCGCAATATAACTAGGAACACTAAAGTTTCAGATAGAGTACATACTTCGATAAATTACTCCGAGATAGTAGATATAAATTATTAATACTAAATTTAAATTTGTTAAATGGTAGTACAAAAATATATTTCCTAGTTATTTATATTTTTATATATATTTTTTTAAGTTTTCGTAGAACACCATGTAGTGAGAATTCTAAAATTACGGTGGAGACGCCACGTAGTTTTATATTTAAAATATTGTTCATTAAAATTTAAACATTTACTTAAGAATTATTTATAAAATACACGAAACACGTATTTATATTTATATTTAACACTTATTATTTTTAATTATTATTGCTCAATATTATTTTAACAAATAAACGCTGAACAATATATTAACTATTATTTAAATTTGAAGAAATCTATTTATCGTTTAGTTTGAACTATATTTCCAACTTTTTCCACTCCGAACAGCTAGTTAATTCTAGTGTTGCCAAATGATGACTGAAGCTACAAAAATGTAGACAACAATGTCGTACACCAACAACCCCGTGCCAGAAAGGGAGGGGGATATGGCTGTGTTGTAAATTCGCCGTCTTGCGTCTCACTCTGGCGGATTATTTGAATAAAAAATTCCTATAGGGGGAGTGTATTTGCATTCCTATACATGTGTTGGGATTTAAATATGCAAATTAATATTATTCGATATTGTGGAAATTAAGCTACTTAGCAGAAGTTGGAAAAACCATGTAAACCATCAGTTTTAAGGGTAAAATATAATTTTTTAAATAATTTTTATAAATATAAATTAGTAAAATACATATTATATACAAATCCTGTAAAATACCTTGGTCTAGCTAATGATATTGATATGAGATTTTGAAATGTTCAATGTAAGCTAATATTTATAATTATCAAAGTAATGAATTTCGAAGAAAAAAATAAAATAACATTATTTTTCACAATAAAAAAACCCTTTGCATTACCTGTTTCATTTAAATTATTTCACCAAAATCTATTAAACGCAATATTGCTATCGTATTATACATCCCATCACGTATTTTTTACAAAATAATGCATACAATTGTTAATTTCTTAATAACATTAGCACATATTTAAATTTTTGTATCAAATTTTGGTAAATAAGTGTTCAAAATCTTCAATAATTTTGAATTATAACACTTTCGCTATTCTCTAAATTCTATATTGAGAATAGAGATACAAAATTTTATATAAATAGGAAAAACTTATTACAATAACTAAATTAATTTGTTTACTTCAATTTTAAACAATTGAAGAATAAAATGTTAAAATATTATTTAGTAGAGCTTTAATAATTTGAATAAGATTTTAATAATACTATTTTGCTTTTGGTTAGTTGCTTAGTGAAAATATATTGTAATATTAATTACGTTATTTTTGATAAATCTTTTCTATTTTTGTAATTTTGTATCTTTATACACATTAGATTTTGCACTATTTAAAAAAAATCCTATTTATTACAACTTTACTATATGATATTCTAATGTTTTTTATTTTGATTTTGCACTATTAGAAACTATTAAATAAAATTATTTATATTATTATAACTCTCTTAAATGATACTTTAACATTTTTTTAAATTGAAGTAAAAAAATTATATATTTTAATAATTTTATATAACTGATATTTTAAATTTTTTTCAATTTTCTAACATAGCAATAAATAAAATAATTTAAATAAAGTTTTATCCATATTATTATAACTCTACTAATTGATATTCTATAATTTTTTTTAAATTTTTTTTATTTTGATTTTGCACTATTTGAAAGAAATATTCAAATTATGACAACTATTGTAAATAATATTTTGAAATAAAAGAAATTATTTATTTTAATAAGTCTTAAATTTATGTAATTATTAATACCTATGCCTTATGCAATATATTTAGAATGGTTTATTCAAGAAAAATATTCAATTTATTACAACTCTACTAAATATTTTAACATTTTTTCTTCAATTCTTGAAAATGATATAAAACGACAAAGTGAATATTTAACAATATATAAATGATATTTTTTTATTTTAGAAAATATTAAAAAAAAGTTTTAAATAAAAATATTTTCCAAATCGATTAAACAATTGCAATATATTTGTTACTACTGTTGGTAAATATATTACTCTTAGCTTTTACATTAATTCTTTTCTATTAAATATATAATATTTTTGGTAGGGAATAATAAAAAAAATAATCTAGTTCCAAATATTCCCCAGTTAACGTTGAATACTTCATTGGGCAATTGATTAATGTGACCAACGTAAATCAGAGCATGAAATAAATAGTATTAAAAAAGTAAATTAAATTCTTGAACAAAAAATGCGCCATAAACCCTTATCGTCTCGGCCTATGTGAGAGTGTTTTCTTTCGTGTACGTACACGTCGAATCCCTTCCAGGTGTCCTGATTGTTCGGCAATGTTAGTCTGTAGTTTATGTATACAATCAAAGTCCAGAAGCACAGGTGTGTTTTACCTGAAGTGTGGGCGTTACCTGACGCGGTCTTCAAGGCCGCAGGGTCAGCGGAATGAGGTCGGATCGCGCGCAAGGAAGGTGCCCCAGAAATATTTACACGCGAAATATTGTTATTTTGTTCTGCATTAGAATTATATGCACATTTCGCTCTCATGATATGACCGGTTATGTGTCAGCCGGTGTTATTTTCACGTCAACGCCGGATTCTTTCTATTATGGAAAAATAGCGATGCGTAGGGGATTCAAATTTTGCTACTATAGATTGAATACGTGTATAGAAAGACGCTTGTTTCTAATTAACATCATATGGCCCCGCGTAACTTTCAGGAGACTTTCCAAAATTTCATATATTTTACCAAATATTTATGGCTTTCTTCGTGGGATGACCCATCATAAATCTTTATTCTATTACATTGTCAAGACAAACAGTATAATATGTATGACTTTTGCTAGACTTTTAAGCTTGAAATAACATTTTTATACACAGAAGACCGCCGTGACTTGAAAGCCACAAAATTCATCAATATCAAAAAAAAGTTTTAACATTTTTTTTTGTTTTTCGATTATTTATTTTAGTTAATAATTACTGATTCTTTTTTTATATACAACAGAAATTTGGCCCGATCGTTTTTATATATAACAAAAATTTGGCGAGATTTTTTTTTATGTATAAGAAAAATTTGGCGAGATCTTTTTTTATGTATAACAAAAATTTGGCTCATCGAGGGATATATTATCTATTTAACGTGGTATAAAATATGTCGCATTGCAAGAATAGGCTTATTTAATAAAATTATTTATTTTGGACCGCTTTATCGTATCAATCTAATTTCTGATTTCTTTCATTAATTTTTGAAATATAGAAATTCAAAATGATTACAGTTTTCTGATTCTTCAGTGTTGTGTTGCACGTAGTTTATAATGATATTAGTTATTGGCTTCTAAATTTTGTAGAAAAATATAATTAAATTTGCAATATTTTATATATTATATATCATAGATGAGATAATGAGATAAAAATAATTATACATATATATTATTAAAGAGATACTCAGATACTAAAAATCAGCTAAAAGTCTGTCTTCTGATTTAACTCAATTTTCTAACAGAATTTTGAAAATGACGTTGCGTTTTTAGTAAAGACCTGTATTTATGCAAACTTAAGCTTATAGTTATAATGTAATATGATATAACTTTTAAAAATATCAAAAATAAAGAAATCAATCACTATGACTACGATTATGATAATTAAGGTATAACATGGTACAAAATATAAGCTAAGTTTAATAGGCTCAATTAAAAAATTATTCTTTCATTCTATAATTGAAACTATCAATATCAAAATAACAATCTATTAACTTTCAAAATGGTACGTTATAGTAATCGCAAAAATTAGAAAATGAAAATGTTTGTATATCTTTACGTTTCAAGGGTTTCTGAATACTTTGGCATATTTTAGAAAAAATGGTTGTGTATTTGTATGTTTATACAAACTTTCCTACACTATTTCGAAAGCAAAAATTAAGCCATTTGAATGATTCAGAAAACATTTATTTCCTATTGGTGGGGGGACATGTTGCTTAGTTTTTGGCAAAGGCAGGTCCAGCTATTTTGAAGATACGTGGCAAGTAGTGCAAAGAATAGTCATTCAATTTTTGAGAGAGCATCCGATTTGAATGATTTGAAAAGCATTTCACTTATATTGACGGAATGAAGTATTTATTAAATTTTTTTAAGGCTGGTCCAGCGATTTTAAAAAAATGGTGAGAGAAGCTGCTATTTGGAATCAGAAATGATTATTAGATATATGAACATCAAATTATGAGATATTTTATGAAGATATTAATAAAAAGTAAAAATTCGTTTCCATTTCTATGTGTTCCAGTAAAAAAATTAAAATGTTTAGAGTTTACTTATATAGTTCAAATAATGTTCCCGAGAATTTCGACAGTATGGTTCAACTGACTTGAATGGGTTTCGTAGTTTTCAAGAAAATTCCAAATTTTCAAAGGCTTTTGATAAATTTAAATTACAATATGAAAATTCAAACAATTTGCCTTAAGGCATGATGCCATGCACCACTAGTTTATTCTAAAATTAAGGTAATAAATATGTTGTTATATATTTTTATGGAAGCTTTTTCATGGAATATAAGTAAAGTTTAATGAAATAAACGACTTCCGTTTTTGATATTAAAAAAAATCCTGTTTGTGTCATCATAATCATGATGAAACAGCGAAAGCTCCGTCAAAACTTTCGCAATTGCTATGGAAAATATTAACTGATAGTACAAGAATATATCAGTCAGAACAAACACGATTTTTCTTTGAGTACGATTCATGAGTTAACTGGGACATCATCACCGAAAGTGGCACATCTAGAGCAACATCTAAAATTTCAATATCAATTTAACTTTCCCTTCTTCCTGATTACAAGGAATCATTTCAAACAAGTGAAATTCCATGTAATTTCGTACGGTCAGTAAGTAAAGTTAAGTAAAGTAAAGTGGGTCAGCGCATATTCTGGAATGCCCTGTGCCTTGTGCGCTCTCGTCCGCTGCGTGTCCGTCCGACAGGGGCCGCCCTGCCACGGGCTACTCGGCCGGATATCAAAGTTTTTAGGGAACGGCTTTGTAATATGATTGAAACACGAAATATAGCTATATCTTGCATATTTCTAATGCGAATACATGCATTGATTGCCGGGAGGAAATTATGTTCAGACTTGTTAGTATTTAGAACGATGAAATGCAGAATATTTGGGGATCTGGGGCGATGGACTTGCCAACTAGGCTTTTTTGCATCAGTGTATTTAGCTATTATGTTATTATAATTTATATGTAGTTTAGATAAAAAATTTAAAAATTACGAAAAACGCAGATTTTTTGCACAACCATCTCCTTGCATCTATGCCAGGGTGTACGGTTGTGAAAGTCGCCGTCACCTATACTGATTTGTTTATTTACTATATTTCATTAAACTTCACTTATATTAAAGCTTCCATCACATTATATTAGAACATATTTACTACCTTAATTTTAAAATAAACTAGTGGTGCGTGGCATTGTGCCTTAATGCAAATTGCTGAAACTTCCCGTACCGTAAATTAAATTCTTTAAAAGCCTAAAATTAAAAATAGATTTTTTTGAAAATTTTGAAACCCATTCAAGTCGGTTGCCCCTATACTATTAAAAATGTCGAGAACATTTATTTGAACTATATAAGTGAACATTAAACATTATATATTTTGATGCAAAGTCCAAAGAGAGAAAGATGAAGTATGTTTGTCTAAACAAGTTTCCATTATTGCATTAAGTCAGTTCCCTACATTAATACCATCAGTGAACAGCATTGCTTTTAAAAAGTCAAAAGTAAGTTTTTGAAGTAAAACTTCTTTAGGCGCGACTAGGGTGTAAATCTGGACAAAAGCAACGGAAGTGCGTTATGGCAGAGTCGAGTGCCAATAATTCGTCATTCACTCTAGATGATATCATTTCTATACGGGTCGATTGTGATTAGTCGTCGTGTATGTGAATAGAGATCTGTCGTTGTATGCGTATCGATATCAACAAGGAAACCGGCATAGATAAATAAACATATTAAAGTTACATCGTAGTACATATCTTGATTTAATGAAAAATGCCTGAATCAGAAGAATATTTTACCCTGTTCCTTGAAAATAATAAAACAAATTAAACATTTGGGCTGTGTACTAAACGTAAGTTCGTTGATTAGAAATTATTTCTATATTATTCGTAGTTTCTATAAATCTTTGAAGTTATTAAAATTGAGAATATTTTTAGTCAAGACAGATATTACAGCTGTTCAAAGAACGAGATTATATTGTCAGCAAAAAAGTGAAAAAAATACAATGAATGTATGTTAACTTTAATTACGTGAAGTTCTTCAAACACAATTATTACATGATGAGTGAATTTTCGAAAATTTGTTTAAACGTTGTTTAACGTAATCCACTGTGTTAACGAATATTATACAATTTATTAATCAGCAATTATTTCATTTGTCTAATGAAGGTTCATTTCTAAATGCTAATTACAATGACAAACCGATAATGTCATATTTAAAGTATGTCTTTAATTACATTATTGTTTTCAAGTATTATACATGCTTTTAATGCTATTATAGTTATATAATTTATAATTTATTATTATAAAAAAAAATTGTTTCAATTTTTTTTTCAGAAATTTTGTTTTGTATATCGAAAATAATTCAGATTTTATTTTTAATTCTGACTAAAGTTCTAATATACTTTATACAAATAATTTCATCTTTGCAAGTCAGTGTATATAATTCTCATAAATATTAGACAATGTTACAATATTCATAATAATCTATTTGAAAACATTCAATATTCCTCGAACATTTTGTTACGGTACGAGAAGTTCCAGCAATTTGCCTTATTCAAATTATTACTTTGTTTTTTTACTGATACTGTTGTGATGAAAATTAAAAAATAAAATAAAATAGTAAAGATTGAGATGTGTAAATTACCATTATTTACGATTATTAAATACGTGTATATTAAAATAAATTATTTTCGTTGAATGATCTTTTATAAAAAATATTGAAAGTATTCGTTATGGAATTTTTTAATGCTCTGGAATTTTTTCCTCAGATCGATCTGCACATATGTTTTTATTTACTATGTGCTGTTTACATGTAACGACGCTTTGTTGTAATTGTAAATGAAGTAAAATCGATCAAGTGATAGTAATATATACAAATATAAGCTTAACTATAATATATATCTGTATAACCATATATTCCTATAAAAAACTCGATACCAATAACGGAATCACGCGATTGTCTGTTACAGAAATAATGAAGTAAATTTATACATTTAAATTTATCGAGCTATCTTCGTGTACTTTCAGGATTAAGAGCTCTAAAAGTGAAATGTCAAATGATAATAAACGAACGCGAGTTTTATTCAAATAGAGGATAAACTCTTAACGAGATAATTATGGCTTTTATCATAATGTTAGAATGTAGAGAAAGGTTATGAACTGGACATGGAATTTTGTAAATTTTACAAACAATTTTTTTTGAAAGTTTTTTGATAGTAAATGATATTTCCTGTCTAAGTTTCAATATATTTCACATATATTTTGATGTGTAAAACGTCTGATCGCACAGCAAATACATAGATTTTTGATAGTTTGTGAATACCAACTCATGCAATTATAGACCCATAATATGCTTTACCATTTCTATTTTTTCCACAAATTGCCTCTATAATTATTTCTGTACCAAATTTTTCATTGATAGAGCAAAATTTTTTAATAAATCAATAAATATATAATGTATAAGGTAGAGTGGGACTTGAATGTGCGCGGGTACAAAGGTCCACCACTGATATCTCAAAACAAGTAAACGAGTTAAGAACTTTTTAACAATATTTTAAAGTAGAGGGAAAAAATAGACACCCAGCCATCATCTTGATTCGAAACGAAAAGTACTCTCTTTCGTTGCTAGTTTTTTTTGTTGTGAGCACTGTTGTTTAGTTTACGAGACCTCAATATAATTTTTAAGTATACGTTACTTAATTGTTTTATATATGATGTATTGTTAATCTCAAATTAGATTATACAGCTTTTTTATAACTTATATAAAAGCCTTGCACATGGGTGGAGTAACAAGGATAAAAATATTTAGACTAAAAATAGCAATTTCACAAAAGATAAATTAAATTACAAGAGGTAAATTAAATGAACAGCAGAGTTATTCCAACTCTGCTAATGAATATTTCTGGCAAAATACCAGATTAAAGTTATATATACTCTGTAAAAGATGTACCCATGAAATTTATATTTTGCATTGGTTGAATAAGATAACTAAATTTTGTAAAATGTATTTCAAATTAAACATAAGACACTGGACCTGTTTACTACCGTCCTATTTTATGCCGCATGGGGGTAAAAAGAACCAGGTGATTTGAACTTGAAATTTAAATTTTTTGAAAAACAGCAAAAAACACGTTTCTACAAGGATGAATTAGCTGGAATATCAGATAGTTGTTTGTTTGATGTGTTATTTGATTTGCCGTGTTTGGTTTTTACAATATAATTGCTCAAAGTTACATTGGACCTTTGTGCCCTACCCTATTATATATATATATTTATATATATATATGTGTGTGTGTATTTTTCTCAATTTATTAAATAATATTGTTAATGCCATAATCGATTTATATTAATTTAAAAATAATTTTAAAATCTCTATTTTTTTAATTTAAGGAATACTGCATTATAATATTAATAAGCCTGACCGAAACCCTAAATAAGTGAAAAAAAAATAATATACCCGTCTATTTGTATTGTGTTTAATACTATGCAATTGCTTTGTTATTAAAAAATCAAAGAAAATTTTTTCATGGAACTAAATAATTTTACTAAAAAATTTATTGCATATTTGATCAATGATTTCCTGCCAGAATCCAAAGCTTTAAGTTGAGCTTTTATGACTAGATTATAGATATACATATTAATTAGGCCCCCATCTTCGATATGCTATCTCCTCCTCTTTGTGATTTGATAAATGAATGTCATGCGCAAACAGTGCGTTCCCATATGGCAACAATATTGGCCGATCTGAAGTGACCGAATCGCGATCGCGATGACAACGCGTCACTCACGCAACTATGACAGGCCGGAAGTGGGGGATTGGGTGGAGCTTCCGGAACAAAATGGAGGACCGGAAACGTAACGCGAAAATTATGAGGACTCAAAATCTCTATTTAACTTTTGAACTTTGAGAGCTTTTGGGATAGATATGATAGTAATTTGGATACTGGAATTGATGATATGGAATTTTCTGCTTGTCTTTATAAAATTTCTTCAACAACATGTATGTTAGACGTTGCCTAAAATTTTATATAACACTTTATAATATATTAATTAGATAATTTCTAATAGACACTAAAAGATAAGAGTACAAAGTACAAAGAGTACAAGCTCCTGCTTTCTTTACTTTTCATGAATAAGTTCATTTATTAGAGAATATTATATACAGTAGAACCTCGATCAACCGGATTAATTGTTGTCGATAGTCGTTCGGATAATCAAAAATCGGGATAATCGAATGTATGAATAATAACGTTGTGTATTTCTTAAAAATAACATACATAGATATCAACGAAAAATAATGTTTATTAAGAAATTGAAACTTTCGTATGTATGTATATATATATTTTCTTAAATTACATTCATACATAATATGTATGAATGTAATTTAGGAAATTTTTTAAGAAATTTAAGAATTTTTTTTAACAAAATTTAACAAATCTTCGCATGATAAATGCTGCAGTTTAGTATATTATACTAAACTGTAGCATTTATCATGCAAAAATTCGAAATGTAGGTATGTGCATAAAATTGGTCGCGGTTGGTAGTCCGAATAATTGCGAATTCGTGTAACTGAGGTCCGGATAAACAAGGTTCTACTGTATTCTCTATCAATTTAGATCAAATCAAACTCATAAAATACTAAATATTAACCGTACAAAAATGTGTATAATCTATTGATTGCATTAAATTAATGTTATTGTACCTTGTCTATGTTTATTTGGAAATAAAATTTGTTTGCTGTTTCTATATAGAAAAACTCAAAACTCTAAGTCAAGCCAAACTGGTATAACAGCATTGATTGTAAATATCATGAAAAAAATCAGAAAAAATCTATCCCATGTATGTCTACTATTCACCTCTCTCGTCATTTTACCATAAAATTAGGAAGTTTTAGAGCTTAGGCAAATAAAAAATATTTTAACCGAGTAAATTGGGTTAACAAAAATCGGGATACTTAGGCTTTTTTTCTATATTTTTTATAGCAGGTATTAAACCATTATATAAAACTATTTATATTAAACCATTTTACAATTCTGATTAAGTGCGCGATCTGGTGATAGCACTTACCATTTATTTTAAAATTTGTTTTTAAAATAGGGCTTCTCAACAATCGTAGTTTGGCAAACATTTAATTCTAGAAACTTGGGAAAATTGTCATAGTTTTTGACTGTGGTTCTAAAAATTATATTTAGGGCAACGGTTCATTAGTTTATATAAATAAATTGGTATATTAGCCACTATAACCGAAAAATGGTTACATTTTGACCATACTAGATTTTCCTTAAATGTCTATAATTTTTAAACTGCTAGGGGTAGATTTTTTTTTTTTTGAAGATGGTTACAATCAATACCCATTTTGTCTTGACGCTGAATTATGACACCCAGTATTTTGATGCTTAATAAATAATAAACTAATCTTTTTTGTCGAAAAAACATTTCTATCGTTTTTGATAATATTTTAGGCAAAAAATAAATATTCTAATATGTAATACTTGAAAGATTATAAAGATAAGCATTATTTTGAGTTTTCCATCATCACAATAGTACAATCTTGCTATTTGTAAATTTTATAAAAATATTAAATTTCTGAAAAAAGTACTTTTTCTAGTGATTAAAATTTTATCACACATCAATTTTCTGTAGATTTTGATTGATAAGTTGTCTATTTGATATTATCAACTTATCCAATTATTTTATGAACTATAGAAAATGAAGAAGTCATCGCTTTTAATTTTTGGCGCAAAAATAGATTAGAGAAATTGGGCCGAAGACCATCACTGTAATATTTTTTCATGATTTACATTTAGGTCATACCTATATCTCATTATGTAGGAAATCACTCTTTTATATTAATAGGTTTAGATAGGCAAATGGGTTAATGCAGGCATATTGCACGTGATCAATATAAAAAACTTATAGATATTTCTAGTATTTAGAAGTTCAGATTTTGTATTTTAATATCTCTACGAGAATATTAAATTATTAAAATACGTTTAGATTTTACCACCATTTGGGAAATTTACAACTACATGGTGTCTCCACCGTACATTTTGAAGACATATCAAATTTCTCGCCACTTAAATAATTTTAATAAATTCTTGCCAATCACAATAAAGTAATTTGTCACCTTGCTTCATTATTTTATTCTATTACGATTGCTTTATCAATGTAAAGAAAATGTACAAATTACCAAATCGTCCTTCGCAAAAGAATAATTAAAAGTTTTACTAAATAGACTTTCTATAATATTTCCTGTGTTTAACATATCATTTGCATTAATAATAATTTCAAGCAGAACAAACAACTCGAGATTAAATCGTACGACAATATTAAGAATCTAGTCGGCGGCAGCGTTTATTGAGAGGCCTTGTACTTAACCTTCGCCAAGCTCGTAATTTATACTACGGAGTCCCACGTGTACGGAATCGTTTCAGGATATGAGAATTGACATATCTTAATTTGTATCGTGACAGATTTATATTATCACGTATTACTCGGTATCAAATTTCGTTTTTCGTATTATTATTGAAATGAGTAAACTAATTAATAATATTTTAATTGAAAAAATCGGAGAAAACACACCTTTAGTGACTAACTATTTAATTTTAGTTTTAAGTAGCAATAATTAGATTTAAATGAGCAAATATAGGAAAACTTTTGTAATAATAAGACTTTAGGTTGCTTTGATACAAATTTTAAAATAAGGGTAACTGTGCTAATAACGGTGATAATTTTTAATTTTATCTAAGGATAATACAAATATTAATACAAAATTCAAACCTTTATAATACGAGTATATGAAACGTGCGTAGTTTCAAGATAAAATATCATTGTTGCACATATCACACTGGGTATCATTGATATTAGTTGCTTTTCATTTATTTACTTTGCTATTTTTATCTTGTTTTATCTAATATAATTGGCAATTTAGAACTATACGAGAAATATTATGATTAGTATAGGGTAGAGCGGGGCTTAATGATCTACAAGTAAAAAAAGCTTCATCATCATTATCTCCAAAACAAACAAAATATAATGTTCTTTAATGATACATATTTTGAAGTAGAAGGCAAACTATGTATCAATATTTATACCAAAAATTTGTCTTGTTTGTAATTAACCAAAAAATGATCCGTATTATGATGATTTAATATAATATATAAGCAAATAATAATAATAATAAAATTAACAAGTAAAACAAATAAAACGCCTAGTCGCAAAGTAAATACATCGCTTTTTAACAGTTTGTTATTACTCTTACGAATATAAACCTGTAACATAGCATTACCATAACATTTCTATTTTATCCGAGAATCAGACCTAATATTCCTTAATCATACGTCGTTAAAAACCAATTAAACGTAAATATTTATTTAATATCTTCTGTTATTTTTCCCACCATTAAATTATTTTTGATACCCAAACGTATCATTTCCATCTAGATATTATCGTGAAAAAATATGTACCGACGTTTGTAGAAATCTATCCTTGACATACGCTGATATCTGACCAGGCATCATTCAGAAGAAAATTTCGTGGAATATAAACGAGAAACGGCAACGAAAATATTAATAAGCTTATCAAGCAAAGTCAAATCGAATATAAAGCTACGGAGAGAATTCGGAATTTGAAGGTCGACACAAACACGCATGTCATAAATAATTCTATTGATATACGTTTAAGAAATATTTAATACTTGAATTAAAGAAATAATACAAAGTGACCTCAGAACTAGATTACTTAAGGTGCAGGAATTTCATAATTTCTTACTTTATTAACCAGTAAACTGTGGCGCGCTCATTAAACTAGGGGCGTTTTGTGTCGTCAGAATCGAAGTAAAATGTTACTTTAAAGTAAAATTACACTGACAATTATTTATTTTATACCGGCATAGCCTCGAAATATTCTAAATATCTTGATTTTTGATATTGTTGTTTTTTTCTTCTTAAAATTGCAATCTAAATTCTAGCTAATGTTTAAAGATTTATACACATGTCGAGTATACTTGTCAATACATAAACTTCTGCCACTTCTTAATATTTCTAAAATTGTTATTTTGTTACATTTATTATTATCTATCACTTATTATTTTTATTTCGCCTTATTTTTTTTCTAGGGTGATTTTTGTTATTCACAAATTTTTACAAATAGAACATAACCTACAAAACGCACAAGGTTATCATAAGTGCATCTTTCTCATGTCCCCTTGATAACACATACCTAAAGTTAGATTTTATGTGTGAAACTCCTGATCGCACTGCAAATACATAGTTTTTTACAAGTTCGTACCTGCAAACTCATACGAATATAGACCCGTAACATAGCGTTACCATAACATTTCTATTTTATCCGAGAATTGGCTCCCAGATCATTAGTGAAAAGCTCGTACATTGTTCTCGCATATATCGTAGGTATTTGATGTTTTATTTAGTGAAATTTTAAATAACTAGGTTCAAGTGGTATTTTTCCTTGAGGCAAGTTACATGAATTTCCTCATACATGCAAATAATAGACTTAATGACTAAGAATAGAGGTTTTGCTATTTAGATAAAATTTCCAAATAATTAGTTCAAAACTAAAATTTTTGCTTTCAGTAACAAATCATGCAATTTTTAATTTTTAACTTTCAAACAAACTGATAATTTTTGTAATTGTACTAATATAAGTAATCACAACTATAACATTTTATGTGTAAAAAAATATTTGATTTGAATTGATAACTCATTTTGTAAAACATCTATTTTACTAAGCGACTAAGTAGTGAAACCCCATAAATTAGTATCTACTAAAATTTAAATAGTAATCAACTCTAATAAAGTTTTTTTATTTCATTAACTTTTATTTTATACAAGACCTTTGAGTCGGAAATGTAAAAGAAATTAGAATAAATACTGAAACTTAATATTTTTATGTTATCGAATTTCCTAAATTTTCGATTTTATATCAAAGAATTATTGCCTATTGATTTATTATTTTTAACTAAAAGCGTGTAGATCTCAATAAAATGATTTACGAAAATAAATCAGTTTGTGTTCTTCAAAGAAAACTATCAATTTTCTTAAATAATTTAGTTATTTTCTTATTACTGAAAGAGTTACTAATATTTTATATAATGCATCAAATGATTATTAGTAATAATTAACAATCTTTTAAACATCTAGTGATTAGACAATAAAAATAAAAATAATAATAATACGATTTTTAACGCAAAATTGAAACAAATATAATTCAAATTACTATTTACTTCTGTTTGATTACGAAATAGCTATTTATATGACTATTATCATTACATACATAAACCTACAATAAATTTGTCTTTTATTCGTGTGGAAGTGATAAATTCCGGTTTATCTTATGTTTTAATTGTATATTTAACATATAAAAGTTGTTATGAATGCGATAATTCTTTTATTAATTGCGCAAAAGGTCCTTTTAATTGCCGAGATTATGCATGAAATAAAAAATAATTTATGTTTCTGTGAGTGCGTGGCTACAGAGCGTTACAGAAAAAGAAACTTTCATAATGAAACATAAAGGATGCATATATATATATATATATATATATATATATATATATATATATATATATCTATAATGGGTGGTACTGCCCTAGGGCAGGTCCGTGAGCTGACTTAAATTCCAACTTTATTCAGGGTGGATTAGTGTGAGAGATTTTCCATTGCAATTTCACACCGCAGTGCCCAAAATAGGCTATTTTTAATTGGAAACACATTTTTGATCTAAATTTTCAAGTCAAAATGTACATTGCTGCTGCCCGATGTCAGGTTGTCAGGGGTTTGAACAATCCACAAGTGCTTATTAAATGGGGTGATAAGCATCTTCTACAAACAACTTTTGTATAAGTTTTCATCAATTTCTTTTATACTCTTTGCACCGTACCACAGACAATGCTAGACCTGGTTTTCGCAAAAACTGGGCAGTATGTCTCGCGGTCAGTACGAAGCGAATGTTTTTTTAATCATTCAACTAGATTGATTTGTACTCATCATTAAAATATTTAAAAGTAGCTGATAAATATATGTGCATTTGGCCAATTTATATTTTAGACTACCCAATGTAATTTTTTTTTTGGAAATTTTTGTTCTCCAAAACCGCTGGACCCTCCTGCAATTTCCCAAAAATTTAGTCAATAGTTCATTCCGTTAATGTAAGTAGGATGTCGTTTGAATCATTTAAATGGAAATGGCAAAAACTGATTTGTCACTGTTACTCCTTGCTCTGTACCTTCAAAATGACCAGACCTGCCTTTGCCAAAAACACTAATCAGCACGTCTCTCTATGTGAATCGATTAGGACTCGCTTTGAATAATTTTGAGAGTCGATTGGCCTAGCTGTTTTTTTATAATTAGCACACACACATACATCAATTTTTTCTGAAGTACGCCAAAATGTTTAGAAACCCTTGAAATGTAGAGATATACAAAATATTTTATTTACCAGTTTTTTCCAGCACTATACGGAACTACCATTTAATATACGGAAAGTTAATATCTTGAATTACTTAACACTTACATGTTTCAGTTTTATCAGTTACTATAGAAAGCATTTATTATTCACAGAATGATATTATTCAGTATTATAAAAAAAATCATTCAAAAAGTTATTCTTTTCTTATTAACATTTTGCTGTACATGTATTTTATTTTATAGTAGTCTAGCTTCCAAAATAAAAATTGTTCAAGAACTAGTAAATCATAATACTCAAACAATTTATTTTTAATTTTATTTCGAAAAATGGTCGAAAACCTAGTAAATCATAGTAATACTTTAACAATTAAGGTTTATTTCTACTATTATTAAATTCACAATTAGGAGAAAATTAAAGCCAAAACAATTTTTCAATTTCATTCGTTGCGTATGTTTGTTTCATAATGGCCGTGACAATATCAAACTTGATCACGCTGCGATAAACAGTCAACATGTCATGCAAATATAATATTATAATATATATTTTTTAATTAACATATCACAAAACGTTAAGTGTGTCCATCAATTAAAACTGTGACAAGCAAATTAATGAAAATGTGTTGTTTACCACAACTTTGAAGAAAGTAGCTAGTTATTAAAATCGGTCAAGTTGAGGAGTGAAATTGTGTCAATCGAATTATGAAATTTATACAACTTTGATGAAACTTATAGAACAAGTACATTTTCTGATTTGAAATTTTAATGTGGAGGAGACCCTTAATAATGTGAGCAGTTCCTAAGGATTATCAGACCCCCTGCTCCTTGATAATAATAATCCATGGTGATATATTTAATGTTACCTCCCCTTTCTGCAAATTTTTGAATTTTTTTTTTCAAAAATAATTTGGATTTTTTTAAAATTGAGGTGAATAATAAATATACAAGATATCTTACTAAACCCCCTTCCTCGCCTACGTGATATTTTTTTGTTTGATTAATGGACGCCCTCAAGGTACCTAAGTTGATGGTTCAAGCCAGTGATTCCCAAAGTATTCCACATGGACCCACAAGGGTCTTTTATATTACTTGAATAATAGAATTCTAATTCTAAGTCTAAAATCCATTAGTGCAAGTCCATTTCGCAAACGAATGAGTTGGGTTGGTTCAATTCTCCTCAATTGCGTGCTTTTGGGGGGTGAGGTTGTATAATTTCAGTGTTCAAGGGCAGAAGAGTTCATAGAATAAGAGGTTCAAGGTTCAATGTGGCACACGGTGATTTATCAGCAACAATAAATCGTACTATATTCTTTGAAACGTTTATAAGTAATTTGAAATAGAAAAAATATTATAGAAATATACAATATGAAGTATTCAAGCATGATGCTATGATTCGTCAGAAGTAGTATAACAATTCCACAAATTAATTGATTCATACTAATTGTTTTTTTTTCTATTTAAAGCTATAAAAATATGAATCAAGCAGTTCAAGTTAAAAAATATTGTAGATAATAATGATGTTTTAAAATGTTTTAAATGCTTCTACTTTCTGTGCATTTTGATAAAATTAGTATATAATTACTTTCTACAATATTTTCTAACTAAAACTGTAATTTTGGATAGCAAAATATATTGAGAAAACTGTTTTGATATAGTGGTTTAAGCCATGGTGCCTTAAAGCAAATTGCTGGAACTTTCTGGATCACAATTTAAAAATTTTAAAATTCCAAAAGAATTTGTTTTTTTTGAACATTTTTAAAATTTTGGAAACATTTGTAATATTTAATTATTATTTTTTTTTTGTTGAAAATACTGATTTTTTGGAAACTAAAATTATTGAACTTTTTTAAAATTTCTCGAAAGTTTTTGATACTCATTGATATCGGTTGATTCACATTACAAAATATCTGATTTTCGACCGCCAAATGGCATTTTTTAACCTTTTTTTTCTGAATCCCCAAAACCGCATTTGCAAAACTCGATAAATTCTTCATTAAGTTAATATAAGTAGAATGTTTTTTGAATCATTCAAATCGGATGCTCCATTATCTCAAAAACTTAATTTAAATTATTTGCTTTCTTTGCTTCATATCTCCGAAATGACTGGACCAACTTTTGCCAAAAACTATTCAGCACGTCTCCCTATCAATAGTAATCGAGGGCTCTTTGAATAATCCAAATCGGTTGAGCGGATACTCAGGAAAAATGTCGACGAAGAATTGTATCCATACACACATACATACTACATACACACACATACACATACATATACACATATCCGTTTTTTCTAAGGTATGTCAAAATGTGAAATGAAATCTCTGAAACGTAAAGATCTTATTTATTATTATTAAAATATTAATTTTTGATTTTTTAGCATTTATTATAACTTACCCTACGGGAAGTTAAAAATATTAAAATCATTCCCCAAACCCTAAAATATTATTAATATGGACTTGAAAATTATAAAAAAATGTTTTAACTTTGAGTGTAGGTTGTGAACACTCTTATTCTATCAAAAATAATTGACAATTATGGTTTTGAATAAGTTTTAAAGCTCAAACTTAAAAAAAATACATAAAATAATATTCCTAAATTTTTTCAAGTATAAATTATGATACAAATAAAAGAATGGTCTATATTAAACACTAGTACAAAATGTATTATTCTCTTAGCGCTTTTCAATACAATATTTCAATATTATATTTATAATATTTATATTTCAATATTAAAATTAAAAAAATATATATTTTCCAGAAACAATAATTGTTTCTTTATCAAATAAAGAAGTCTAGAGTAAAAATGTTTATTATTTTGTAAAATTAATAAATCGATTATCCAAGTTCATCGACACATCATTTCAAAGAGGATCGATTCTAAAAGCAAATCCATGTTGAATCGTGTAATAATACATTATTTTTATTTAGAAATGTTCTTCGTCCAACTCGAGAAAATTAAATATTCATTCATTCTGAGATTGATCGGTGTAAAATATATATATATATATATATATATATATATATATATATATATATTCAAATGTCTAGCCAATGTTGACATTATATGAAGGATTTGTGTGAGGTATTTCAATTGTTAACAACTCAATTATGCCTTTGACTAGTCGAACAAAAATTATAATCGTCGATGAAAGATGGAACATTTTAATGATCGAGATGCAGAAAAAATCGCGAAATATAGAAGTCATCAATATTTTCAAATTTATTATTGTGGAATTTCTAATTTATAGAAAATGTTTATAAATTTTTTATAAACTTATTAAACTTGTTTATAATTTTTTTATAACAAAAACAATAGCAAAAATCAATCCTTTATTTTATCAGATGTAACGTTTTGCTAATTTATCATTTTACAAATAAAATTACATAATAAAAATCAAAATAATGTTATTGAAGATATAAATCTTATTAACCCTTGTTAATTAAAATTCTTCGTCTTCTTGATCGTTCATAAATAATATTAGAAAGACAAAATATTCCAGAAGAACATAAACCATGAGAAATTATTAAAATAAATCTCCCTACAATCCCTAATATATTTATAGTAAAAATTCCTCCTAATACTATTCTTATATGAACAACTGAAGAATAAGCAATTAAAATTTTTATATCTCTTTGTATAATACAAATAAAAGATACAATTATTCCTCCATAAATTGAAACTCTTATTATAATTCTATTACTCTTTATAAAATTAATTAATAATAAATAAATACGTAATAAACAATAACCCCCTAATTTTAATAAAACTCCTGCTAAGATAATTGAACAATAAATGTTGGTAGTTTAAATAAAAAAGCTCTACTCAAAAATAAATACATAAATATATATATCAACAACTTTTATTAATTTTATACCGATTATAATTATATTTCACGATTTAAATAAAAATCCTATATCGTCTAACTTCATACTTCAGAGATCAGAGAGCCATCTGTTGAATTTATTTACACTAATGACCGTTATATTCAAACTTATTAAAACAAATATTATAAGTAATATATATATATATATATATATATATATATATAGCAGAAGTTTCTAAAGGAAAATTTATAAAAAAAAGAATAAACAGTGATTAATGGTTGTTAATTACTTAATTAGAATAATCACTTTAATAATTTTCTTTTTTATACTAAATAATTGTTGATTATAATTGATTTATTATGTACGAAGCTATATATTGTAGATAGAGGTTCAAGACAAAAATAAAATACTGTCTTTAAAAATTTTATAATATAGTTTTGAGAATCTCAATTTGCATTACTAATATTAAACTTTCCACACGAAATATCATGTACCAATCTTACACCATCATAACCAATATGACACCGACATAAACGAATTCTTTTAATATTTTTGAGGTTATGTTCATGATTCTGACGTTTTGAAGTGAAGTGATTGAGTACTTAAAATTATCAGTTTTTTGTTTTGAAGTCGTTCTGAATTAACAATGGAAGGACCTTCTAATAGCAATAGACGTTTTAATTTGAATGATCTGTATAAAAAGAGAGCTAGTATAGATGAATCACAAGCAAATCGCCGCCGAAAGCTATTAGAGCATCAAAAAAGAAATCGGAGAACTGCTCATGATACTTCAAGACCATTATTGACGCAATTTGAAGAAGAGGACAAAACCGAATCCAAACCAAAGAATCAAAATGCTTTTTCGAAGCAGTTGATGCTTTCTGAATGGATGGAAGAAATACCTGCAAATTTTGAAGATGATTGGCTCATGGTACCTTGCCCTGTGGGTATGAGAGTGCTCTTAGTTGCTGGCAGGGGCAGAACTAAGGCATATACAAAACATGGTAGATACATATTTGAGTTCCAGTCTGCTTTACCTGGTGGAAGATTCAAGCAGTTTTACAAAACAGCAAAAAATACTATTTTAGATTGCATTTACCATAAACCAACAGAAAGTTTCTATATATTAGATTTAATTGCTTGGGGAAACCAATCCCTTACAAATTGCGATAAAGGATTCAGGTATTTTTGGCTGCAAGGAAAGCTGTCGGAAGGAGCAAAGTTATTGGAAAAAAATTCACACTTGAATATGTTCCCAATTTTGCCTTTATCTCACTATGAGTGTAGTGTTGAAAGAATTTCCTACGTATTAAATAATTGGCCATTATTTGGCAATAATTCTCCAAAGGTTGATGGGTTACTTTTTTACCACAAAAATGCTTTGTATACAGCTGGATTCACTCCAACAGTTTTGTGGCTGTATCCTTTTATGGTCCCGGAAATCATTAGCAGAAGTGTCATGTTGAATGATAATTATATGCGGGAAAAACCAGTTGACTATAAAAACCAAAAATTGTTTATCGAAAAGTTCAATCAGAAACGAAAATCTTGTCTAAAATCAATGGTTATAAGAACAGAGGATACAGTTGATAGCTCAGCAATATCAGATCTAGACCAAGAGATGAAACTAATTAGTATTTGAAAATTTCATTGGAAATATTTTCAAAGCTAGATTTTTATAAAAGCAAAATAACACTTCGTTGCATATAATTAACCTAATTGTGAAATATAATTGAATTGATTTTGAGTTTAGTTCAATTCATATTTTTATTGAAAATCCCTAGGTTAAAGCGACCGTAGCTAATCAATCATGTTCCATATTGAGCAAAATCATATTTTTCCATGAATTTTTCTTATTATAACTGAGGGCATTATTGGCATTTCAAGCACTGGAAAATGGAGTGACATCGTGGCGTCAATTGATATATGAATCTACAAGAGCATATTTTATTTAAAATTTATTGTTGAGAAACTGAATTTTAGTATCGTACTAGGTCCTACTTTTAAAATAATGAAATGTAATGATTTATTTCATATTTAACAATATAACCTATAAAAATATTTAATTTTCCTTGCTAGTTATTAATTAACCATGCATAGAGAAACGAAGGATAATTCTGCTTTCTATGAAATATACATTATTGATGTTTTGAGGGAAATTCTTAAGTTGATTGAAGACTGTTGATCTTTCTGATGATCAATTCAAACATAGATAACATATCAAAAATGATCCTGAAAAACCTCTCAAAAGCCAAATGGATATTGGTTGCGGATTCCAGATCCAAGAGTTGACAATGTATCCCAAGTGCTATATTATATTGGATTAGAGATATATCTTAAATTTGCAGTCCCAGATGCTAAAATTTTGGCGATTGAAGAAATTAACACATACTAAAAAAACGAGAGATGAATCAGCTAAAACCAAAGCACATATTGAGTTTTGCTAGTTGTAATTGGCCAGGTGGACAACTTATGGTTTAAAATCAAAATAATTATTGATGAAAATGTATGGAAGTATCCAATTTTATAGTATATCAAATAACATATTTTTATAGTGCTAAAGTATTTTATTTGGTATACTATCAAAATAAACATGCTCATTTGATTTTGAAATATTTTGTTACTTAAACAGTATTGTAAATTTAAATTTAAATAGTATGTAAAATGATTGTTAAAAAAATGAATTTAATAAAATGAATATAAAATTTTTGCTGTATTTTTTTGGTCATTATTAAGTCATGATTTTGAACAACTTATAAATCACAAACTATTTATGAAATATATGCAAGATATTTTTAAATATACAAACATTTTAATTTTTAACTTTCTGTAGGATAAGTTAAAGAAATTGCAAAAAAAATCGAAAATGAAAATTTTTGTTTATATTTACGTTTTAACAACTTCTGAACATTTTTGCATAACTTAAAAAAAGGAATGTATGTGTGCGGATATAAATTTTCAAAGACGATTTTTAGAATACGAATACAAATTTTTCAAAAAGTCATATTTTCTTCAACATTTTAAACTCTCGAAAATCTATTTTTTTAAGTTTTCAGAAAATTTGAGCTTTTTTAAAAAAATTAGTTTTCGGTACGAGAAGTTTCAGCAATTTGCCTTAAGGCACGATGCCATGCACCAGTTACTGTAATCGTAAAAAATCGAAAATAAGGTTTATTGAACTTTTTCGCATATATTACAAAAAAAGGATGTGTGTGTATGAGTGTGCGGATACAATTTTTCATCGACGATTTCTAGAACACAAATCAACCGATTTGAATGATTCAAAAAGTATTCGACTCCTATTGACCAAAAGACGTATTGATTAGTTGTTGCCAAAGGCAGGACTAGCCGGTTTGAAGATACGTGCCAAAAATGATAAATTTTTGTTGAGAGAACGGAACGTCGAATTTGAATCATTCAAGGAACATTTTACTAATATTGACGAAATTAACAACTGGTAAACTTTTTTCAAAGATCTTAAGAAAATTATAAAGCTTTTAAAAATTTAAAATCATGGTACGGGAAGTTCCATTAATTTGTCTTAAGACACGATGCCATACACCACTAGTTAGGAAATATTTTTACATGGAAAGGCTGACATCAGTTTACAATGGATGCATGAAATCCATTTACTATATTCCCTGCAAGTCATTTTATTTAATATTTTTGAATAATATAAATATAAACCTGTCAGCATTGAAATAATTATTGTATGGAATTCTAATCTCGTGCAACAGCATTTGCATATTAGAACAGTTTAAAAAGCTCAACTTACGATAAGGAAGTGATAAATTGACTGAATCACTTACGATTAATTTCATTTGAATTTATGAAACAACCAGTTTGTGAAAAAAATATATGCGTTGTGGAAATTGTGTAAGTTTAATCTATTATGAAATTTATTCAACGGATAATTGCTGTTATCTTGAAATTACTACGAAATAATTACTATGTAACTATAAGTACGAGTATAGGTAATGACTTGGCTTTGATAAGAGGGAACTATCAAGATAAATTTAACAGTGGATAGATTTTTTTAATTGGTGAAAAAACGATTTTAAAAGTTATTGAGCTTCAGGAGAAATTTTTTCCAGAAAATCCGACGTGCTAATTTTGTTTTCTCGACGTTCTAAGTTATTGTCAATCGTTTGAGACCAAAATTGGGAAAAATTGTAAGTTTATATGTGAGCACATTTTTGACCTTAGAGGCGACCTTAGAGGCGTCCATGTAGCGTATGTAGGTTTTTAGGGGGTGTTTGACAAAAAATACAAAATACACGTGGGAGAGAAAGGGGTATAGTAAGATATCACGTGTATTTATTTTTTACCTGAGTTTTTTTCAAAAAATTCAAACATTTTCAAAAAAAAAAAATCAAAACTTTTATCATTTTTTCTTGTAAATAAAAATACACGTGATGTTTAGAGGGGGAAGGGGAGTAATTTTTAATATCACCACGAATCACCAAAGGAGAGGGGGGTCCAAAAATCCTTAAGAAATCAATCACGTGATTAATGGACAATCTCTTACGTCGCAATTTTCTCAAAAACATCTGAACCGATTTTCAAATGAATTTGAAAACCATTCGATGAAACTCGATATGGACTTGTGTTGGGTAGATTCTGGATAACTATTTATTTAGAATTAGGAGAAAAATGAAAAAACTTTTGTCCTGAACCAATTTTGAAAATGAAATAAATAATTTTAAAAAAATCTGAATTTTCAAAATATTTTGATCTATTTTGTTACAAAATACACTTCAAAGATTCAAAATATATTAACGTACTTTTCACAAAAACAAATTAATTTAGAATTATAATAAAAAAAATACAATTTTACTACAAAGCGGTGAGTTCCAGAAATTTATCCTATGACTCAGATCCAAGTTTTGTTTTATTTTAAACCAAATCTTTCATCTTGAAACTTACAATGTAGAAACTAATGCAAATGGAAATATTCGTACTGACATGTTTTGTTTTGATAAGATTTCTTGGAGTAATATATTCAAATCGTGACCTGAGCTATATTTCGTATGTAATGCAATAAACGCTTATTATAATGCAAAATATTCTGTAACACTTTGCTGCAAAAACACCGGCAGATCTAATTTTTTTTTATTATAGCATGAGTCACATGGTAGGTAGACCGTCAAGTTTCTATTTTTTACTTTGAATTTTTCAATGATGAAATTATGAAGTATTTTACTATTTTACAATCCTGATTAAAAGCGCTAACTTTTGATGAAACTTGCCAACACGCTTTAGTACATTTTTTTAAAGAAGGGCTTCTCAAAGTCGACCAATTTGAAAAAAAATGTATTTTAACAAAAAGTTTTAAATCTTGAAAACTTGGATCAACTGCGGTGTTATTTTCTTGACTGTGGTTCTGGAAATGTATTCACGGTTACGGTTTTTCAGTTTAAATGAACAAAATTATTGAAATTTAAACGCAATAACCGAAAAATAGTCATAATTTCACCAAAGCTCTAGGTTGCACTTAAAAGCTCATAATTTCCAAACAACGTGAGATATATTTTTTTCTAATTTTTTTCATCACAGTTAAGATTAATCGATCATCCCGTTTCGGTTTGACGTTGAGTGCTCGGATATCCGGCTATATATAGACTTTCTGTATGAATTTAAAATTTTCAGAATTGGTCGATGGAGAGGTCCTCCTTTAAAAAAAATGCACTAAAGAGTGTTGGCAAGTTTTATCAAAAGTTGCCGAATTTAATCAGTATTGTAAAATGGTCAAATACTTAGCAGTATCATACTACAAAAATTCGAATAAAACAATAAAAACCTTAAAAGCTCATAATTTTCATAGTACGTGAGATTATTTTTCAAATTTTTTTATGACGGTTATGATCAACACTTTAAAATATGCTGAAAACTTCGAACTTTTTTTTCAAAGCAATCGCGCTGCGCTACGTAAAGACGAAATATCAAAGCGCGTAAGCGCCGCGTCGCTGTCTAACAGATGAACAATGTTACGGAACCCATAGAAATGTAAACAGAATTTATACTTATTATTAAAATCTCTATAAAATATTTGATAATTTGATGTGCATATGTCTAATGATCATTTTTGACCTCCAAATGGCATTTTTGTACTCGATCTCCGAAACCGCTAGACCTGCCTTCCCAAAAATTTAATCAGTTCTTCATTTTGTCAATACAAGTAAAATGTTTACTGAATTATTGAAATTGGATACTCCGTTCTCTTGAAAACTGAATTACCATTTTAGGCACTTTTTGTCCCTTATCTTCTAAATGGCTAGACCTGCCTTGTCTAAAAACTGCACGTTTACTTATCAATGGGAGACGAATGTTTTTCAAATTATTCACATCGGTTAAACCGTGTTCCCGAAATCGTCGAAGAAAATTTGTATCCGAACACACACACACATACATAAATTTTTTCTAAGGTATGCCAAAATGTTCAAAAACCTCTGAAACGTAAACATATATAAGAATTTTCATTTGCGATTTTTTTGCGAATACTAGGTATAACTTGCCCTACGGGAAATTAATGGAATTTAAATATTATCTGCACATCTACATGTTAGACATATCGAATTTTTGGTTCGATAGTGTATTAACCGAACTATGTAACATTCTATATTTAATTAATATTAGTCATGCAACAATTATTATTTTAACAAACATTCGTAATATATTTACAAAATACGCTGTACGTAAATATTTTGACAACAACGCACGAGAATACGCGTGACGTCACCAAAGAGAAAGTTTTACACAGCTATAAGCAAAGGGTCCTACGCGGAAGCAAGATGCAGCATACACAATAGCGCAGGTACAACAAGGATAGAAGATTCTACTACAAATACTCACGATACCGTTAGACCTCAGGCGTACGGACAGAAAGGGATGAAGAACTTATGCAATCTGCGTCATCCGTGTAAGCAAGCGATAAGATGCCTTAATCATACGAGTCAGGATAAGTTAAAGGAAGATAAAAGATTAAGACGATGATACATGCAACTTTGCCCTGTGACTAGTGTTAGAAGTATCGAGGCAAAGTATCGATACCGAGTACTGAAAAAAGAATCGAGGCAGAGTATCGATTTCAAAAAAGTATCGTGGCAAAAGTATCGATACTACTCAGTATCGAGTACTTTTCATCAAAATCAAACATAAGTGCAGAAAGATTTAAAACTCACCACAGATCGAATTACAATATTATGATAAATTCTATTGCCTGTATTTGATGCTGTTAAATCAGCATTATTTTCAATATTTTGAGAAGTTTAAAACAATAATTTTTTGATACTAAAAAGAAAAATGCTCATTAATTAAAAAATAGTATCGTTTTGTGACGAAAGTATTCATTTATGAATTTAGTATCGGCGAATTTATATCTCAAAGAAAAATACTCATTAATTAAAAAATAGTATTGTTTTGTGACAAAAGTATTCATTTATGAATTTAGTATCGGCTAATTTATATCACAAAGAAAAATACTCATTAATTAAAAAAAAAGTATTGTTTTGTGACAAAAGTATTCATTTGTGAATTCAGTATCGGCTAATTTATATCACATAGAAAAATACTCATTAGTTTAAAAAAAGTATTATTTGTGACAAAAGTATTCATTTATGAATTTAGTATCGGCTAATTTATATCACAAAGAAAAATACTCATTAATTAAAAAAAAGTATTGTTTTGTGACAAAAGTATTCATTTATGAATTTAGTATCGGCTAATTTATATCACAAAGAAAAATACTCATTAATTAAAAAAAGCATTGTTTTGTGACGAAAGTATTCATTTATAATTATAATGTCGGCTAATTTATATCAAAAAGAATTTATTATTTTAGAAAAAACAAGTATCGGCTTTAAATATTAGAATCGGAATTATAATAATTTTAATGGAAATACTTAGCGATTATAAAATAGTATTTATTTTAGAAAAAACAAGTATCGGCTTTAAATATTAAAATCGGAATTATAATAATTTTAATGGAAATACTTAGTGATTATGAAGTAGTATTTATTTTAGAAAAAAAGTATCGGCTTTAAAAATTAGAATCGGAAATCGAATGTCTTAATAAATTATTTAACCAAAGTTGGTTGCGTGACAATTTCGCAGATAACAAGGTTTTTGCATATAACATACAAAATTTATTATCGTTGATAAACATATGTTCTCGGAGGTAACAGAAATTATATTATCGACGTACGTAATCTTAAACTTTAATTCTTTTATTTATTGTTAATCATTGGCTTCGAACTAGGGGCATTCATAAACATTTTCTTTAACAAAAACCATATCGCACTCGACTTATCGCTTCTTTCGTTCGTTATCTATGAAGAGCGGTGCCGCCACGACAAAAAAGAATGAGTAGTGTTCATAAAATGCGGTCGAACTTTTGATGGGGTCAAAAAATATAGCCGATACTTTTTGAGTAGAATCGGCGCAAAGTATCGATACCGCCAAAAGAATCGACCCAAAGTATCGATTCCAAAAGTACTCATTATCGAAATCAAAGTATCGATACTTACTCAGTATCGATACTATCGTTCTAACACTACCTGTGACTCAAGCGAGGGTGTGAGAAAGATAATCATATGTACACATTCCACGACACCGAAGGAGAAATTTGTCATAGCCAATTATCGATGACCTCAAGCGAGATGAGTTCATCATAGACCAATGACCATCTCATCCCCGAAGATTTTGGCGAGATGAACCGACGAAGAACCCCGAAACGATGCGAAGGAGCTCTCGGACGGACACGAAGGAACCACCACCCTCACCAAAATTCAACCCCACTACGGGAGTAGGAGAAGAAAGAATCGTATAAAAAGCCTAGCAGAATCAGAAAAATTGTCAGAAGTGTTTAGTTCGCCCGCGGCTAAAAGCTTTATGGTTATGATATTTCTCACTGAAATTGTTAACTAGTTGTTTCTCAACCCTGACCATCACTTGGGACTTCAATCTAGTATTGGAGTTACAAACGGTCCGGTAAAGTTGTTGTTAAAGAATTCTCACTGAGTTCTTAACAACCTGACGCCCGAATCTATTTTGCTCTCACTGAGTCGAATTGATTCACCATCCAACGCGCATTTTCTAAGTTTAATCAAGTGTCTGTATTATTTTATCGCATTTCTTTGAACCCACGAACAATTTTAATAAAGTTAATAGTTTTATAATTGTGTGTTTCTCATTTTAATAATAAAACCGTTACAACTATTAAAATAATCATATTATTATCGTATTATTTTTTACGACTCCATCCACGTGTGTAAATAAAACCATATGTTATTCCGTGTAGTGCAGAATTTGCATTATATGTTCTGATGCACAAAATAGATTAAAATCATCATTAAATATTCGAGGAATAAGGAGGGCACACCACAGGGAGCGCCCCGTGATGTAATATAATGTTCGACATCCGATCAAATTATGGCTGCCCTAAATGGACGAAAGAAATTAGGATTTTCTTTTATAAAATATTGCATTATGTACTTACACGAATAACATTTTAATGGCGGAAAACTAGAACGAAACCCGTCAGGATTATATTCGCATAATGTTATTACAGCTTTACATAATGTAAGAAAAAAATGATGAAAATCTTGCACAACTATAATTGAAAAATCATAGTTTTACTTAGACCCCTCTCAGTTTTTTTTTTTCATAAAACCATCGGTGCTTCCGCAAAACTTAAACATATTTATAACAAAATAAATATGTTATAATAAATGGTAACTTATTAATTTCCCGTAGGATAAGTTATAGTAATCGCTCAAAAATCAAAAACGAAATTTTTGCATATCTTACGTTTCTCAATATTTTGGCAACCTTTAGAAAAATGAATGTGTTCTGAATTAACACAGCACATACAAATATTATTCAAATCTGTTTAATTCCTTTACTAAATTTAGCATTTTGTAGACATTTCAACCTATCAAAAGAAAATAATTAATTAACAAATGCAGATAATTTATAATTAAAGAGAAAAACATAAGATATGAATTTCTTCGTAGGTACTTTTAATTTGGAACTATAGTATAAATGAATTCAATTCGGAAACAGTTTTGAATTTTTTTATATTTAAGATAATTACTATCTTATAAAATTTAGATTTTTTTATACATGTGATTTATAACTTAGTATTATTAAAAATCAAAATTAACAATAATTAGTTTTTTTTATTTTCTGTTTTGGATGATATTTAGTTTTGTCGTTCACGATTTGCAGATTTTTTCGATTTAAGGCATGCTTTTTTTTTTGATTTTGTATATTTAGAGCTCTTGGTTTTATTTATGTATGTTATTTAAAAAATCATTCTAATTTTTTTTAATCGGAACTTTTAGCTTTTGAATGTTTATACATTTAAAATATTTATAGTAGATTTTATTGTTCAGAACAATATTTTAGATAAACTCACAATCAGTATTTTATTTGTATATCATAGAATTATATTTTGAAAATCTAAAATCAAAGAAAATAATTTTTTGACTCATTTACTAATAGATATCTGAAATTTTAATAATTAGAATTGCTAATGAAATTATAACTCTTTTTTTTGTACAAAGCTTTGGTACCAATTTTTACTGTATTATCTATGAATCTTTACGTATGTAAAACAATTTTATAAATTTGATTTTTTATTACAAACATATGTGCAACCATACTTTTAACAAATGTATAGGTAAAAGTAAAAGTAAAATTATAAGTAAATTTATAGTTATCGATTATTATTGTAAAATGTAGAGCTTTAAAAAAAAATATTTGTAATTTAGGAACAAGGTCCTACCAGTGTAAAAAAAAAACAATAAAAGCATTTCTTAATTCTACTAATATAAAATGTATAACAATATTCATAAACATTGTTAGAGTATAATACCCTTGAGTAATAAATTCATATATAATGTAATTCAAATTTAAGTACCAATTTTAAATAGTGAAATATATCTTTTCGAATTGAAAAAAAAAATTGCTCAAATTTTTTCCGAGGAAATTGAAAATAATTAGTAGAAAGTAATACAAATTTTCATTATTTTTGGACATTTTCCATTAGTTAAGACTATCACATCAGCGCATTGCGATTTGAAATCTAGTTCTAGAAATCTATAGACACGCGTTCTGGGGCAAGAAGTCAGATATATAGCACAATTGTTTTTATGCAAATCTAACCTCGTTTAGCTCGATTCAGAATTGTGAGATGCAAAAGCACAAGAAAAATACTAAAGATTTGGGAAAATACGAGTTCACGTCGGTCCTATATGAGAGTTCCGCACAAATCAGAAAAATTATTATAATTAGGATTTTTTATACTCATATTCTATAACAAAATACATGAATCTTCTTATATTTAAATATATTCAGTCTTACATTTGGAGAAGAAGTAACACTGCTATTTTCATTCATTTGTCATATGCGATTTAACTATATTGTCCTTGAATTTACTAAATGTCGACTAAAGACAGTTGTAAATTATATGGTGAAAAAAATTCAGTCTTACAATTAATACAATTTATTTCCGCAAATGGTGCAGCTTTATAGAAATATATGAAATTTTATAAAAATATATACACAAAATGTTGGGATTTAAAATTATCGATTTCTTATATACTACATGGTGTTTCTTAATAGTTCAAATCAAGGATTGTGGCACAAACGCTAGATAACACTATTGTCAAATGATAATATATATCTTTTAACTTAATGGGGACAAAAAATGTACTGTAGAATTTTTTTTTATTAGATTGTGGTATTTTACGATTTAGTTCAAATGAAATATTTTCTAGTATTAGTTATGTTCATTTTATATAAAAATTTGTTAAGTAATGGTATCGATTTGAAAAGATTTTTTTGAATATAAGATCATTTAAATAAATTTTAAATGAATATCAAGGACTTTGAACTTATAATAAAATCTAGCATCCATCTGAACCATTACGAACAAATAGTGAGTTTAAAAAAATATAAAAATATATTCATTCGAAATTTTCTGTATAATTTTTTACACGTTTAAAATTGAAAGATTTTAGGTAAATTTTCCTAAAATACACAAATTTAGCATTCTGTATTTATACAGACTCGAGTTTTGTTATACCACAAAAATATTCATCTTTGAAAGAGTTCATGATAGAATTAGATTTTAAATATATATATTGAGGTTTTTTGTTCGACTTTGTTCACTTATAAATCTGTATTTTTGTACTAAATATTGCAATTTTTGAGCTGAATGATACACATGTGGTCTCGAAACGTCTGAACCAAAATAAATATTTCTATTTATTTATATATAGGTACATAATTGAAATGTGAATTAAATAAAAGATAATGTGGTTCATAGAAATACGCTATTTGCCTCTAAACTTACACCGAATATTTCACTGTACGTCAATGTATATCTAATTCGATATCATATATTAAAGTGTATGGAGATATTCGAAAAAATATTAGCAAAATTAAATATATGCATTTGTAAATTTAAATTATCCTACCTTAAAAGTTTTGTATGAAGAACAAACATAAGAAGCGCCGTCTTCCAACTCGTCCAAGCTGTACTTTCTGTCTCCGTCCATTGAAAAAACATATCGGGCGCCCCTGGAAAATATAAAAGAATTCAAAACATTAATAAATTAGATTCTAAGGAATGATTTATATCATAAAATTAATTAACGAGAACTGCTATCGCTGTAAAAACTTTCTTATTGTATTTCTAATTAGAATTATTTTTGTCCCATATTGTGGATTGACTATTGCAGTTTTCTCTACTTTACGAAAACCTAAGATGAAATGCGAATTTGAATACTGAAGATGGGACAAAAATCATCAGGATCAGGTGAACAAATTTACTTTGCGCACTTGGTGTCAAGATTGCATATCTGGAAAATGGGGACAAGTACCAAAATATATATTGGTCACTTTTGAATTTTGAAAAACTAGATGCAGGATCCAATATTTTTATATCCAAAATGATGGAAAGACGATAGATTAACCATCGCCGCTTTTTCTACATTACGGAAACCTAGGAATAAATTCGAATTTGAATACTGAAGCTTTTGCATGACAACAACATACTGAATGAAAATATGATGAAGCTGGTTTGGAGACAATCATTAATTTTAGTTTTTTGTTACAACAATACAGATTTGTCAATTGACTGATTGAATGAATTATATTTCATTAGCAAAATTCTCAATTTTTATATTTATTGCAGTAATAGTAGAATAATGCGGGTCTTATTGAACTAGATTCCGAATTCTGCGCATATCATTCGCTAAAGAATATATTTTCGACTCCTAGAATGATTTATTTTTTCTAAATTTTCTTCCCCTAGGGTGCATTGGATTGTACCAGTTGCTGATGACTATTTTCTATTTAAGCATTTTAATTTTAAACTCTGATTTTTTAAATTATCTAAGGATAGTATCTAAATACAGAATTTAGATATCTCCTGCTTTAGATATCTTAAATTATTCTAAGCTATTCGATGTATTCTCTTCCTTATCCTAATACATTTCTATGTATTTCTCGATCTATTCATATTCTGGTCCGAATTGATTTCCTCACCTTGGTAAATCCATTCTCAAAGACAATTTATCGAGAAGTGATTCTAACGTTGCAATATCTCGACCTGGTTTAAACCTAAATTCTACGCCTGGAAAATACGGATCACCATTTCTGTAGAAGAGAACTCTTCTCGCCTTCCAGTATGATAGATTTGCATATCTGCTACCCGTACCGCTGTCAAGATTGTGCTGGAATAGAAATAGAAAGAATTTTATATATTTTTTTGGCAGAATTAATGCATTAAGATACATACATAAAAACAAATACAAAATCAAAAAAAGTATCCCAATCGTAAACGTTTGTTTACTTGGCACTTATCCTCAAAAGTCAAAATGATTCGAGCAATGGATTTAGATTTTTCAGAAGCTACTGTTTTTACATATTTGTAAATTATTTGTATACAGAATTCAGCTCTATTTTTAGCAAGAAATATATATTCAAAAATTTTCAGGTTAGTTGGCCAATATAGTGGCTATTCTCTCTAAGAACTGGACTATCAAATTACAAGAGTTATATATTTGCACGTTGGTCAGAAACCATAATTGGTCATATCAATGGTTGCAAAATCAATAAGTCAGTATTTAAAATATCAGTGATGTTATATCACAATAAAACACTTTGCAATGAAGTTGCAATATTAATTTGGTGTATTTATGAGCTAAAAAATGTTGAAATATGTTGTTCAATAATAGCTAACTAGAAAGTTTGGAGACTGATGAAACGATCAATCACTCCGACCAGTGTAGGGATAGAATTGCCAAAATGATTGAAGTTGACAGCGTGTTAATTTTAGGATCCGCAATAAAGGCACAAAAGTTTAGAATATATTTAAATCAATTCCTTTTTATTGAATATATTAGAAGGTATTGTCAAATTTTAGAAGCAATGATCCTTTAGTACATTGTTTTTTTGTTGTCATTTTCAAAAGCTCTCCAAAAAAATTCGAAATCATGTCAGTCATTTACTAAAAATTTGGTTTCTGATATTTACCGTGTTCGCTTGAGGGTACCGTTGCGGCATGGGTGGTCCTATCGAAGAAGTCTCGCTGCCTGCGGGGGGACTCGCCGCCCTTGACTGCGCACCCATAGCAGTAGCGCCCCATCCGCCCCTACCAGCAGCGACCTAAAATTAAAGAATAGAAACATTTGAAAATAACACTAAATATTTTTATGTCTTCTTTCTACTTAAATAAGCCAATAAATTCATTGATTTATCACAATGTACAAGCCTTGAGTGGTTTTAAATATCGTTCCAGAAATTATTGTGTACGATATTTGGATAAGCATAGAAGTAGAAATTTTTGAGCAACAAACAGTCTATAAATCATTATTATAAAATTTTTGGTATAGGTGGAATGAATAATCTATTCCATATCTTACATTTGCCAAAAACAGTCTTATTTGTTTGGAAACTTGGAATCCGAAGGAAAAGCATAACAATAAATGACTTGGTTTCAAAAATCTGGATACAGGGTCCAATATTTTGACATTCAAAAAGGAAATTTTAAGAAAACAATGAGATGAGATGATGATGAGAAGAAGATAATTGTTAATTATCGAAAAAGTGATGAAATTTAGGTATTTAGAAACTTCTTCGCTTTTCTACTTTTTGCCAAGATTGCTTATCTGAAAAATGAGGGTATGGAACAAAATATATTAGGCACTTTTAAATTTTGAAAAACTTTGATTAAATATTTTGATATTCAAATAGGAATTTTTTAGGAAATAATGAAATGAGAAGAAAAGTGGAAAAGGATATATTGGGCACTTTTAAATTTTGAAAAACTTTGATTCGATATTTTGATATTCCAAAAGGAAATTTTAAAGTAGCAATGAGATGATGATGAGAAGAAGAAATTGTTAATTATTAAGATAAGGTGATTTAATGAAATTTAGATGTTTTTAATCGACTTTCCTCGCTTGGTATCAAGATTGCATATTTAAGAAATGAGGGCATGCACCAGAATATATTATATATTGGGCACTTTTAAATTTTGGAAAACTGAATATAGTATTCAGAAACGATATTTTGAAGAAGCAATAAGATGATAATCAGAAGAAACAATGAATACTTGTCAGGATCAAGTGAAAAATGAAAGATTTTTAGAAATGACTTTGCGCTCATCTGAGATATGAGGGCATAGAACAACACACATTTTTGGCACTTTTGAATTTTAAAATCCTGGATGCATGATGGAATACTGATATTCAAAAAAGGATATTTTAAAGCAGCAATAACATAATGATGAGACGAAACTAGCTGTAAGTGGAATTCTGTCTTAAGGCATCGTGCCTTAAGGCAAATTGCTGGAACTTCCCGTACCAAAAATTATTTTTTTAAAAACGATTAACATTTTTGAAAAAAATTTACTTCGAAAAAATAAGATTTTTGACAAACAATTAGACAAAAAATTACTTTTTTTTGAAAAAAAAATTTTTTTAATTTTTTTTTTTTAATTTTTTTTTTTGAAAAAAAAAAATGTTTTCTTTATTTTGACATATTTTGAAAGATCTAAACTTTTTTTCAAAGCAATCGTACTGCTTTAACTGCATAAAGACGAAATATCAAACCGCGTAAGCTCCGCGTCGACGTCTAACGCGTAAACATTGGTACGGAACCCATAGGAATGTAAACCAAAATTATACTTATTGTTAAAATCTCTATAAAATATCTGATAATTTGATGTGCATATGTCTAATGATCATTTTTGACCGTCAAATGGCATTTTTTTTTTACTTTTTTCATTAGATCTCCGAAACCGCTAGACCTGCCTTTATGAAAATTTGATCGATTTTTCACCTTGTCAATATAAGTAAAATGTTTTTTGAACTATTAAAATCGGACGCTCCGTTCTCTTAAAAACTGAGTTACCGTTTTCGGCACTTTTTGCCCCGTATCTTCGGAACGGCTAGACCTGACTCCGCCAAAAACTAATCAGCACGTCTCCTTATCAATACGAATCGAATGTTTTTTGAATTATTCAAATCGGTTGATCCGTGTTCCCGAAATCGTCGACGAAAATTTGTATCCGCACATAAATACACACACGCACACACACACACACACACACACACACACACACACACACACACATACATCCATTTTTTCTAAGGTATGCCAAAATATTCAGAAACCTTTGAAACGTCGAGAAATGCAAAAATTTTCATTTTCGATTTTTTTGCGATTACTATAACTTACCCTACGGGAAGTTAAAAATAGTTTATGAAAATCATGTGAAGAAATTTAGGATTATAGAAACAAGTTTGCGCAATATTGCTTGTGTGAGAAATGGGGGCATGTACCAAAATATATAATGCACACATTAAAATTTTGAAAAACTTAGATACAGAATCCAAAATTTTTATATTCAAAAGGATATTTTAAAGAAGCAATTAGATAATGTTCGAAAAAAGAAATTGTTACATAATTGTCGGGATCAGGTGAAAACATTGAGATTTTTAGAAACAACTCTGCGCACTTTGTATCAAGATTGCATATCTGGAAAATGGGGGCATGTACCAGAATATATGATATTGAATTTTGAAAAACAGGATACAGAATTTAATATTTGATATTCAACAATGATATTTTAAAGAAGTAATAAGATTAGATGATGATGGGAAGAAGAAATTGTTAATTATCAGGATGAGAGAAAGAAATTTAGAATTTTTGACAGACTACTTTGTGAATTTTATGTCAAAGTTGCACATCTGGAAAATGAGCAAAACATATAAAGTATATTGGACACTTAAGTTTTGATAAACTTGATACAGGATCCAATATTTTTATGTTAGCAGTGAGATGATTATGGGAAGAAGAAATTGTTATCAGGATAACGTGAAGAATTTGAAATTTTTAGAAACGACTTAAGGCACTTTTTATCAATATTGCATATCTGAGAAATGGGGTCATCTTTCAAAATTCAAAGTTTTGAAAAAAATGGATACAGTATCCAGTATTTTATTATTTAAAAAGTATATTTTATAGAAGCGATATGATGATGATGAAAAAATTATCAGGATCAGGCGAGAAATTTACTTTCCGCACTTGGTGTCAAGATTGTATATCTGAGAAATGGGGTCAAGTTCCAAAATATATATTGGTCATTTTTGAATTTTGAAGAACTAGATGCAGGATTCAATATTTTTATATCCGAAATGATATTTTAAAGAAGCAATAAGATAATGATGGAAAGACAAAATTGTTAATTATCAAGATTAGGTACAAAATTTTAGATTTTGAGAACAACTTTTTACACTTTGTGTCAAGATTGAATATACTAGAAATCAGAGCATGCATCAAAATATTTATCGGGCACTTTAGAAAAAAGTATCCACTAACAAAACCAAGTTCAGGATATGGAACAATTCATCTAATTATCTTATCTTTATCAATTTACACTTACTTCCTCTGTGTCGTCGTCCTCCGAGTCCGTGTTTTCAGCTGTCACTTCTCCCCTGGGCTGATCCTCTAAGCTGTCAGGTTGGAGACCGGCGGCAGAATCGGCCGGCCCGTTGCCGCTGACCGCCGAATTGTTGGCGGTGACAGCGCCTCCGTTGTCCTCGGCTGCTGCTGAACTCGATGGCGGTGGGTTGTCTTGCTGCCGGCTCGGGGCTCGGGACTGCACTGATGTCTGCGCTGTTGACACCTGCGCAAGAAGTTGATGGTAAGCTACACGTGCGGAGCAGATACGCGCACAGGGCCGAATTAGGAGGAAATAGATAGTTGGAGTTGGGATGGAAGTTGGATTGGAAATTGAACAAATTTGAGGTGTAAGTGATGGAAACTACTTGGAAATTTTCTTGAACCTCTATGGACCAAATTTTTGTTTCACATCCAAATAAATTGGGGGAACAAAAAATCAGCAATTATAAGCCTGAGATAAACAGAGAGTTAGATTTAGGATGCTAGTTAGATCCCAAAATGAACAAATTTGAGGAGGTGAACCCAATTTAGAAATTTCCTCTATGGACCGAATTCTTGTTTCACATTAGGGGAATAAAAAATCAGTAATTATAAGTCTATATATGCAAATAAAAACAAAGAATTTTGTTTAAACCAACTTTTTGGTATTAATAAAATACGTTATTTGCAATTCTTTCTACGAAAATGTTATTTCAGGTTGACTTTGGTGAGCATGGCAATGCTATAGAATTTAGATTTATGCGTCATCTCACATAATTATTAGGTGAAATATCAAAAAAATTGAAATGTGACTTGAAAATTGTGTGAGTTTAGATTGGAAAATGTAAACAAAACTGGTCGTTTATGGAAATTTGGAAATATTTTGCATAATATAAAACAATTAAAATTTGGATAAAATATTATTGACTCATTTTAAAAAGATCATTAAATTAGTCTATGGGCTTCAAATATTTCTCCGATCACCTATTGGCTTTCTAATATTAAAAATATTAAACAAAGTCACAGTTGACCAATTATTAAGATATTGTGTAGAGCTTCGAACAAAGAATACAATGATATTAAAATTCCAAAAAGTTTCTTAAAAAGATTTTTATTTATAATAAGTTTCTATATTTTGTACATATATACGTTTCGGAACTAATTGTAAGTACGTTCTATCTTGAGGACATCTGCCAAAATACATGATCTTGACAAGAATCTTTGGAGAAAAACTTCTTGTTTTTTTTATCATTAGATTTTTTGTTCGAAGATTCTTTACACAGTATTTACAAATCCAAGCCTCAACCATCTAGTTTTTGACAAAGATTTTAAAAATTCATCTATTAAATTTGAAGATGATAAAATGAATAGACGAAATTTTGCGCTAGTTAAAGGTTTATAAACGTTTTTGTAATTTGGATCAAAAGTTTCAGATTCAAATTCGCTCAATTCATACCAGCTATATGATGATTCGTCATAGTAGTTCGTATTATATTAAATAAACTCACATTTTATTTCGATATTTCAATTAAAACTTCTAATTAATAAATCTAAAAATATAGGTAAATTGAAATATATATTTTTTAAATCATTTCAATTAGAATTGATATATATTGAAAGAATTAGTGAGTTCAACACGTTAATCACTGCATCATTCATATGTGTCTGGTATTAAAAAATTGTACATAAGGCATGTCAGACATATATGGCTGACAAACTGACATAAAATTTTCTTGGCTCGTCGAGAAAAAATAATTCAATACAGGGCTATGCCAGTTATATATCTGTGACATAAAAAATAGTGTTTTCCAAGAATTTTCGCAAAAGAAACTAATTTCTTTGATTTCTTTGATACATTATTAACTAAATTATCTAATAAAGTTTTCAAGGCCCATGTTAAAACTTTTCTGATTTTATAGTTGCGATTAACCTGTTTATATTTATATTGAAATAAAAATATAGTAAACAACAATTAAGAAGAAGATTTTTATATGATTTAAATCAATTTTAAATTTTTCTAATATATTGAAATAAATTAATTTATGCCAAAGTTTGATATGTTTTCATAGTGTATTATACTCGGTAAAACTCGCTTTAAATCGCTCACGCGCCTAAAGAAAAGATCGTTCCTTACGATTACATACTACGATTCAGAGTTTAGAAACTTCATTTTTCTTGTAAAAAACTTTTATATTTTCATTGGAAGTATATCAGCTTACCATACTCATATTCGAAATTATTATAAAAAAAATTTGTTAACCTTTAAGGGGGGTATCTAGTGTAGAAATTCAAATAAATCGATTTCTCTTGAGTTTCATATCTACAAAGTTTAACTGTTTAAGAATATATGTACGAGAGAATTTTTTTAAATTTAAATTATTTTCGGAAATACAGCTGTTTGTCCATGATAATCCTCTTCTGTTTCCTTCCTTTTGCAAAAATAAACGAGTTTTTCTCAAAACTGTCTCTTTCAATACGATGCCCACGATATCTCGAGTTTTACTGCACCGATTTCCTTGAAATTTTTAGAGATTCTTCTTTATAAACTTTTCTCTCATATATACTACCACATTTCAATTTTTACTACTTTTAGAAAAATTGTGAAACTGATAAGTAATGAAACGGACTTTTTTTCAAACATTCGCCATTTTAAAATTTTTTTAACTTAATCCTAGTGTATGCCATTGCGACATTATTCTAGATAAATAATTTCTTTTTTCATTTCGGATTACTAGGAGGGCTGCAATTATGAACTTTTTTTGTAGGCTTGTAACACTGATAAATAAATTATATTAGTAAAAAGATTGATTGCTTTTTTTCGCAAGGATTTAAGAACGATCTAAAATTCATGCCTCTACACTAGAATACACCCTCAAACTAATCGAAAGATATTTTGAGAAATTTAAAATTTAGATATTTAACTATACACAACCTGTCCAATCATCTATGGAGATTAAAAATAGAGTAAATCTTTAGAATTCTTCTCGACATTCAATATCAATAGAAAAAAAAAACACTTAACTAGCAAATACGTAGATAAAAGGGCTTGACTCATCCCTATCATAACTTAATAAGCTCGGTTCTCAATTGATTTCTTTTGAAAGACTTTGAAAGCTTCAGAAAGCTCGAAAATGTTTATCGGAACGTTAAAGAATATTTTTCAATTAACTCTTAATTACAAATAAATAATTACCAACGTAATTACCAAAACGCATTGAAAAAACACAGAATCCAAATTCAAACAATTCAAAGTAATTTGAAACATCAACAAAATATGAATCAAGCGAATTGGATTATCTCATGAAAAATAAAAATTTTCTGATTATTAATCAATAAGTTAATGAAATAAATAGAATAAAAATTGCTCGCAATTAAATTTGATGAATAATATTTTTAATGAGGTCATAAGCTCAAACCTTAAATTGACGTATAGCCAAGAAAATAAACAAAATCAAAGCTTCAATAAAATAATAATCTTTATATATAAAGTTGCATTATAACTTGAGAATTATTGTAGTTATCCCTTGATAGCAATATAATTCTGGGATTTTTTTTTCGATTTATTAACCTTAATTAAATTAAAATTATGAGTTTTCAATCCCTGTTTTCTTAAGGCTGAATTGGAAAATCTATAGCCGGTAGCGTGCTAATAAGAACCGAATGAAAATGGACTCGCTTGACCACTAGTACAGGGTCGAAATAGGCATAAGTTATATTTTTGAAAATAAAAATTCACTTTGAAATTGTTATATGAATTGAAATTTTTATATGAATTATTCGAATATTATAAAAGATTATAAATATAGATTTTATATGCATAATATTGTTACAACTTTCAGTTTGAATGTTTTTGTGTATTTATGAGTTGCATGAATGATAATATAAATGTGTTCAACCCTTATCGATTTTTTAACAATTATTTCGCATAGAACAATTAAATTATAAAATCATAAAATTATGAAAATAATTGTCAACTTTTTAAATTTTGATAACATTACACTTGGTTTAACGTTTTAATGTACTTTATTTTTTTTTTTAAGTTTAATTGTTACTAAAACTGTTTAATTGTTATTTAAAAATTTATTTTTGCTCAATGTATGTAGTAACTTTTCTGAAACATCATTAGCATATCCATTTTACTTTCTATTATAATAATTTCAATTGTTTTGTGACTTTTATAACTTATGTACATTTAACTCATAGATTTAACTTATTTGTACTTAATTAGTATCAAATAAAAATAAACGTATGGCTTTTTAATACTTAATTTTTTTGAAAGGTGTTCTCAGAGATTTTTCATAAGTTATTCTGAAAACATACATTGTTTATCTATTTCTCATACAGTTGTATATTTGTAAATGATACAAATTTATAAATATATTCATCATTTACAAATGATTTAAAGTTTCAGAAGCTTTTGGATTCGCTCAATGGCGAATCTAAACTGTTCTATTGATAAAACCAGTGCTAGTGGTTGAAAATTTTACTCACCATCATTTTATAATATTGTTTTCTCGTTTTGTTTTTGATTGGTATCGTTTTAATTCTTTTCGAAATTGTTCGTTATTTTGAGTTTTATAAATTTGAGGTTAGAGTTCAGGGTCCAAATTTCATACATTCTGGATGCACTTGCGATTGATTCACTGCAAGGAAAAAAATAAGGATTAATATGTTGTTAAATGTGATAAAAAAAATATAAACATTAATTGAAATTGTAACTTCTGTACAAAATCATAAATTGTTCTAGTTACATATATGTGATAAATATAACGAATTGATCTATAATAATAATATTTTTATAAAATCTTTTTTAAATGTTGTAGAGTAGGTATATGAATGAGTAATTTAGTTCATCATTTAATAATATCTGTTTGTTATCAGCACTATAAAATGTATAGAGAAATAAAATTCACGTACTAGACATCACAAATTTTAAGTGAAAATTTTTGTTTAATTTTTTTTAGCCATTAATACTGAATATAAATATTATAAACATGTACTAATAACTTAAATTATTAAAGACGTTAAATTTGTCATCACAATTATTCAATAAAACATAAAGGGTAGTATTGCCCTAGGGCAGGTTCGTGATTTGAGCTAAACCCGATTTTCCCCGATTCAGGGAAAAATAAAGTAAGAGATTTTCCATTGCCATTTCACATCGCAGTCGATCCCCTAAATGGGATATTTTTAATTCTAAACGGTTCAAATAGATTGAAAATTAATATATATTATTGTTGATCTATATTTTAAACGAAAATTGATATCACTACTGCATGATATCAAGTTGTCCAATGCGGGGGTTCGAACTCATGTCTTTGTTCACACAAGGCAGTACGCTTAACCGTTATGCCATGGAACACCGAAATATTTAATAAAAATAAAGTAAAGAAATTTACAAATTTGCAAAAGAAAATTATGATATAATTTTACAATTTTCTCAATTGATATACCACAAATATATTGTATTATATATTTAGTTATATTATCAAGGCAAATAGAGTATGATAACCATAATTTGGAATGCAATAACTTGCAAAACATTGAATAAATTCAGCTTTACTATTATTTAAATATATTTGTATAAATATATAAAAAAGTTACAATTATATAGCCATAATAAATATATAACCATAGTAAATTTGAAAAAAAAAACTAATCACTATCAAAAGTAAATTTTAATGTGTCACAGCATTATAAATCATTATAGTAATTATTAGTTTTTGATACTGAAAGTTTACTCCAATTATGTTCTTAATTTTTCTCAAAAAAGTGTGAATTCATTTTTCAACATTCTCTACATTAAATAAAAAATGACTAATTTAAATAATTTTAGAATAAAAAAAATCGGGATTATCAACTATTACTATTATTTATTTGTAATATGATTTGTATAATGATAGTGTGATCTACTCTATTTTATTCTATTTTTTTATTATATTATTTATCTTTATTATTATTTAATCCTGATTATTAATTAATCCTGAGTTAAAATGTGTGTATTATACTTATTCATTGTCATATATTAAAATAAAATGAAAAAAATATATATGACTATTGAAACGTGTACAAGTTTTAAGAATGCAAATTAAATGTTTTGTTGAACATAACTTTAATTTACTCTCGATATTGTTTAAATTAATTGTATCTCATGTTTCCATTTGGTTTATTTTTCCTTTTTACTGAATCAATTAAATCCGCATATAAAGATTTCCATTCTATTTGCAAAAGTTCATTGTACAGAAGTATATTGAAAAACCGGTATGCAAATAGGATCATAAACCAAAGAGGCGAGCAATTTAAAAATACAATATATGAGCTTTTAATAAAAGCTCTGAGAATTTTTTCTACTTGTAGTAGTTAGAAGCTAGTCATTATTAACAATTAGTGTTCGACTTACTTAAACTATAAAATGTTAAATATATATAATATCAAATTAAATGTGTAATAAAATAATTAAATAAGGGATGTAAGTATAGAAATTGTTTACATTAATTGATAAACTTTGATGAACAAAGTTTGAACATTATTTGTAATTTTATTCCGAAATTTATTGCAGCAACAGTTGTACTTAATTTGTATTTTCTGTCTATCGATTAAATATTTCAGAAAAAACAAAATATAGCACAAATACAATTGTATATTAAAATTCCGTATGAACACTATGTAGTTAATAATTACCAGGTTTTTTCAAATAAATATTTTTAAATAAAATATTTTTAATTTTTTTTATTTTGGGTGACTTTCTACACATTTCGGGATACATTCAATAATATAACAATTAGTTTATTAGCTTTTGTTATATTGTCTAATGTTTCTGAAATGTTTTGAAAGCCACCCAATAAAAAAAATAAAAATATTTGAAAATTTTGGTAAATGTTTAGTTCATTAAAAATTCTGTGATATCATAGATAACATAAAATATTATTGGAATATTGCAAATATAAATCAAATGTATATTGAGAAGTATGTTTCAATTCCAAAATATTTTGAAACTAGTTAAATTTTCTTATAAATAACTATTATTGCTATAATTTTGTCATTTTTTAATACTTATAGACATTTAGCACACTATTTGTGATTAATTGTAATTGAATTAGTCTATATTTTGATGAAAGCTCTTGACTTCTGAACATCTACTTATATTTGAAAATTGAACTCTAAAACACTCTAAAATCTCTAAATAAATTCGTTCTAAATATTTATACAACTTTTATAATGCAAATAATTACTCATTTAAAGTTTCTAAATTTATTGTCAATTTAGCTTATAGGAATCCTTACGTAAAAAATAAAAAAAAATCTAAATTGACAAACGACTGTATTCTAACAATAAGTGATTTTTCGAATCTTTCATAGTAAATATTATAATGAATTAGAATTAGAAATTATGAAAATTATGACTTATTTCGATTTTTTTCAAAAAAATAATTACCTGCATCATTGCTTGATGTCCAAAATATTTTTTATTCCATAATATAAATTGTAGGAAGAGTTTTTATAAAAATCACAAATTCACTCAAATTACATGAATAATTTATAAAGTAAAATTTTCATCTATAAATTTTATATATTTTATTAATGACTGCTTTATTGTATCAAGTAACAGTATTAATGTTGAAATGCACTCATAATATTATTTTAATAGTAAATGTTTAAATATTATTTATTTAATTTTATAATTGTATTCTTAATTTTATTAGGGATAAGTATTCAATTTATGTTAAAATATGTTCAAGTTATTTAATATTCAAATTAATTAATTAATAAAAGTTGTTCAAGTTATTTAATATTAAATTAATTGTACAATTTTGTTTTTTTAATGATTATTTAGGCTAAATATCTTATTTATTTATGTTGAATTATATTTAAATTGCATTTGCATCCACAAAACAACGGACATGAGATACAAATATCACTAGTTTTAGCATATAAATTTTATTTTTTACTCGATATTTTGTATATAATAATTAACTATTTAATTAATATTAACACTTGTCATAAACTTTCTTTGCTTCCTTTCCAATTAATCCTGATTAAATAATCAAATTAAATCACTGTATATTTATCAATATTCTAATTATCCTTGTCATCGAAACCGGCTCCTGAATCCCGAAATGCCGGTAGGAAAAGTGAGAATCGTTAGAAAATCGTCGTTCTTGAGCTTTTCCCGGCGCTTGTATTGTGACTGAGTTTAGGTTTTTCCTTAAGATTTTTTAACGGAGAGCGATCGTTGCCTTCGGCCACGGCGAACTGACACGCACGCCACGGCGGACTCTAGTATGAAATATAAAGTTGAACTTAGAATGGGGAGGGCGAACCCCCAAAGAGGGCGAAAGTGGGTGGAATTGACCGTAGCCCGAAAGGGGTCAAGCCTTAGAACATACATGAATCGGATTGTATGAAAACGGTGTAGAAACAATTTTTGTTTTTGAATAAAATAGAATAACTAGTGGTGCACGGCATTGCGCTCTAAGGCAAATTTTTTGAAAATTTTGATTTTTTTACCAAAGCAATCGCGCTGCATTCTAACGGTTAAACATCACAAATCTTGCTATGGAATTGCCATTTTTGTAAGGGACGGTAATTTTTTATTATGATTTATTTAGGTGAATACTAAAAATTTAATATGATTTTAATATAACAAACATTATTTAAGAATGCAATAAAAATCCGTCAGCTTTGAAACTTATTATAAATTTTCCTTCAATTTTCTTCATAATTATTTAAAAATAATTAGCACTCAGGTATTCTATGCAGTGCAAGAAGTTCATTTTCATAATTTTTGTCAATTTTCGTAAAATTTAAAATATTACGAATGTGAGTGGCTGTTTCAACCCGCCTTTTTCAGATAAGCAAACTGGTACATAGATATTTGATGAATAGTTATAATTTTATTATCAAGTAACTACAAAGATTCGATATAGGCCTATACTTTTCGAAAACTCGGCACAATCCGGGACGAAAGATCTAAATCCGGGACAAATATTAATTTTATAAAAATCCGGGACTGTCCCGGCCAAACCGGGATGTATGGTCACCTTAATTTTGGCACTTTTTTCCCCGCATCTTCAAAATGGTTGTACTTGCCTTTGACCAAAACTAATCAGCACGCTTTTCCATCAAAAGGAATCGAATGTTTTTTAATCATTCAAACCGGTTGATTCGTGCTCTCGAAAACGTCGTCGAAAAATTGTATCTGCACATACATACACATATATTTTATTTTTTCTAAGGTATGCCAAAATATTCAGTAACCTTTGAAACGCAAAAATACATAAAAAAAAGTTAATTTCGATTTTTTGCGATTACTATAACTTACCCAACGAAAACTTAGCCCTTCCCACTCGGATATCGCCGTTCCGGCGGCAAAATACATATAAATCTCGCAATTCGCGAGTGGAAAAGGTGAAACATTACTTCAAGTAATTAAATTTTTACATTTGTTATCATTTTATTACTTATATATTTTATAACTTTTTTACTGATATCATTATACATGCACTTTAATCTTAATTAATTTTCCAATGAAGAAATTTGTTTTTGACGGAAGATCCGATTTGCCAATGATATGTTTTCTCGATGTTTCAAGTCATTTTGTATTGCTTGAGATCAAAATTTTACCATATATCGACGTTTTCTCAGAATGGGCTAAACTGATTCCAAAATTTAAAAGCCATTCGATGCAATTTATTACTTTTGAGCGATAATAATAATAAGCTTTTTTATATAAAATTTGGCCTACAAACAAAGCTTATATATTGAATTCTATTGAAATTTGGTAAAATGGGTTGCGTCAAAATTACAAATTTCTACCGTGACAATTTTAAAAGTGTCCAAAGCTCTTCTTTCAAGAAAACGATTATTAACACTTATCGCTAAGTTTCTGCCTCTTGCCTTAAGGAATAATATCACTTACACCTAGTTATATGAGAGTTGTAAAATTATTTATAATGTAATTTTTTTCAGTTTATATGCTCCGAGATTGATCATATTCAATGAAAATTAATCTAATTAATTAAGGGACCATTCCTCTAGTAAAATAAAAATGTTATAGTAACGCCCTTACGGATCTATCTTAGTATGAATTGGTAGTGACAAACTGTCAAAAAGCAATGTATTTGCGGTGATTGTTAAAATTATTATTATTTAAGAATAGAAACACACAAATAGTCGAATTACAACTGTAACCTAGTTTATTAATTATATATATTTTATAAAATTAGCCAAATATCATATAATACATTTTTTTGATGAATAAAAGAAACTTTCTTATTCCCGACGATTCTAAGGAGTGTGGTCAATGTTTCTGATATGAGTAAGTGCTACCGTTGTTTTATGTTCTTCGGGGGTGTGAGAGCGCCGTAGGCTAAATATATGTGTATTTTTATTTGTGTGTATGTTTTTATGTATAGCTACCTACTTTAGGCATATTTTACCCAACACGGCGTAGAATAAAAAAGCCTATGGTTTTCATTGAATTAATTATATTGATATCTTAGTTTGCTGGGCAATCATTAAAGTTTTAATTGTCAGATAAGATAATCAAATCAAAAAGATAATTAATTTTACGACTTAGGAGGGATTTGATTTTATTTTATGCAATTAATTATACACTTAAATAGCATAATCTTTAAATATTTTGAGACCTAAATTGGCAAGGCTGTGAAATATAATTAAAATTAGTTTAAAACATAAGTTGAAAATTCTATAATTTCTAATTTATTGATATTTGGGATTATTCTAACAAAAATTCTAAAAGTGTATGTTTGTTTTTTTACAATACAGTTTTTCATAAATAATTGACGTGGCTTTTGCTAGTGCATTTTACATCACGATATGTTTGTTTTCGAAAATTGTTTTTAAGAGAGAAACATTTGAACTAAATGTGAGCGAAATGCGTTAACCGTTATTGCGTCACTTTTAGGTTTTTATTTTCTCCGGAATTTTCCAATAAAAAATCTCAAGTATCTTACCATTTTACAATCCTGATTAAATGCGCCAACTTTTGATGAAACTCACCATCACACTTTAGAACATTTTTTTTTAAAGGATGGCCAAGTCGACCGATTTTAAATCAATAGTTCAACAAAAACTCTTAATTTTTGAAAACTTAAGCAATTGTAATTTTTTTACAATGGTCTTAGAAATGTTATTCACGGATACGGTTCTAAAGTTTAGAAAAATAAAATTAATCAAAGTTAACCACAATAATCATAAGATGGTCATAATTTTAACAAAGCTCTAGGTTGCACTTAAAAGCTCATGATACTCAAATAACATGAGATAATTTTTTTTTTCTAATTTCTTTCAGGACAGTGAAAGTGGTGAATACTTCCACCATGTTTCGTCTTGACGTTAAGGTCTGGGACACCCTGTCTATATAAGGAATTAGAAAGGTAAATAAAAATAATTCTTTAATTATACGTTTCGACAGTTGATGAATATTATATATATATATATATATATATATATATATATTTATTAAATAATTTTGTACACTATTGTTTATGAAGTTATGAAAGACAACCTAAAAACGACAAAAGTAATTTTAAACCTTAGATACGCTTTTATTGACACATGTATTTACAATTAATTCTCAATATATGGATTATTTGTATTGTTATTGGTTTCGTGGAATTGAAATAAAATATTTAAACATTTTCTGTAGTGATGCGCGTTCCCAAATTTCGGGTTCACATTTGATGAAGTGGCAGAATATGGAATCCTGCTCAATCTGCACGTAACTCTCGAATGGTCTGACTGGCTTACAAACTTGGCAGAAAATAGTTCCTCTAATAATTTTGGATCCTCCGATGATGTACAGAACGAATCTCATCTCGATCATTATGTCATAAACTTCGATTTCGATCGCCATGCCATATGGTAGTTTGTGTGACAAGCTGAAGGTCATGAAAAACTTTTCATCGGTTTGTTCACAACTCCTGAATTTGACTTCTGGCATAAAGTTTACAAAACGCAAGATATTATTGTCCATTTTTTTCGGTAATGAGATTTAATAATTTTGATATAGAACGACTTTCGCAATTACAACACGTTTTGATAGATTTTGTAACTTTGATTTGTATATTTATCCAATGACTGCCAACTTTTAAAGCTGACAGTTAATCAGAATTTACAAATCAATCACACTCACAAAATAATTTCGCTTGAATATCAAAAATAAATAAAAATACATAATATGACTATTGCGTTATATTTCATATAAAAATTTGTTTAATAATAGATTTTGTGCCTATCTTTTGTTTTACTTTGATTTATATATTTATCGAATGACTGCCAACTTTTAAATTTGACAGTTAATCAGAATTTACAAATCAATCACACTCACAAAATAATTTCGCTTGAATATTAAAAATAAATGAAAATATGTAATATGATTATTACGTTATATTTCATATAAAAATTTGTTTAATAAATGGCAGTATGAAGTGAGCGTCTAGATACAAATATGTCGATATGGAAGATTTTTGTGACCGATTTTTAATTTTTTCTTTTTTACTTGGTACGGTTATGTATATTTACTAACATCATACTTTTTCATCGTTTGAAATAGTATTTCATACATTCATCAACTTTGTACCAGATAGTAATGATTTTTGGCACTTTGACTCAAAAGCAAACAGCAAAAATATTAAATGCCACACAAGCAACAATTTCTCTGAAAAAATAAACGATCAAAATGGGTCAGAGATACGGCAAAGTAATTTTGCTCTATGGCAATTCACCACATCCTGTAGTTATAGTAATGGGCCAAAAATCGAAAATGCAATTTTTAGCATATCTTCACGTTTTAGAGGTTTCTGAACATTTTGGCACACATCGAAAAAAATAAATGAGTGTATGTGTTTTGCGTCTCTGCAATTTTTCCTCCACGTTTTTGGGCGCACGAATCAACCGATTTGAATTCGATTACTATTAATAGGAGATGTGCTGATTAGTTTTTGGCGAAAGCAGGTCGAGCCGTTACGGAGATGCGGAGCAAAGAATGCAGAAAATAGAAATCGAGTTTTTGAGAAAACGGAGTATCCGATTTGAATGATCATTATATTCAATTTGTAAAGATTGAGAGAAGTGGTGATTAGTTTTTGGCAAAGGTACGTCCAGCCATTTCGAAGATACGGAGCTAAATGTGCAAAAAACGGCAGTTTTTGAAAGAACTAAGCATCTGATTTGAAAGATTCCTAAAATTTTTCTAGAAGATTTTTTTTTGCATAGAAAATAATTTAGTTTTTAATTTTAATTCTGGATAAAGTTCTAAAGCTCACTTATATACTTTAAATAAATAATTTCAACTTTACAATTCCGTTGATATAATGCTTATAAATATTAGACAATGTTACAGTATCTATAATAATCTATTTGATAACATTTAATATTCCTCGAACATTTTGTTACGGTACGGAAAGTTCCAGCAATTTGCTTTAAGGCACGATGCCATGCACCACTAGTTAACTTCCCGTAGGGTAAGTTATATTAATCGCAAAAAATCGAAAATAAATTTTTTTATATATCTTTACGTTTTAGAGGTTTCTGAATATTTTGGCATACCTTAGAAAAAATGGATGTATGTGTGGATGTGTGTGTGTGCGTGGGTGTTTGTGTGTTCGGATACAAATTTTCGTCGACGATTTTGGGAACACGGATGAGGTGATTTGAATAATTAAAAAACATTTGATTTGTATTGATAAGGAGACGTGCTGATTAGTTTTTGGTAAAGGCAAGTCTAACCGTTCCAAAGATACGGGGCAAAAAGTGCTAAAAACGGTAACTCAGTTTTTAAGAGAACGGAGCGTCCGATTTAAATAATTCAAAAAAACATTTTACTTGTATTAACAAGATGAAGATGTGATCAAATTTTTATGAAGGCAGGTCTAGCGGTTTCGGAGATCTAGTAAAAAAAGTAAAAAAAATGCTATTTGGCGGTCGAAAATGATCATTAGACATATGCACATCAAATTATCAGATATTTTATAGAGATTTTAACAATAAGTATATATTTTGGTTTACATTCCTATGGGTTCCGTACCAATGTTTACGCGTTAGACGTCGACGCGGCGCTTACGCGGTTTGATATTTCGTCTTTATGCAGTTAAAGCAGTACGATTGCTTTGAAAAAAAGTTTAGATCTTTCAAAATATGTCAAAATAAAAAAAAACATTTTTTTTCAAAAAAAAAAAAATTAAAAAAAAATTTTTTTTCAAAAAAAAAGTAATTTTTTGTCTAATTGTTTGTCAAAAATCTTATTTTTTCGAAGTAATTTTTTTTCAAAAATGTTAATCGTTTTTAAAAAAATATTAATTTTTGGTACGGGAAGTTCCAGCAATTTGCCTTAAAGCACGATGCCTTAATTGCCTTAAGACAGAATTCCACTTACAGCTAGTTTACATTTCTATGGGTTCCGTACCAATGCTTATGCGTTAGACGGCGTTGCGGCACTTGCGCGCTTTGACATTTCGTCTCTATGCAGTTCAAGCAGTAAAAAGTAAAAAAAGTTCGGAATTTCCAAAATATGTCAAAATGAAAAAAACATTTTTATTTTCAAAAAAAAATTGTTTTCTAAAAAGTAATTTTTTGTCAAATTTAGTTTCTCAAAAATCTAATTTTTTTGAAGTAAATTTTTTTCAAAAATGTTAATCGTTTTTAAAAAAATAATATATTTTGGTACGGGAAGTTCCTGTAATTTGCCTTAAGACACGATGCCTTAATTGCCTCAAGACAGAATTCCACTTACAGCTAGTTTTCTAGCTGCTTTTGTATTAAGTCCTCACCGAGAACTATATTCACATAGAACTTCTCCTGGAAATAATATCTCCCCGCCAATGGATTTTACAGTCGTCTAGCAATCCTATAGAAACTCCGTCTATCCAGTATATACACCTTCAACATAGTGTATCCATCGCCGCTCTGTCGTTTCTTTCTTCCACCCACCCATGTTTGTACATACGCCCCACTCGCGGCCTCGCTCGAGGTTCCGTCCTCGCCACTGGCCTACGACGCCCGGCCGTTCGGGGTCTGAACTAAAAGGCGATTCGATCGCGCATCGCCGCCCGCCAGATCAGACTTGCTGGACTTGTTGCTTGGAATCGGAAAAAGTCACGCTTATTTATGCGAATGATTGATTGACATAATTGTATGATTGCTCTCTTTAATTCATCCATCAAATATAAAAATGAATGAATGAGCTTTAAGGGTGCCCTGAGAATTGGGTTAAAAAAGTAGTTAGAAGTAGTTATTTTGCATACGAGGCATGCTAGAACAGTTAGGTAATTATGATTAATTTTATTAATTGCTTAGTGGGGATATCACATCAATATTTTATAAATACGTATCAAATTAATTAGAAGTAAAGAAAACTGGGTACAGTTGTGCCACGTCTTTTATCAGTCATTTACCAGCTAGCTTTTGAACGAACGACTCATCATAGAACATTGATGTTTACAGGTGAAATATTCCATATCATGAGATCTTTAACCTAGTGTGAACTTTTTTAAAATACCTCTTACCGTTCGCGAGATATACCCCAAAAACAGTTTCAAATTTTCAACTTTGAAACAGTTAAACGCCTATATCTTGGAAAATATTCAACATAGATTCATGATGTATATGAATGAAATATGCGCATTTAAAATATGTATCTGCAGGTGCAAAAATTTTTATGATATCTTTAACCGTTACCGACACGTATTAAAAATGCGTTTTTCTCGAAAACTATTTGAAGTGCGACCGAAATTTGGGCAGGGAGGAAAGTGAGTTAAATGGTAATTTGAACACTTATCTATGTGGAAATATTGAAATACTCTCCTTAAATACTTTGGAATTGTCCTTAAATCAAATCATATAAGAAAAGGTCAAGTGTCACAACCGTTCACACCCGAGGGACGGTTGTGACAAGCATAAAAATAGGTTAAAAAACAACAGCTATAAAAACCAAAACATTTTATACCGACTTTTGTTGTCGTTAATAGCACTAACAGTACTAACTTAACTTAAAAAATGAGATTGATCTTCAGAACACTGCATTGCATTGATCTTCATCTGCTAAAGTTAAACTTTTTATTTCTTTTCAAATATCTTTTTTGAAGTTGAACTTAGTCGCGCCGACTAGGGTGTAAATCCGTACAAATGCAACGGAAATAGCGTTACGCCCGAACTGTTCGTCATTCGCTCTCAATGAGATCATTTCTATACGGGTCGATTGTGATTAGCCGTCGTGTATGTAAATAGAAATCTGTCGTTGTATGCGTACTGACATCAACGTTGTATGCGTACCGATATCAACAAGGAAAACGGCATAGATAGTTACATCGTAGTACAAATTTTGATTTAATAAAAAATGCCTGAATCGGAATAATATTTTACCCTGTCCCTTGAAAATAATGAAATGAATTAAACATTTGGGCCGTGAACTAAACGTAAGTTTGTTGACTAGAAATGATTTCTATATTATTCGTAGTTTCTATAAATCTTTGAAGTTATTAAAATGGAAAATATTTTTTAGGCAAGATAGATATTACAGCTGTTCAAAGAATGAGATTATATCGCCAGCGAAAAAGTAAAAAAAAAATACAAGCATGTTTGAAGTATGACTTTAATTACATTATTGCTTTTAAATATTATACATATTTTTATTGCTATCATAAAAATATAATTTATAATTTATCATTATATAAATGTGAATAATGGTTGACACTAATAAATGTGTGCATCACGAGTGTTACCATATTACTAATAAACATTAATCAAAATTGTTATGTGATGTATTTATTTTTACTTAAATGCCATCTTGTACAGTAGCAAATAAGTTTTACTTCAATCGCGTGTGAACCTTATGCGCACCTTTTTTTTATTCTATTTTAATCTACAAGATTTAATAAAATTGTTACATTCTGTATCATGTTATTATGTTTTTTAAGTGCATTGTGTACTTTACTATATCGTATATTAATCATATTATATGTTTAATAACTGTATTTTTAATTCTCCTCTTCAAACTATTCTGTGGGCTATGAGTTTAAAAATAAATAATATGTAGCATGACACAAAATAATCATTTAAACAAAGCTTAGTAATATAATATAATAATATATAACAAAACATAATTTTTTTTGTATTGAATTTTTATTTCTCTTTCGTATTTTATCTTAATGAAGTTAGATTTTTTTTATCTGTTTAATCTTCATCCAAAAAGAATAAAAACATATGTCACAACCGCACCCATAAAATTTGTCACAATTTGTCCGTTGGGTAACGCACACTTTTGAAAGTAAATCATCATTATGAGCTGAATTATTTAAGCAAAAACTAATTGCTGGTAATTGATTATTAATGTTCAACAAAATATCAAACAAAGTTATTTGAACAAGAAAACTTACTTTTGTCTCTTCGTAATAAAATAAAAATTAAGAATTGGTCACAAAAAATCTTCCATATTGAGACATTTATATCTAGACCCTATCTTTAAACTGCTATACCTGGTATATAACTCATATAAATATATTAATTTATTAAACTAATTTTTATATTATAACGGAATAGTCATATTAGATAGTCTCACTTATTTTTGATATTTAAGCGAAATAATTTTGTAAGTGTGAATGATTTGTAAATTCTGATTAACTGTCAGCTCTATAAGTTGGCAGGTTGGCAGTCATTTCATAAATATACAAATCAAAATAAAACAAAAGATATTTATGATAGAAAATGTATCAAAACGGGTTGTAATTGCGAAAGTCGTTTTACAGCAAAATTTTTGAATCTCATTACCGAAAATGTTGGAAAATATCTTGCGTTTTATAAACTTTATGCCAGAAGTGAAATTCAAGAGTTATGAACAAACCGATGAAAAGTTTTTCATGACCTTCAGCTTGTCACACAAACTACCATATGGCATGTCAATCGAAATCGAAGTTTATGACATAATGATAGAGATGAGATTCATTCAATTCAGCCTCGGAAGATCCAAAATAATTAAAGGAACTATCTTCTGCCAAGTCTGTAAGCCAGTCAGACCAATAGAGAGTTACGTGCAGATTGAGCAAGATTCCATAATTTGCCACTTCATCAAATGTGAACCGGAAATTTGGGAAAGCGCACCACTAGAGAAGATGTTTAAATATTTCATTTCAATTCCACAAAACCAATAACAATTTCAAATAATTGATATTGAGAGTGAATTGTAGATGCATCTGTTAATAAAAGCGTATCTGATGTTCAAAACTATTTTTGTCGTTATTTCATTAAAGATTTTTAGATTAAAGCATTTTAAGTATTTATGTATCTATTCTATTATCATTATACCCTTTACTTTAGAATAATTCAGAGGAACTATCAACGTAAAACACTTAAATCATTCAAATATATCTGAGCTCTACGTATCTATTCTTTCCATTTCTATATTTTATGAAGATGAAGAAAAACATAGTTAAGACAATAGTTACAAAATAAATTATGAAGCTTTTTCTTAGTACCATGATAGTAGTATATTAACAAATATCAAGTCCAATTGGGGTTTAAATTTCAAACTCCTCCTATGCTACGAATGTCGTCCATGGATGACATGTTTTTGAAAAAGTTTTTTTTTTTTTAAAAGTAAATTTTTTTTCAAAAATTTCAGAATTCTCCAAAATCAATTTTTTTCAAAGTTTGAAAAATATTTTATTCTTTTTAAAAAAATAAATAAAAATGGTACGGGGAGTTCCAGCAATTTGCCTTGACACGATGCCAATGATGCCATACGCCAGTAGATAGTTTATTAGAAGAGCAATTTTTAATTTTTTAACACATTCAATGATAATGATAGAACTATCTTAGAATATATCCGTGCTAGATCCGTTCACTAGCACTACTAATGGACACGCTGTTCCGTACAGCAGCGACACTCTTTCGGAAAACACTCTCGTAGCGGAAAGGGTTAATTTGTGTGTTATGCCTCATTTTCTCATAAAATTCTCGGAAATTTGTTATGCAAACAAGTCCTTATTCCGTACTGTGTGATCGACTTTGAGAATATTTTATAGTTGCACAATAGTCGTGGCGTGGCATGTGCAACGTTGTATGGTTTATGAAGAGTGACGTATCGCACTTTTTGCTCTTTATCGGACTTATGTCCGATTTGCATATGTAATGATGCTCCTAATAATACCTTAATACTGTTAGGTTTTATATTATTTCTTTTGTACAAGGCCTAGCAGTGCGATCAATTTTATTGATTCTAAATACAAAAATAAATCTTATATTTTATTTTGCACGTGCATTTACTTTCACAATACGCAGTTTTTAACGCGCAAACACTAGTTCTTAGAAATATTTACCCAGGAATTAAATATCTTTTTTTACTTCTTTTATAAGCTATTCTAGTGATACTTTAGTGTGTACAACTGGGTTTACACCCAGACTTGGCTGAAGCCTTTTCAATGAGACGAGTTCTTCAGTCTTTGTATATTTACAGTTTCGAGTATAATATATAAGTTAGAATATTTTCCCTATCTGGAGTTACAATTGCTTGTACAGTTTCCATCTTCAGTCGTCAGAATATTATATTATACATGTACCATGAAGGAGATTTTTTTTATAAGCTGTTCCAATTTTCACCTTAGATGTACAACAGTAGTTCAAAATTTTGATAACACATAAACATACTGTTTTATACAAAAGTACTTTATTTTCTGTAAAGAATTTAGACTGCCGTCTAACAAACCACTATAATGATTCAACTTGCGTATCTAACTTGCTTGAATTCGCGTTTTTTGTGTGGTATTCATCTTAATTTTTAGTCTAAGTATACTCCCACATATTTGATGATGTTTGCTTTGAAAATTGTTTAAGTTGGAGGAATTTACTCTAACTTATTTTGATTTTTAATTTTTAAGTACATTTTCTATCAGTTATCTTCCTTGTATTCGTTATATTAAATTTTGAGTCAATTAGTTAAAATAATACGGATTTAAACTGATTTTAAATTAATGTCCTGCGTGTAGAGTAATTAGAATTGAACACGAAAACGAAAATTAAGAAAGTTGCATCGTATGGGAAACTTTCTTGTGTAAAATTTGTGTGAATATTGGTTTTATCTTGAAATTATGAGATTTTATTAATTGAATTGTCTGAAAATTCAATTATCTGTAAATCACATTATCTAACAATTTAATTATATGATTAAATTATATGAGTCGGCCTTAAATGAGATCATTGATTATTTTAGTTTACCTTAGTTTTATTTTAGTGATGGTAAAATGAAACAGTTTGCTCCCTGACAATTCAAAATGAATATTTTTGCCTGCTGGCTAGTTTATATCTTGAAAATAAATCATGAATATCATCTACAAAATTTGCAAATATGCCATAAAATACTACCCTATTCGTACACCGCTTCGAAATTCTTTTGTGAATCGAGCCATTAAAAAATCTATTTTTTGACGATTCCCAATGTTATATAAAATTTATCAAATTTTATGTGAGATTAATTATTTCAAATTACTTTAATTAATATAATATATAAGACTTCATTGGAATGTTATTTTATCTAACAATAACGATCTTACCATAATATGCCTATTACTCAAACATTTTCCGTAAATTGCGTTACGTCAATATCTGATCAGAGCATATGCTATTATTTTTAATTATGGGTAAGTAAATTTTCTTGATTTTTTTTTGTAATATGCTGTACTAATGGCTAGTTAGCTTGTTTCATAGAATTCTATGAAATTCGATTATTATTTAAATGAATTTGATTCAGGCAATTATATACTCTAACAGCTAACTGGACAAGATAATCCACGCGATAGCATCAGTTTTGATTTCAAAGTGAAATTTTAAATTAATTTTAATGTATATTTTTAATACCAAAATGAATTAAATTATACAAAAGTTTAGCTCTATATTATTCCTACAGTTTTCCTTGTTGCCCATATCAAGGCAGGTGTAAAAATTACTATATATTAAAAAAAATTTTGTTTGATTTAAACAATCTTTCAAATTTATTTATATCAATATCAATATAAGATGCTTCTTAAGTAAAAATTGTTTTATTATGATAACTTTATTTCGCACTTATTGAAGTGACCAAAATGCATTGTGTTAATACTGGCATTTAATAGAAAATTTGAAATTTTTATTTTCTTATTATTATTAATAGCAAATATTTAATTAATTTTATTGTTTGAATTTCTTCGAATCTACGTCGTAATTTTTACGACATTTCTACTTTGTATTTTAAAATTACTTTTCCACTTAACGCGGTACATATGATTATCGCAAAAGTAAGGCACAGGAAAAAATACGCAAACACGCGCACAATCAGAAAATCAATGTCAAAACATATTTTATAAGTGCTAATCAAGCTTTTTGCGACCAAGACGAAGAAATTTTTCTACGTGCCAAAAAATCGAAGGAAAAATATACATATTTTTGTCGCATGATTTGTGAATGACTAAAATAGGGTAGGGCGGGGCACAAAGGTCCAATCTTACTACAAGTAACACATATCAAACAAGTAACACATATCAAATGAAGAACTTTTTGACTATCTTCAGTAAAACTCCCAGCTAATTCATTATTGTAAAAATGCATTTTTTGCTGTTTTTCAAATATTATTTACCTGTTTTTTTACCCTATAAGCGGGGTAAAATGGGACAGCCAGGAAGCAAACAAATCCAATTTCTTACTTTTAATTTTAAAGGTATTTTACAAAATAATAGCTACATTACTCTACCAAATATAAATCTCATGGGTATATATTTTACACGGATAACACTGTAGATAACCTTGATCTGGTATTTTGTCAGAAATATTCACCAGCAGAGTTGGAATAACTATTTCTTTCATTTATCTCTTGTAAAATTGCCAAAAAATCGAAGCAAAAATTATTCATATGTATGTAGCATGATATGTGAATGACTAAAATAGGGTAGGGCAGAGCACAAAGGTCCAATTTGACATCGAGCAATTATATTGTGAAAATCAAACCAATTATATCACAACAAGTAACACATATAAAACAAACAACCATCTGACTATGTTCAGTAAAACTCGCAGCAGTCATCATTGTAGAAATGTGTTTTTTACTGTTTTTCAAAACCAAAGTTTAATTTTTAATTTTGAAGGAATTTCACAAAATAATAGTTACTTTATTCAACTAATGCAAAATATAAACTTTTTTGGTACATTTACACGGATAACACTGTAAATAACCTTGATCTGGTATTTCTTCAGAAATATTCATCAGCAGAATTGGAATTAATATTTATTTAATTTATATCTTCTGAAATTGTTTTTTTAGCTCAATTTACTTTTATTTACTATTATTTATTGTTTACATCTTTGCCAGGGTGAAGATTCAGTTGGTCCATTTTACCTGGTTAGAGGTTATATCAAAAATAGTTGAATATAATTTAAAATTAACAATGATTTTTATAGAACAATATAATTTCGTAGACTTCAAAATTATATTAAGGTCTTGTAAACTAAAGAATAGTGCTCACCAAGAAAACTAATAATGAAAGAAAATACTTTTGGTATGGATTTTTGAAAATAGCTCGGTTTACCTCCCAATAGCTGGCCGATTACCCATCTTTTTCTATTTTTAAATATTGTTATTGAACCTCGTAACTATACCTGTTTCTGGATATCGGTGGTGGTCCTTTCTACCCGCGGACCCCCAATAAGCCTCACTTTACCCAATTTAAAAAATTATCTTATAAATGGAGGTAAGACTAACAGTAAGTACAACGATTTTCAAAAATATCGTAATATGATATAAGCTTGATGTAAGTTTTATTCTGCAAATTGTATAAACTGCCTGACATCAATTTGTTCAAATAAAATTAGTGTTTATGGAGGAAATGTGAATAACAAATTATGTATCTTAATGTTATTTGCTCGACAAAGGTTTGGACTTTTATTAAATTCTATGAATTAATTTTTTTTGAAATGCCAATAGAAGGCAAAATTTACGTTTATATACAGAAACAGAGGCACATATATAAATTATATTTGACATAAACTTATTCAAGATTGAATATTTCACTGTTTTCATTACAATAAAGAATCTTAACACAATTTGGTCTACATTTAATCTACATTACACGTTAAATCCATTAAAAATATTGCTTATTGTTAGACAAAAAGTCATTTACATCAATTTCTTGTAACTTTTAAATCATCTGTTTATTATAAAAATTTAAAACAAAATCGTACAAATTAATTAATTTATTCAATTTAATTATTTTTTTAAATTATTACAAATTTGTACAAATCTGTGCAAATAAACCTTAATTTAGACTTCACTTTAATGCTCTTTAACCAACCTTTTCACCCAAAATATTACGATTGCAAATGAATCATTTTAAGAGGAAAAGACAGACTAATATGGGTTAATTACATATTCATAAAGAAATTTTATTCAACAAAAACTTTAAATATGCTAATATGTTTTTAAACGTGTTAGCATAATATTCAACTTATATCGTTCGAGTGACTAAACTTTTGCTGCTATTATCGACGTTTTCTCACATTTCCATAGAAAATTGTGTTAGTCAGACTTAGCCGGTGTTTTAATAATGAGAAACGATTAAGAATGCATTAGAATGCCTTACGATATTATTACGAAGGCATATCGCATGTATCATCATTAACTAAGTTTCAATTGAAATTTATTACTTAATGCATTTTTAATTCCATAAAAAATTATATAGATTATTCGATAGCTAAAGCTAAATCTTTCATCGAGATTTTATACAGATACTTATTTGCCGCAATACATTTTTCGATAAAGTGATACAAGGGTTTTTTTTGTCTAATTTTTTGGCACATTTGTTTAAATAATATGAAGAAAAAGTTGTATTTTTCTGAAATTTGCATTGAATTTTAGAATTTTATTCTGGATAAAATTAGGACAGTTAAAGGTGCATAAGGGCAAAAACATATTTTGGTTGAAAAAAATTATTTAATTTGATTATTGATTTACCTGAAGTAATTACTTGATTTGATTTTACACTAGATTTATAAAATTTTTAATTAGTAGTAATACCTAAAAATTATGATTACATTTTCTACTCAAAAGTTAAAGTTATATCTATACAATAAAATTTTCGCTGTTAGCTTTTTTAGTCCTGCGCATTGTTGTTTAGTCTACGAAATCTTAATATAATTTTGTTAAATATACGTTATTTACTTATTTTATAAGATGTATTTTTAATTTTAAGTTAGATTCAACAGATGTGTTTATATAACCTTTATAATAGCTCATATGTGTGGTGGGGTAAAAAACCCTGACAAAGGCTGTAAACAATAAAAAATAGTTAATTAAAAAGAAAATTAAGTTTAAGAAAGCAATTTTACTAATTTCTATTAAATATTTCTGAGAAAATACCAGATCGATGTTATATAGGTTGTGATCTATGCAAAAATGCGCCCATAATCTTTATTTCGTCTATTATTTCTTTTTTTATCAAAATTAAATATAGGGCACTATATCTGTTTGTCTGAAGGCTGCCCTTCTAACCCGTGCTATGGGGTAAAATGGGCCAGAAAACAAGTTTTAGAAAATAGCTTAAAATTATATTTCTATAACTACGAATTAAATGAGAATTTTACTAATCATAGTTTGATACTTGTTTATTTGATTATAATTACTGAAAGCCAAAACGGTCCTTTGTGCCTCGTCCCACCCAAACTATGTGAAAAAGAGTTTCTATAATTATAAGAGAATTATAGAGAGAGTTAGTGGATGTCTTTTATAATTAAAATGGTATGAATTAAAACTTTCATAAACCTAATTTCTGAAGTATTCTAAAATATTTTGTTTCCTAATCAAAACCAAAAAGTTTGCATCATATCAATTTTTAGTCAGATAAATCATTGCTTCATTTTTAGTTTTCCACTAGAGTAAAACTAATTTTTCACGACTGCTTCATTGTCAAATTGGATAGAACATTGTGATATAACACTATTCTAATTAGTTAACATGTAACTCGTTATGTCAGTCATATGTGTCTGACGATTAGAAGTTCTATATAAGCCATATTGGACATAAGATCTGACATACGCAATTTGGTAGGAGGAGAAAACTATTTCGATTTAGGCCCAAGTCAGTCATATATGTGCGACATAAAAAATAGTGTTTTTTCAGGAATTTTGGAGAAACAATTAAGATTAAATACATTAAGTTTGCTTGTCACATTTTTAACTAAATTATCTAATAAAGTTACCATAGCCCATGTGAAAATTTTTGATATTATTTCTTATATAATAGACGATTGTAATTAATGTCTAGTTTGTTTCTAAAGATGCACATATCAAGCAGAAAATATTCAGTTCATATTTTACTCGAAAAAAAAATCTTTTTTTTTTCTCAAATAAAACGTTCTTTTCTCAAAATGTTATTATTCCGAGTAAAAATCCTATAAAACGATTGTATCAAATTAATGACATTAAAATTATACTACTTTCATACCCTTGTGTGTTTACGAACGCGTGTGGCCAAGTAATTTTCGACTAATAATCCACAAATAATTTGCATAAATAATCGAAATCGTACCGAGATTCATATGAAAACTCAAACATTGCGTTATATCTGAAGATTTAAAGGTTCCGACCTCGAAATGTGGATGTATTACATCGATTATTCATTCTTGATGTTAAAATTCGGAAAAATGACTTTTGATATACGGCCGAGAAGGCCGCAATGAAGTACAGCACGGCATATATTAAAATAACACATGCCGTTATTAACTACAGGTTCCCAAACCAGGAGAAAGGACTCTCTCAATACAGCAAATTTTATATTAGAATATGAAAGTTATTATTATTAACTTTCATAGGGAGAAAATCATTGTCATTGTACATTGTCAAAGAATTGTCATGCAACAAAGTTTACAAAAAAATATTTTCGCTTTGGTCAATTTTTTTTTCTTTTTGCTTGTAATTAAATTGATACAAATATTCTAAAAATGCATGAAAATAAACCAAAAATTCAGTGTCACTCGGTTAAAAATGGGAAAATGTGGGAAATATATAAAAATATACGATAAAATGCTGCATTTCTAAGGAAAATATATGAAAACTGCATAGCATAATAACTAGAATGTACTAAAACTACATGGAAAAATACTCACATCATAATTTTTGTTATTAAAATATTTACAATGAAAATTTTAATTTTTAATTTAATTTTTGTCTATCCAGTCAATTTTTTGTTACTAAATCATAAATTTGGTACCGAGTACTTGAGTTTGGTTTTGAAAATTGCAAGTTTAAAGTTAAGTTTAAAATATTTTATAACTTGTATTAATAAAGACATTAATATATAAACTATATTAATAATATTATATAATATGCTCTAGGTACTTTATAATTAGATAACACTTATCTAGATTAAAATTATCTGAAAAACTGTATTAAACTTTATAGAAAATCGAATAGTTGTTAATAATAATAATTTATGCAATTGTAAGGCGTTCTTTAGACATTATGTATTCTTATAAACTTCTAAAACCTTTCTAATAGTTTATGAAATTTTTGATAATTTTTTAACTGTATGAAATTATATTATGTTTTACCTTTCCAATTATTATTTTTTTTTCTACATAATTTTTATTACTATTTGGCAAATAATATTAATATGCATAAGCTTATAAAGCTTATAGAGACCTACACAGACTTTTTATTCAAAAAGCTTCAAAAGTTCTATTTGAATAGTTCAAGCTTTTTCTTGTGGTGAAATCCGTGAGTAACATTTATAAAATTATTAAAATTATGATGAATCAGAAAATAGTCAATTAAACATTGGAAACCTCTAGAATTTGTTTTGTTCAGTAGCAGCACGCCCGTTTTTAAATGAGATGGTTATCTCAAACGGCAAAAAAATTGTTAGCTATATTATTGTATACGATGAAACGGCACGAACAAATATTCCGTGTCGATCAGCAATACAAACATATGGTATTATTCAAATCAAACCTTTCATATTCGACAAAGCTGAATTTTTATTACCAGCCGAGTAATTAGTAGTGAAGGAAATGATGATTTAGGAAATTATTGTCGGAGAAAACGAGAGCACAAATGTAATTGCCTGTATGTGTAATTCATTGGAAACTATATTTTAATTATTGATTGATTGCAGAAACTTATAGTTTCTATAATATTCATTCATTTAAGCAAGTTTTATTCACTTTCTTAATTTGATTTGCGCATTTTCACTCTGTAGGGCTTGTTATAACAAGTTTCTCATATACTAAGTTTGTACAATGTTATTTAGTTTTTTAAATTGTAAATATATATTTTTATTATCTTTTGTTAATTAGTTGTAAGAACACTTGATGGCAGTATGTTTTTAATAACTCTTTTCATACTTCTATGAGTTAATTGAAACAAATATATATATGCAAACAATATTATATTATGATAGTAAAATGATATTCCCAGAATAGGTGTATACAATTTGTATCTTTATGTAAAAATCAATGTATGTATTTAAGTCAAATAAAGCAAATTTTCAAAAGAAAAAAAAGAAAAAGAAACGGTTTCCATGGCAAGAGATAAGCTTAGGTTTTAGTCGGTATTAAACCCATGCGGTGTTGAGTCCGACATACCCAGACAAATGACCTAGTCCGGGATGCATAAACGCATTACCTTCGCTATACAAAAAAACACATACTTTCATCAATTTTTTCTAAAGTATTCCAACATGTTCAGAAACCTCTGAAACGTAAAGATATGCAAAAAACTTCATTTTCGATTTATTTGCGATTACTATAACTTACCCTACAAAAACTTCAATAATATTTTATATCACACCCTTGTAAATGATATCTCTCGTGAATTTTATGTTACAATTAAAAATTATCGGTTTGATCAAATATCTCCAGCGTTCTCATTTATTGAATCATTTCGAAGCTTTAACGTCGGCCTACATATTTTTGTTTCATTTCCCTATAATGACTTTATTACGCTGCGGATATGTTGTAATTTTGTGTAATAAGGAAAAAATAAAAGTCGGTCGTTGTAAGTAAAACTTATGCTATGAAAATTGAATTGTAAGTTCTTTGGATTTTGTTTCGTTCTTCGATTATGATCGCGTATTCATAATTAGTAGTATCGTGCAAATTTACTACCTAAGTTTCCTAACCAAAGACTTAGAAATTATTTCTGTTGATGGTTATTAAAATATGAAAGTTTAATGCCGCGATAAGAAATTTAAACCTATATTATTGAATCAGTTAAATTGCAGAAAAATACCTTTCTCTGCTTTCAAATATTGTTGGTAAAAATATTTAACTTTACTCGTTTTTGAGAAATCCGTGGTGGCCCTTTTTTCCCGCCTACCTTGAAGTACTGCTTCACCCTAAATTATTTTTCATACATTGATTTCTCATAAAGATGTTTATTAAACGTTGATTAAATGGTGCATAGAAAACTAAACAAATTTGAACATTGATAGTTCAAAATGGGCATTGTGCATGTGTGTAAATAATAATTTCTATAATTATTATTTTTTCGTTTATTTATATATTTATGTTCTAATTATTTATACTATTGATTTGATAGCTTTATGAAACTGCAGATAAAAAATAAGCGATTAGAAAGTTTGCCACCTATGCTACCACGTACCAACACTTGAAAATTAATCCATATATTTGTACAGGTAACGCTAGAATTCATCGAATAAATGTTCCAAAAATACCTACATAATTTATTCATAATCTGACATACTTAAAAATCTTATTATATGCATATAATATTTCTCCGAAAATAAAGAAAATATACAACTCTATTAACACCGAATAATGTCGTACTCGTAACGACCCGAATTCGGTTCAGCTGAAAATTAAGTTCAGGGCTAACGCACCAAATAAGTAAAATTTTATACACATATTAAGATTATATACAATCTGCAAACAACTGATTCAATAAAAAGCATTGGTGGTAATTTTATTCAAACAAAATTACAAGAATTTTTGGACTTGTAATTGTGCACTAAACTTTTTACCCCGCAATCTTGAATTAATACCAAAAATTCAAAAACTGTTCGAAAATTATTATGGACAAAAATTTTACACATCTGCTGATCGAAACGACTGGATCGATCGTCGTATCGAGTTACATTGATTGGCTTTTAAATGTTTGAAATCGGTTTGAGAAAACGATGATGAAATATTGGTTCGCATACACACATACTTTTTCCAAATTTGGTCCCATTCGATTGAAAATAACTTAAATCGTCGAGAAAACATAAATTTAGCAAATCGGATTGTTTTGCCCAAACCTCTTCGGAAAAGGAAAAGTTAAAAAAAAACGGCTATTTCAATATTAAAAATATTCATGAATTTGTATTAGGCATATTTTAAAAAACAAAAGGCTTTTTTTATCATATAATAACTTATTATATAAAAATTATTTTATATAAAACTCATTTTTGTTCATAAAAAAAACTATACGATTTATGAATCTTATGTATAAAAGCTAAAACAATTGAATGCCCAACAGTGATTATATATAACATTTTGTACTTTATATATTAAAATTAACATTTAACTAATAATAAACATTTTTTTAGAGATCAAAACAACACAATTAGTTCGACTTGGAATTTTTATTAAGCAAAAAATTGCTCAACAGAAGTTACATTTCTGTAACAATATATCTGATTTTTATAATTAGAAGTAAGTTCCCGAATACTATAATTTTGACATGGTAAATTAATTAAATTATACGGCAGTCATATCTATTGTTTAAATCCTAGTGATTGGTCTAGTAGGCTGCACAGTCAAAATATGTGGTTCGCGAAAGTTGGTTCCTTCTACTTGGCTGCCGCCAACTTTCATACCAAAAGTGTTTTGATAATAGAGTCTACTCCAAGGGAGTCCACACCTGGAGGTTTCTTTGCGAAATGCAAATAACAAAAACCTTCCACTCCTCTCCATGTTATATCGAAGGGCTTTACACCACGTTTTGCCAAAGCAGGCATAATGTTACGAACACGATCGGTTTTTGCAAGGTTTCCCAACTTTACGCTAAATGCAATCTGCGGCTCCGTTTTAGGCGTGCTCCTTTTTCGCAAATTATCGCGTTTGGTTTGGCCATCTTTGTCAGATGAGTCGTTGTCCTCCATTTCAGAGACACGTCGTCGTCTCAATCTACGTCCACTGCGACCATGCTCAGATGCATCACCATCACCCACATTCGGCTCAAATTCGCTATTTTTTGCCGACTTACTGGACCTACTTCTTTGGTTAAATTTATCGGGAACTCTTACTTTCTTCACGCTTTCATGATAACTGTCTACTTTTGTCAACACAATCTTTCTTTCCAGCCGCTTCTTCATCTTCCTTTATTCTTCTCAAGGCATTTACAGCATTTAAACGCCTTTCAGATATCAAGCTCCACATTATGTGAGTTGGCCGAAGAGGTCGGTCTGAAACCATTATAGTTTTTGTTCGGGGTTACTATTACATCTACTGGCACATCATGAGCCTCGAACAATGTGCTGGGCATATCGTCTTTCACCTGACAATCATGCACTATCGTCACGATCAATGTATTTGGAGTTAGAGCTTTAATATGCTGGATAATTGCGAATTCAAAATCGGTGTAACCCCGACCTATACCAATTTGCAAACCGTTTTTTGACACTGCAACAGATCCAATGATCAGTAAATCAATATTGATTTCGGTGTTCATGTCAAGAGGTGGAGCTTCACTTAATCCTCTAAGACTGACTGCTTTCGTAAGTGGTACCTAGAGTTGTTCTCAGGCATATCAATTTTGGTTAGTAAGCCAAATTGTAATCGAGGGGCAGGGACTACTAATTGTTTACCTTTTCTTAAAGCCAGTATTCTTACTAATTCTAAGGACTTCTCTGGGTTGACTAAAACAGTCTTAGCCTGTTTGAAGACGTCTAGATCAGACAATCTCTGCGCAGCATCAAAGGCTCCCTTGAAGTTTGGGATCCTGTTATACACTGGACGCGGGAACAGTGAAAGTTGTTGGTTTGCATCAAAATATTGCCAAACTCCTCTACGGATCGTTTGCTTCGTCACCCCAGTTCGAGTATCCTTTGCTTTTTGATATCATCGGTTCTTAATTTATCCATTCTTTGCGCATTCAATCAACAATTATGTTAGAAAAAAATTGATAGCGTTTACTTGCTGCATGGTCGAGATTTGAACACGAAAACATAAGCCGAACGCGATACTGTCATTACTAATTGGATTGCTATGAAAAATAAAGCAAAACAAAAAATGCATATAAATAACGATGATCGGAAAAGATCCACAAATGTCAATTTTTTAACCTTCTTTCCTACAAGTCGAAAATGCTGAACTCTTACAAAATGTAAATCAATTCTTCACTTTGTCAACACAAGAACTGCTGAACTCTTACAAAAATGTAAATCAATTCTTCACTTTGTCAACACAAGAACAATATTTTTTGTAAAAGTGATTTAAACCTGTGAATTTTAGGATTATTTTTTTATTGGACGATTATGATAAGTTTTTCTATACTTTTTCTACAAGTACGAAAATCATATATGAAAAATAATATTGGTGATGATTAGTAATTAATTATGGAACAATCAACACTTTCATTAGTTAATATATTATAAAACAATAAAACAATTTTTTTCTTGTATCTACTTGTGGTATTCTTATAGCAAAAAATCCTTTAGCTTCTAAATAGGGGAGAGTGGGTACGGTAGTGACAGTCGCCATGACACCTAAATCATACTTATGCTAAAAGAAAGAAAGATAAAGTATTGTTCAAACAAGTTTCTATTATTGCATTAAGCCAGCATCCTATATTAACATGATCTGTAAACCAAATTGCATTGAAAAAGCTAAAAGTAAGCTTTTTTTCAATTTCTTTAATAATAGTTGTTACTTATATACATATGGATCACTCCGTTTGTTATTTTGCTATAAGTTCTACATTATCAGTTAATTACCTGCAATTAGTTTTGTTTTATGTGATATGTATATGTTGCGCATTTATTTCTTATCCTTTTTGGGTAAAATTTAAACATATAAAGAAAAATCTAACTTAACTAACAATAAGACCAAACATGAAAGAGAAAAAAAAAAGAAAATTCAATACAAGAAGAAAAGAATTATGTTTTGTAATACAGACAGTATTAGTATTCAAATCACCATTTAACAAACTTTTCTCCCAGTTAACTGGTAAATTACTGCTAATTAAAAAAAAAGTGGCACAACCGTACTCAACTCCCTTAAATAGTAATATTAATAATTAAAGACTCCTTTTAAAATTTTG
>NW_020538040.1:20421286-20439816 GCF_003426905.1 Ctenocephalides felis | reverse complement strand
ACCAATTTTTCTAATTTATTTTTGCGCCAAAAATTAAAAGCGATGATTGCTTTATTTTCTGTAGTTCATAAAATAATTTGATAAGTTGATAATATCAAATAGACAACTTATCTGTCAAAATCTACAAAAAGTTGTTGTGTGATAAACCTTTAATAACTAGTTAAAGTACTTTTTAGTAACACAATATTTTTATAAAATTTAAAAAAACAAATATAAAACTATATTGCTAGAGAACTCTAAATGATCCTTATCTTTAATAAGCTTTTCCAAGTATTGTTCATTATTCATCAGTCTATTTAGCGTATTAAATATTATCAAAACCTATAAAAATAATATTTTTAAATGGTTATTTTGTCGTTAATTAAACAATAATATAAAGGATTCAACGTGATGCAAAACGGGATGACAAAGTAATTTTTACCATTATACAAGAATTTAAAAAATATCTATTCTATGCAGTTTGAAAGTTAGAAATAAATAATATATTTAAGACCACGTTCAGGAATAACAATAATAGCCTCTAAAGTTCTCTAAAAGTAAGACGATTTGCGAAACAATGAATTAAAAGTTTTCAAAAATTGTAAACTTTGAATGGTCCTCTTTTAATAAAAAATGTACTAAAATGCCTTGGTAAGTTCCATTAACTTACATTTTAATAAATTATAATAGAAATGAATAGTGCACATTGAAGATATACCTTTTTAATTTCGCGTAGGGTAAGTTATTGTAATGGGCCGAAAATCGAAATTAAAAATTTTTACATTTCTTGACGTTTCGAAGGTTTCTAAACATTTTGACATACCTCAGAAAAAATGGATGTGTATGTGTGTGTGTATGTATGGATACAAATTTCTAGTCACATTTTCGGGCGCACAGATCAACCGATTTGAATTGTTCAAAAAACATTCGATTCCTATTGATAGGGAGATGAGTTAATTAGTTTTTGGCAAAGGCAGGTGCAGCAGTTACGGAGATTAAGAGCAAAGAATGATCTAAAAAACATTGAATTAGTAATGACTGGGAGAAGTGTTTATTAGTTTTTGACAAAGGCAGGCCCAGCCATTTCGAAGATGCGGAGCTAAATGTGTAAAAAATGGCAGTTTTTGAGAGAACTAAGCGTCCGATCTAAATGATTCAAAGAACTTTCTGCTTGTTTTAATAAAATAATTGATTTTGGAAAAAAAAATTTGTTTTAACTTTTTTTTTCAAAAAAATTTTTTTTGTATATCGAAAATAATTCAGATATTATTTTTAATTCTGACTAAAGTTCTAATATACTTTAAAGAAATAATTTCAACTATTACAATATTAATAAAAATCTATTTAAAAACGGGAACTACGGGACGTTCCAGCATTTTGCCTTAAGGCACGATGCCATACACGCCACTAGTTTTGTGATTTTTTTCACCATGGCTATAATCAATCCTGTCAACCAATGTTGGCTTGACGTTGAGTTCTAGGATGCTTATGTATAGCAACAGTAAACTAATAAATTTTATTCCTAACCTAATATTAACAAATAATAATCACATTAATAAAATACAATTAATAAGGACTATTTTATACGTGTTTGAGTTTAAATGAACAGTGAATAATTTTTATAAAAATGTTTTTATAAAAAATTAAAAAGGCACAAGCTTGAATTGCACTTTACTATCTCTTTTAATAGTTAATGTATATAAATTATTTAATTATTATGTTACAAGTTTATATGAAATATTGTGAAAACTGAAACAGCATTCAACATTAGAAATTTTATAAAGACTAGAAGTAAATTCCACATCATCATTAATTCCAGTATCCAAATTAGTATCATATCTATCCCAAAAGCTCTCAAAGTTCAAAAGTTAAATAGAGATTTTAAGTCCTCATAATTTTCGCGTTACGTTTCCGGTCCTCCATTTTGTTCCGGAAGCTCCACCCAATCCCCCACTTCCGGCCTGTCATAGTTGCGTGAGTGACGCGTTGTCATCGCGATCGCGATTCGGTCACTTCAGATCGGCCAATATTGTTGCCATATGGGAACGCACTGTTTGCGCATGACACTCATTTATCAAATCTATTGGAGGAGATAGCATATCGAAGATGGGGGCCTAATTAATATGCTCGCGATATTCGTTTGTCTATAATCTAGTCATAAAAGCTCAACTTGAAGCTCTGTATTCTGGCAGCAGGTTATTGATCAAATTGATAATAGAGATTTTCAAAATATCTTGTGAAAATTATATGGTGAAAACCAAACACATCAAATTAAATAACACTTATCGAATAAACAACTATCTGACTATGTTCAAAAAAACTTCCAGCTAATTCACCATGCACAAATGTGTTTTTTGCTGTTTTTTTTTCAAAAATTTGTTACCTGGTCCTTGTCAATTCAAAATAGATTTTACGAAATATTAGCTATATATATCATTCAACCAATAAAAATAAAATTTCATTAGTATATTTTTTACAGAGATAACACTGTATACAAATTCAATCTGATATTTCATCAAAAATATTAATCGGCAGAGTTAAAATATTTTTCTTTCAGATTCATTTCTTGTAAAATTGCTTTTTTAACCTAACTTACTTTTTTATCGAAGTAAAAGTTATTTAGTAATAGTGTAAATCCGTACAAATGCAACGGAAGTGCGTTACGGCTCTCGATGAAATCATTTCTATACGGGTCGATTGTGATTAGACGTCGTGTATGTGAATAGAAATTTGTCGTTGTATGGGTACCGATACCGACAATAAAATCGGCATAGCTAAATAAACATTTTAAAGTTACATACTAGTAGTACTAATCTTGATTTAATAAAAAATGCCTGAATCAGAAGAATATTTTACCCTGTTCCTTGAAAATATTGATTATTGAAAATTAATGACTAGTAAGTTTATTGATTAGAAATTATTTCTATATTAATCGTAGTTTCTATCAATCTTTGAAGTTATTAAAATGAAAAATATTTTTAGACAAAACAGGTATTACAGCTGTTCAAAGAATGAGATTATACCGCCAGCAAAAAAGTAAAAAAATACATACAGTCAATGAATGTATGTTAATTTTAATTACATGAAGTTTTTTAAATACAATTACATGATGAGTGAAGTTGCGAAAACAATATTTATTTAGGCGTTGTTTAACATAACCCACTGTGCTAACAAATATTATAGAATATCTTAATCAGCAATTACCTCATTTCTATAATGAAGGTTCATTTCTAAATGCTAATTACAATGACAAACCGATCATGTCATATTTGAAGTATGACTTTAATTACATTATTGTTCTTAAATATTCATATTTTGCTATTGCAAATATGCTATTATAAATATATAATTTTTAATTTATCATTATATAAATGTGTATAATGGTTGACACTAATAAATGTGTGCATCACGAGTGTTACCATATTACTAATAAATATTATTCAAAATTATTATATGATGTATTTATTTTTACCTAAATGCCATCTTGTACAGTAGCAAACAAATTTTGCTTCATTCTTTTATTTTTATTGTTTAAACTTTTGCCCGAGTAAAGGTTCAGTTGGTCCTTGTTACTTCACCCATGTGTAAGGTTATATAAAAGAAACTGTTGAATCCAACTTAAAATTAACAATATATCTTAGAAAACTATTAAAAAACGTATCTTTAGAATTATATCAAGATCAAACTAATCAACAATGTTCCCAACAAAAAAAAACTAACTTTGTTAAAACTTTTCGTTTTAACAACGAAAGAGTACTTTCGTTTCGAAGCAAGATGATAACTGGTTATACATCTTTTTCCCTATACTTTCAAATATTGTTAAAAAATTTAAACTAGTTAACTTGTTTTTCAGTAGTAAACTGAAAGCTAAAAAAATTCTAACTAATAAAAGATTTGGTATAGAAATAGATTATAAAATATTTAGCGGGCAATTTGCGGATAAAATCGAAATGATATGATAATGCTTATATTACGGGTCAAAAAGCTATGTATTTGCTGTGCGATTAGGCGTTTGACACTTAAAAAAATATATTGAAACCTAGACAAGAAATATCATTTAGTAACAAAAAAAAATGGTACAATTTACAAAATTCCATGTCCAGTTCTTAACCTTTCTCTACATACTAACATTATTACAAAAACTATAATTATCTCGTTAAGAGTTTATCCTCCATTTGAATAAAAATCGCGTTCGTTTATTGTCATTTGACATTTCACTTTTAGAGCTCTTAATCCTGAAAGTACACGAAGATAGCTCGATAAATTTAAATGTATAAATTTACTTCATTATTTCTGTAACAGACAATCGCGTGATTCCGTTATTGGTATCGACTTTTTTATAGGAATATATGGTTATACAGATATATATTATAGTTAAGTTTATATTTGTATATATTACTATCACTTGATCGATTTTACTTCATTTACAATTAAAACAAAGCGTCGTTACATGTAAACAGCACATAGTAAATAAAAACATATGTGCAGATCGATCTGAGGAAAAATTCTCAGAGGATTAAAAAATTCCATAATGAATACTTTAAGAGATTGTATAAGAGATCAATCAACAGAAATAATTTATTTTAATATACATTTGATTTATAATCATGAATAATGGTAATTTACACATCTCAATCTTTACTATTGTAGTATATTTTTTTAATTTACATCACAAAAAATCAGTAAAATAATACAAAGTTTGAATAATAAACAGATATAAGGTTAACTTTTGTGAAAAATTCAAAAACAATTTTAATAATAAACAGAAATAAAGATAACTTTTGTAGAAAAGTCAGGCATAAAATACTTATAATAATAATGAGTTCACATAAAAAAATATAGATCTACCAGAAAAAATATTAAAAACTCTTTTTTTAATATCTAGATATAGTAATTATTTCAATGGTACATTGTTAGTCTTGAGATTAATGCAATTTTAAGATTTTCAATATAGTGGTTATGTAAAAAAATCGTTTTTTATCATAAATAATTATTAAATAAATGTCATAAATGTTATTCACTTAAATATTAATGAGCAATGTTCTGAATTAAAAGGTAATAATTTTAAAAGTAAAATAAATCGAAATTTTCGTGAGACATTTAGACATAATATTTTTAATAATGATGAGTTGATATTTATAAAAAATATTGAACTTCTAGAATGCAAAGATCCTTAGAGTCCTTTTACAATATCGAGAAACAATTTTTTTATTCCATGCTTCATTAACAATAGAGGAGACTGGGTACGGTTGTGCCACTTTTTTAATCAGACATAATTTTCTTAATTATCCAGTTAGCTGGAAGAAAAGTAAATTAAATTGTAATTCAGATATTTTTTACATGGAAATACCAAAATTCTGTCCTTAAATACAAACGATTAATCATAAAATTATAAAAGGGCCAAACGTTCACAGCCGAGGGGTGGTTGTGACAGGCATAAAAATAGGTTAAATAAAACTAACTATAAACATCAAATTGGCCAACACAACGTAATCATTTGGCCGATCACAAATTTTTCAAACTAGAAATTTTTGTAAAATCTTTTGTTTTCTTGTATTAAGTCTTTCTTTCTCTTTCTCTTTCATATTTAATCTTATTATTAGTTAAGTTCTATTTTTTTATCTGTTTAAATTTTACCCAAAAAAGATAAGAAATACACGCTATAATATATAGATGTCACTTAAAACTGTGTCACTTAAATGTGATGTATTTTGTATACAATTAACATTTATTATTGAAAGAATTCAAACATGAAAACTTACTTTTGACTTTAAAATCAATGCGGTCTACATATCGTGTTAATGTACGGCGGTGACTCAATGCGATGATGGAAACTTGTTCGAACAAACATACTTATCTTTATCCTTTCGAATTGTGATTAAAGTTATACTTCTAATATGGCATGATCGGTTTGTCATTGTAATTAGCATTTAGAATTGAACCTTCATTAGAGAAATGAAGTAATTGCTGATTAATAAATTCTATAATATTCGTTCACACAGTTGATTATGTTAAACAATGCCGAAACTAATATTGTTTTTGCAACTTTACTCATCATGTAATTGTGTCCATGTATTGTGAATTTCATGTAATTAAAATTAACATACATTCATTGACTGCTTGTATTTTTTTTACTTTATCGCTGGCGATATAATGTCATTCTTTGAACAGCTGTAATATCAGTTTTGCCTGAAAAATATTTTCCATTTTAATAATTTCAAGGATTTATAGAAACTACGAATAATATAGAAATAATTTCTAATCAACAAACTTACGTTTATTACGCGGCCCAAATGTTTGATTTGTTTTATTATTTTCAAGGAACAGGGTAAAATATTCTTCTGATTCAGGCATTTTTTTTAAATCAAGATTTGTACTACAATGTAACTTTAAAATGTTTGTTTATCTATGCCAATTTCCTTGTTGATATCGGTACGCATACAACGTTGAACCCGGTACGCATAAAACGACAAATCTCTATTCACAGAGAGTATAGAAATGATATCATCGAGAGCGAATGACGAATCATTGGCACTCGATTCTGCCGTAACGCACTTCCGTTGCATTTCTACAGATTTACTTTTACTTTACTTTGCTTACTTTTGACCCTTTAAGCGCAATGCTGTTCACAGATGGTATTAATGTAGAGAACTGACTTAGTGCAATAATGGAAACTAGTTTGAACAAACATACTTCATCTTTCTCCCTTTGGACACAAATCAAAATCAGTATAGTTTAGTTGTTACAACGACTGTCACTACCGTACCCTGGCATAGATGCAAGAAGATGGTTGTCCAAAAAATCTGTGTTTTTCGTAATTTTTAATTTTTTTATCTGAACTACATATAAATAATAATTACATAACAGCTAAATGCAGTGATTCAAAAATCCCTAGTTGGCAAGTCCATCGCCCCAGATCCCCAAATATTCTGCATTTCATCGTTCTAAATACTAACAAGTCTGAACATAATTTCCTCCCGGCAATCAATGCATGTATTCGCATTAGAAATATGCAAGATATAGCTATATTTCGTGTTTCAATCATATTACAAAGCCGTTCCCTAAAAACTTTGATATCCGGCCGAGTAGCCCGTGGCAGGGCGGCCCCTGTCGGACGGACACGCAGCGGACGAGAGCGCACAAGGCACAGGGCATTCCAGAATATGCGCTGACCCACTTTACTTTACTTAACTTTACTTACTGACCGTACGAAATTACATGGAATTTCACTTGTTTGAAATGATTCCTTGTAATCAGGAAGAAGGGAAAGTTAAATTGATATTGAAATTTTAGATGTTGCTCTAGATGTGCCACTTTCGGTGATGATGTCCCAGTTAACTCATGAATCGTACTCAAAGAAAAATCGTGTTTGTTCTGACTGATATATTCTTGTACTATCAGTTAATATTTTCCATAGCAATTGCGAAAGTTTTGACGGAGCTTTCGCTGTTTCATCATGATTATGATGACACAAACAGGATTTTTTTTAATATCAAAAACGGAAGTCGTTTATTTCATTAAACTTTACTTATATTCCATGAAAAAGCTTCCATAAAAATATATAACAACATATTTATTACCTTAATTTTAGAATAAACTAGTGGTGCATGGCATCATGCCTTAAGGCAAATTGTTTGAATTTTCATATTGTAATTTAAATTTATCAAAAGCCTTTGAAAATTTGGAATTTTCTTGAAAACTACGAAACCCATTCAAGTCAGTTGAACCATACTGTCGAAATTCTCGGGAACATTATTTGAACTATATAAGTAAACTCTAAACATTTTAATTTTTTTACTGGAACACATAGAAATGGAAACGAATTTTTACTTTTATTAATATCTTCATATCTTCTAATATCTCATAATTTGATGTTCATATATCTAATAATCATTTCTGATTCCAAATAGCAGCTTCTCTCACCATTTTTTTAAAATCGCTGGACCAGCCTTAAAAAAATTTAATAAATACTTCATTCCGTCAATATAAGTGAAATGCTTTTCAAATCATTCAAATCGGATGCTCTCTCAAAAATTGAATGACTATTCTTTGCACTACTTGCCACGTATCTTCAAAATAGCTGGACCTGCCTTTGCCAAAAACTAAGCAACATGTCCCCCCACCAATAGGAAATAAATGTTTTCTGAATCATTCAAATGGCTTAATTTTTGCTTTCGAAATAGTGTAGGAAAGTTTGTATAAACATACAAATACACAACCATTTTTTCTAAAATATGCCAAAGTATTCAGAAACCCTTGAAACGTAAAGATATACAAACATTTTCATTTTCTAATTTTTGCGATTACTATAACGTACCATTTTGAAAGTTAATAGATTGTTATTTTGATATTGATAGTTTCAATTATAGAATGAAAGAATAATTTTTTAATTGAGCCTATTAAACTTAGCTTATATTTTGTACCATGTTATACCTTAATTATCATAATCGTAGTCATAGTGATTGATTTCTTTATTTTTGATATTTTTAAAAGTTATATCATATTACATTATAACTATAAGCTTAAGTTTGCATAAATACAGGTCTTTACTAAAAACGCAACGTCATTTTCAAAATTCTGTTAGAAAATTGAGTTAAATCAGAAGACAGACTTTTAGCTGATTTTTAGTATCTGAGTATCTCTTTAATAATATATATGTATAATTATTTTTATCTCATTATCTCATCTATGATATATAATATATAAAATATTGCAAATTTAATTATATTTTTCTACAAAATTTAGAAGCCAATAACTAATATCATTATAAACTACGTGCAACACAACACTGAAGAATCAGAAAACTGTAATCATTTTGAATTTCTATATTTCAAAAATTAATGAAAGAAATCAGAAATTAGATTGATACGATAAAGCGGTCCAAAATAAATAATTTTATTAAATAAGCCTATTCTTGCAATGCGACATATTTTATACCACGTTAAATAGATAATATATCCCTCGATGAGCCAAATTTTTGTTATACATAAAAAAAGATCTCGCCAAATTTTTCTTATACATAAAAAAAAATCTCGCCAAATTTTTGTTATATATAAAAACGATCGGGCCAAATTTCTGTTGTATATAAAAAAAGAATCAGTAATTATTAACTAAAATAAATAATCGAAAAACAAAAAAAATGTTAAAACTTTTTTTTGATATTGATGAATTTTGTGGCTTTCAAGTCGCGGAGGTCTTCATTGTATAAAAATGTTTTTTCAAGATTATAAGTCTAGCATAAGTCTTACATATTACACTGTTTGTCTTGACAATGGAATAGAATAAAGATTTATGATGGGTCATCCCACGAAGAAAGCCATAAATATTTGGTAAAATATATGAAATTTTGGAAAGTCTCCTGAAAGTTACGCGGGGCCATATGATGTTAATTAGAAACAAGCGTCTTTCTATACACGTATTCAATCTATAGTAGCAAAATTTGAATCCCCTACGCATCGCTATTTTTCCATAATAGAAAGAATCCGGCGTTGACGTGAAAATAACACCGGCTGACACATAACCGGTCATATCATGAGAGCGAAATGTGCATATAATTCTAATGCAGAACAAAATAACAATATTTCGCGTGTAAATATTTCTGGGGCACCTTCCTTGCGCGCGATCCGACCTCATTCCGCTGACCCTGCGGCCTTGAAGACCGCGTCAGGTAACGCCCACACTTCAGGTAAAACACACCTGTGCTTCTGGACTTTGATTGTATACATAAACTACAGACTAACATTGCCGAACAATCAGGACACCTGGAAGGGATTCGACGTGTACGTACACGAAAGAAAACACTCTCACATAGGCCGAGACGATAAGGGTTTATGGCGCATTTTTTGTTCAAGAATTTAATTTACTTTTTTAATACTATTTATTTCATGCTCTGATTTACGTTGGTCACATTAATCAATTGCCCAATGAAGTATTCAACGTTAACTGGGGAATATTTGGAACTAGATTATTTTTTTTATTATTCCCTACCAAAAATATTATATATTTAATAGAAAAGAATTAATGTAAAAGCTAAGAGTAATATATTTACCAACAGTAGTAACAAATATATTGCAATTGTTTAATCGATTTGGAAAATATTTTTATTTAAAACTTTTTTTTAATATTTTCTAAAATAAAAAAATATCATTTATATATTGTTAAATATTCACTTTGTCGTTTTATATCATTTTCAAGAATTGAAGAAAAAATGTTAAAATATTTAGTAGAGTTGTAATAAATTGAATATTTTTCTTGAATAAACCATTCTAAATATATTGCATAAGGCATAGGTATTAATAATTACATAAATTTAAGACTTATTAAAATAAATAATTTCTTTTATTTCAAAATATTATTTACAATAGTTGTCATAATTTGAATATTTCTTTCAAATAGTGCAAAATCAAAATAAAAAAAATTTAAAAAAAATTATAGAATATCAATTAGTAGAGTTATAATAATATGGATAAAACTTTATTTAAATTATTTTATTTATTGCTATGTTAGAAAATTGAAAAAAATTTAAAATATCAGTTATATAAAATTATTAAAATATATAATTTTTTTACTTCAATTTAAAAAAATGTTAAAGTATCATTTAAGAGAGTTATAATAATATAAATAATTTTATTTAATAGTTTCTAATAGTGCAAAATCAAAATAAAAAACATTAGAATATCATATAGTAAAGTTGTAATAAATAGGATTTTTTTTAAATAGTGCAAAATCTAATGTGTATAAAGATACAAAATTACAAAAATAGAAAAGATTTATCAAAAATAACGTAATTAATATTACAATATATTTTCACTAAGCAACTAACCAAAAGCAAAATAGTATTATTAAAATCTTATTCAAATTATTAAAGCTCTACTAAATAATATTTTAACATTTTATTCTTCAATTGTTTAAAATTGAAGTAAACAAATTAATTTAGTTATTGTAATAAGTTTTTCCTATTTATATAAAATTTTGTATCTCTATTCTCAATATAGAATTTAGAGAATAGCGAAAGTGTTATAATTCAAAATTATTGAAGATTTTGAACACTTATTTACCAAAATTTGATACAAAAATTTAAATATGTGCTAATGTTATTAAGAAATTAACAATTGTATGCATTATTTTGTAAAAAATACGTGATGGGATGTATAATACGATAGCAATATTGCGTTTAATAGATTTTGGTGAAATAATTTAAATGAAACAGGTAATGCAAAGGGTTTTTTTATTGTGAAAAATAATGTTATTTTATTTTTTTCTTCGAAATTCATTACTTTGATAATTATAAATATTAGCTTACATTGAACATTTCAAAATCTCATATCAATATCATTAGCTAGACCAAGGTATTTTACAGGATTTGTATATAATATGTATTTTACTAATTTATATTTATAAAAATTATTTAAAAAATTATATTTTACCCTTAAAACTGATGGTTTACATGGTTTTTCCAACTTCTGCTAAGTAGCTTAATTTCCACAATATCGAATAATATTAATTTGCATATTTAAATCCCAACACATGTATAGGAATGCAAATACACTCCCCCTATAGGAATTTTTTATTCAAATAATCCGCCAGAGTGAGACGCAAGACGGCGAATTTACAACACAGCCATATCCCCCTCCCTTTCTGGCACGGGGTTGTTGGTGTACGACATTGTTGTCTACATTTTTGTAGCTTCAGTCATCATTTGGCAACACTAGAATTAACTAGCTGTTCGGAGTGGAAAAAGTTGGAAATATAGTTCAAACTAAACGATAAATAGATTTCTTCAAATTTAAATAATAGTTAATATATTGTTCAGCGTTTATTTGTTAAAATAATATTGAGCAATAATAATTAAAAATAATAAGTGTTAAATATAAATATAAATACGTGTTTCGTGTATTTTATAAATAATTCTTAAGTAAATGTTTAAATTTTAATGAACAATATTTTAAATATAAAACTACGTGGCGTCTCCACCGTAATTTTAGAATTCTCACTACATGGTGTTCTACGAAAACTTAAAAAAATATATATAAAAATATAAATAACTAGGAAATATATTTTTGTACTACCATTTAACAAATTTAAATTTAGTATTAATAATTTATATCTACTATCTCGGAGTAATTTATCGAAGTATGTACTCTATCTGAAACTTTAGTGTTCCTAGTTATATTGCGACATTTGGATAACGAAACTTTTATGGAAAGAGTATTTTTCTAAATCAAATGCTGTAGATGTAAATTAGTAAACTTTGTATTATTATTATGTGGGATAGTGATGAAGAGTCAGCCGCTTTCGTAGTGGTGTCTATGCCAACAAATATGCAACAGGTATTTTCGGTATGAATTTTTTTTAGAAAAATTGTTTATATATATATATACATATTTAAATATATGTATAAATATATCGAAACATTTGTTTTGGAAATACATATAATATATATGTAGAAAAATACGAAATTGCCATAAAGCTACTTCAAAATATTTTTATAGAGATATTGAAAATTATCGCTCTGCGTGCTATTTCTTTCAAAATCTTATAAAAATTTATTTTTGTTACCCATACAATAATGATTTTAAAATTTCGGACTCCATATATAATATTTTTATAGATAAATATAAATATACTATGAAATACTAAAATATTTTTGTTCATTTGGATGAAAAATCACAAATTATTTCCAAGTAGGTATACTAGTTTTCCCAAAAGTCTATAAAAAATTACATCAATAATACCTACTTAAGTTTTAAATAAATAAAAAACTAATGATATTACCAAACAATATAAACCAAGATACTATTATTATAACTTTAATATGAAAATCATCTGTTCTGTTAATGATGTTAATTTATGTAAGTACAGATTTGACAAGAAAAATCAGGATAATTTGAATAAAGTAACTCCCGGGCATAAATGTATCAAATATCACCATAATAAGTTTATCAATTTAAATTTAAAGAAAGAAAAACTCAAAAAGCATTTAATATTTTAATCATCTGGAAGTATGACGTTTATTTCTATATTAATATAAAAATTAAAATATTTTAGAAAGCAAATGTCAGAGATAGTAAGTTTTCATGTTTTAATAGCAGTTGTATCTAAAAAATGATCAATCGTTACTAAAGTATTGCATATACAAGCAATTCATTTACTATGACATAATTTAATACATATTAATATACTAACAAACTATAATAATGTATACTTTCATAAGTTTAATAAACATCGATTTTATAATTTTATTAATATTTATTGACTATCATTGTTATATTATTTTTATTTATTAATACGCCCAGCTTTATTAGAACTTATTATAGAGCATAAATATAAACTAGAATTACGTAATCTTGAATAATATATTTACAAACACATTTTTACTGATTTCGTTTGCTGATTTTAATTAACTCCTTTAGTTATTTGTGAAATATATGTGATAGTCAAAAAAAAATTTAAAAAAAATTTTGTTTGTTACTCAAAATGATTATTACGAGCACATCAAAACAAGTAATAGAATTTATAGAGAGAAAAGTAAATTAAGTCAAATTATAAACTTGGTAACCTAGAATGCAGAAATACAACCACAGCGATAATGCTCTAACTATTCCACCAGACCTATATTATATTTTATCAGTATCGCGTAATAAAAATTAAGTAGTTGATTTTCTAATTGGCGTCAAAGCAATAACAACATAATAAGTATCCTTGTTATGGCAAGGACAAAAACCCTTAATTATTATAAAATGAAAATCCATAGGAATCGACCTTGCCGCCTGAGCGGCGTGCGTGAGGTTACGTTTCGCATGGGTCCATATAAATTACAATCTGAAAATAACGCTTATCGCTCGCTCTCTTAATATTCATGGCCAATCATTTTATTTGCTCAAAAATTAAACTGAGCGACATAACGAAATGCCTATGTAATATACAAGCCGACAATAATAATATTTCGAATTATATATTTTTTACTCCACAACATCGAAACATTTTGCAATAATAGAAATAATTTTTATTTAATATTGATATTTATTTACTTAGATTTTTTAATTTAATTATATTTTCTTTTTCTTTGTTCTTTTATGTCGGAGAGCTAGGAGCTTATTGTAAAAGTTTTTTTTAATTAATATATATTGAGATACGCTGATTGTATTTTTACAAAGAAACGTGGATCGATGCTTTAACTACTCCTCTACTGAGTATTATTTCACAATTTATCATTTTTTAGAAAAAGTGCCGTGTTACAACTTACCCCGTGTTTGAGGCTAGGCTAACATCTACCCGTACAAGAAATTATTATTTACCTAAGAAAATTAACTTGTTTCTAAATAATTCTTTTTATATATCATAGCACCTATAATTAATATATACGAACAAAATATATGATGTCTCCTATAATTAAGGTGACCAAATTTTTTCAAGTCAAAACCGGAACAGTTTTTTTTCGTTAAGACGGAAAGGGTGGGGGTTAATACTAAAAATTTAATGTAACTTTAAAATAACAAACGTTGTTTAAGAATCCAATAAAAATCCGCCAGCTTTGAAACTTATGAAATTTTGTTAAGTTTTCTTATTATTTAAAAAAAGGTAGCATTCCGGTATTTCAGGGAGCCAAGAAGTTCATTTTTATAATTTTTGTTAACTTTCGTAAAATTTAATTTAATTTATTTTCGTAAACTTCAAAATGATGTATATAAATGGCTATTTTAACTCGCCTTTTTCATATAAGCATACTAGAAAAAATTCATTATAGACCTATACTTTTCAAAAACCCGGGACAATCCGGAACAAAAGATCTAAATCCGGGACAAATATTGCTTTTCGGCCAAACCGGGACGTGTGGTCACCTTTCAATAATATAAAGTTTTATCACAAATCAACGCAAACTACATTTATTGTCATAATGCAAATAAAAGATATAGTGTCTCTCTTGTAACACAATTTACATGTGCCCACATCTTACAAACTATGAATTCCATCCAATCTTCTTCACTTGAATCTGTATATAATTCATATATTGTATGTTACAAATAGCCCCAAGGTTATGTTTCAACTAACCCCAGGTGTAATTTTTTTTACATTAATCAAGATACCTATTTATACAATTTAGCAGTCACATAAGTTGTTACACATTAAAGATATATAAATTTCAAACTAAATACGATACATAAAATTTAAAATTAATCGATAATTAACGTTTTATAGTCCAGTCATTTAAGCCTAAATTAAGTAAGAATCTTGGAATTCAAGATACCCGGCGCTAAATCTGTAAATACTTGTATATTGACACCTAAAAGTTGTCTCAAAACCTACATATGGTAGGGTGTGCGCAACATATGTAGGTTTTGAGACAGTTTTAGGGTGTCAATATACAAGTATTTACAGACTTATAGCTGGGTATCTCAAACTCCAAGGTGAATTTACTATAATGACTGGAGTATTAACCAAAATTTTATGATAGAATTTTATATCACATGTCAGACCAAACGCACCTGCACAATTTTGTTTACTTCGTCGGCCTGCAGGACAGTAGCTATGACAATATTATGCAGGATTTACATGTATAATCGAAACAAAAAAATATTTTAATGTTCTGTTGAAATAATAATAATCCTGTTACTACTTAGTCCTGTTACAGATAGCCCCAAACTCCTCTGTGTATTTTAAGTTTTATAAGAACGTTACACAATATCTTATAGAATTTTGATTGCTAATGATTTATAATAAACAAAATAAATATTATAATTGTATACATATCAATCAAAATGTATGAAACTATAAACCTATTTGAATAAGTAATTGAAATTGAAACATTGAGATTAACAAAATAATATACAAATGGAAAAAGAAAAAATAACATTATAATTAATTATAATAATTAATGCTGTTCACTAACAGATAACTAACACTTTTTCTAATCACAAAAGCTCTAAGTTCGGATTCCTAGTCCATTATATTTTTTGAAATTTCATTTCAAATTTTTCATTTTCATTTCAGATTTTAATTATAATTTTGGCTGGTTTCTAAATTTTTTGGCTGGTTTTGGTTTGGTTCTAAATTTTGTTTTGGTACGGAAAGTTCCAGCAATTAGCTTTTAGACACGATGCGATACACCACTAGTTTACTTTTAATGTTTTTAATATTTTGTATTGACATTGATTTACATATTTTAAATTTAGTTAAAAATCTAACAACTCTTATCTTTTTCTATTACTTGGAAAATCGCAATACACAGGCAAATAAACAAAAATACGAAAAATACGCAATATGAATTTATTTAAAGTTTGCAAGTTCTAATATAAATTGCTTAAAATCATTTTACGAAGTTGGACTACATACATACTTAATTTTCTGTAATATATAAACAAATATAATTTTTAGCTAAATTCCAAAATAATAACAAAACATTATAATATAAAAATTTCAAATTTTAACAGTAATTATGCTAATATTCTGATAGGATCAGCATCATTTTATTTTCGATCAATCCTCTCATACACGTGTAGACAATATCGGATCATTAATTTTCCAGCTGTATGTAAATATGATAGAATTGACTTTTATATAATTCTATGTGTTTCTACAGAATATAGTTTGCATAATAATATGTAATTTTCTGCATGTACATAGTTGATATGAATCATAGACGCCTTGTGCAATTTTGTCAATATTTAAAAATTTCTCCGTCAAAGCCGTCTGACGTCTCTCTATAAGGGGTAGGAGGGCTGATGGGGAGAAACTCATGATTTAACACGCAAAGTGTTTTCATTCTTTTGAAAGTTTCTGGATTTATAGGACGTCGGATGAATTAATAAACTTTAATGGAAGAGTAAATTAATATAAATACAATTTTTAAAAATATTTTTTCCTTTTATACTTTCTGAATATATGAAGCTATATTATTCAACTATATTACTATATTAAATAAATCTATTCTCTGAACATCACATGAAGTTGTGCTTTCTTCTTAAACTTCTTGAATTTATCAAATGTTATATAAATAACTGAATTTAGAGTAAGATAGTTAATTAAGAGATGTCTGTATTTTACTAAATAGAGGTCAATAAAATATAGATCCTTAAAATATTAAATTCTAATGTAAGATCAAATCATTATAAATATCTAATCATAAATATATTTTAAAAACCTCAACATCAGATGAAGATGTACGGTTGTGACAGTCGTCATAACGACTAAAATATACTGATTTTACGATAGGGTTCAAAGGGAGAAAGATGAAGTATGTTTGTTCGAGCAAGTTTCCTTTATTCCATTGAGACCTACATTAACACGATTTATAAAACGCATTGCTCGAAAAGAGTCAAAACTAAGTTTTTTGTTCGATTTCTTTAAACTTAAACTTTAATACTAACTATTACTTGTATACAGATAAATTACTTTGTTTGTTATTTTGCTGTAAGTTGAACATTAGCAGTTTTTTAACAGCAATAGTTTTATGTGATATGTATATGTTGTGACATGCATTTCTTGTCCTTTATGGATGAAATTTAAACATATTTTTTTATATGTAACTTAACTAAGACAAAATACGAAAGAGAAAGGAAAAGGAAAAATCAATACAAGAAAACAAAATTATTCACAAAAATTTTTGTTCGAAAAATTATGTTCTGTTATATATTGTTATATTATATTCGTAAGTTTTGTTTACATGATTATGTCGTGTTGTGTTACATATTTTGGACAATAAGAGTCCAAATGATTTTGGTGTTTATATCGTGTTTTGGTGTTTTGGTGTTTATATCATATTCAAGAAAATAATTTCAGTATTCCCACGAGACAAATGTTCAAAATACGATTTAGTTTCCTTTTCTCCCAGCTAACTGGTAAATTAACAAAATTATGACTAATCAAAAAAGTAGCACAATCGTAACCAGGCTCTCCTACTCCATACTAATTTAGTATAAATCAGTAATTAAAATCTGGATTTTTATTGTATAAATCCTGAAATTCTCTTAAATTATCAAATTATACTATTTCTATATATCCTATATTATCCAGTTTTCTTTATAACTGACTTCTTAATTGTAGTTTTACTTCTAACCTAAAGGAGAGCTTTTCCACAAATATTTTTTTAAATTCAATTTCAAGATTGTGCTTGAAACGATTTTATTAAAATTTTTATAGTTTAGTTTCGCTAATAAGGCGGTTTTAGTTAATAATCGATATTTTAACAAGTCAATGGTAATTTTATTAAAAATCAATATTTTTTGTTTTAAATAAAGAGTCACATAAACGCACTTATGGGGGCAGAAAAGTCTAAATTGGAGCAAATTCGCTCAACCTTGTTTCTTTTTTTAAGTAAAACTTCTTTAGGCGCGACTAGGGTCTGAATTCGTACAAATGCAACGGAAGTGCGTTACGGCAGATAAGATAAGATAAGAGTCGCGTGCCAATGATTCGTCATTCGATCTCGATGATATCATTTCTATACGGGTCGATTATGATTAGTCGCCGCATATGTGAATAAAGATCTGTCGTTGCATGCGTACCGATCACCAACAAAGAAATCGGCATAGATAAACATTTTAAAGTTACAT
>NW_020538040.1:20360359-20420286 GCF_003426905.1 Ctenocephalides felis | reverse complement strand
GTTATTCCAGACAACAATATTAAACCAACTTTTCACAGCATGCCTTACATTGAGGCCTTATTTGATTATTTTGCCAAATTACTCAAAGAAAGAAAATATTTCAATTTCAGGAACAGCTCTATATTCTTTTAAAGAAATGTTTTTCAAAAATTAAATCCACCACCCCTCCTAAATTCAATACTAACATAGTTTATTCCATCCCTTGCAAAAATTGTCAAAAACAATACATGGCCAAACATCACAGTACATCATAAGAGAATGAGACAACATGATTAAGCGTCACTCATCATAAAAGCCGAAATTTCCAAAGTACTCTTGTTCAGCATTCCATCGAAAACTCACATAATTCACCTTTGAACCCAATATTTTATATAGAGAGGATTGTACTTTTAAAAGACTTTTTCTGAAAGCAGTTTATCTTTTTGAATTCGTCAAAAAGTGTTAATAAAAGATCAGATCACAATATCATTCATGACTCATATTTAAATTTTTAAACCTGATTAAAAATAATTAATCCTAATAGTTTTTGAATATGTGTATATATATACATGTATATATGTTATAATATATGTACATCCATATATATGCTTATATGTATGTTTTGGGTATACACTATACACATACACTTGCATATGTGTTCATGTGTATAATTGTGGATACATTAATATATAGATATGTGCATATGTATGTATGAGTATGTAGGTGTGCATATACATGTTCATGTATGTATGTATATATATAATATATATAATATATATATATTATACATAATATTTCTCAACATTTACTAAAGCAATATTTTTCCTTTTTTCGTAAATTACCAAACAAGAGCCAAAAAAATCATTTTTGCCAAGAGTTCCGTGGCTTTGTCCTTTACATCTGGCAGACAGAAATCCATATCAGTGTGTTTAAGTCTTGTGTAGTCGTAACATCTACAAATATCTTCCAAAAAAATCGAGTGTTTTTAACAAAAAAATATTAGTGATATGGATATATAAATTATTACAGGTAAATAATTTTTGCTTCTCAATTTTATATAAAACCTTTTTTAGTTAAGTCTTATTACTATCTATCCGGTACATAATCCATTCCTTTATAACAAAATTTTTTTCTAATTAATCTGTATTGACCATTGTTAATTAATGTTAATCAGTATTTTAAAAAACATTGTATTTGACAGAATAAACCTGATGATGGAACGTACCTAGTTCCGAAACGTCGTATTAAACATCTTCAAAAAACAAATTGTTTTTTTATTATTGGATTTACTGTTCGGAAAAGAAACAATCAATATATTGAAAAAATCCAGGACTTATCTATTGAATATATATATATATATATATATAAACAATTTCTAAAAAAAATCATACCGAAAATACCTGTTGCATATTTGTTGGCATAGACACCACTACGAAAGCGGCTGACTCTTCATCACTATCCCACATAATAATAATACGAAGGTTACTAATTTACATCTACAGCATTTGATTTATAAAAGTATGTTTTTAAATAAATTAACTATGTTATCCAAATGTCTCAATGTAACTAGGAACACTAAAGCTTCAGATAGAGTACATACTTACAATATGTTTGTTAAAATACTCTAAGGTAGTTGATATAAAATTATAGTACTTAATTCAAATTTGTTAAATGATAGTACAAAAATATTTATATATTTCTTAGTTATTTATATTTTTATATATTTCTTTAATTTTTCGTAGAACACCATGTAGTGAGGATTCTAAAATTACGGTGGAGACGCCACGTAGTTTTATATTTAAAATATTGTTCATTAAAATTTAAACATTTACTTAAGAATTATTTATAAAATACACGAAACACGTATCTATATTTATATTTAACACTTATTATTTTTAATAATTATTGCTCAATATTATTTTAACAAATAAACGCCGAACAATATATTAACTATTATTTAAATTTGAAGAAATCTATTTATCGTTTAGTTTGAACTATCTTTCCAACTTTTTCCACTCCGAACAGCTAGTTAATTCTAGTGTTGCCAAATGATGACTGAAGCTACAAAAATGTAGACAACAATGTCGTACACCAACAACCCCGTGCCAGAAAGGGAGGGGGATATGGCTGTGTTGTAAATTCGCCGTCTTGCGTCTCACTCTGGCGGATTATTTGAATAAAAAATTCCTATAGGGGGAGTGTATTTGCATTCCTATACATGTGTTGGGATTTAAATATGCAAATTAATATTATTCGATATTGTGGAAATTAAGCTACTTAGCAGAAGTTGGAAAAACCATGTAAACTACCAGTTTTAAGGGTGAAATATTATTTAAAAATTTTTTTTTTAATATTTATAAATCAGTAGAACTCAGATTATAAAAATTTTATAAAGTAGGGACCTAGTATCAGCTTATGTTCATAATATGATATTTTGAAATGTCTAATGTTAGCGAGTTTTTACAATTATCCAAGTAACGAATTTCGAAGAAAAAAATTAAATAACTTTATTTATTACTAGGAAAAAATACCCTTTGTATTATCTGTATCATTTAGATTTTTTTGCAAATATTTATCAAATGCAATACTGCATTCGTGTTAACCCCATCACGTCATATTTTTACAAAATAAACGATATCAAATTTTTAATCATAACATTTTTAAACTTATAACATTAGCTTATATTTAAATTTTTACAACAAATTCTGTTCAGAATCTTCAATTATTTTCAATTATAACGCTTTTGCTATCTTTTACATTCTACATGAAAAATAAATAGGGATACATAATTATATAAATATGAAAGACTTAATAGAATAAAATGTTAAAATATTACTGATTAGAGTTGTAATAATTTGACAAAATTTCAATTTCAAACTATTTTGCTATTATTCGTTAGGTCCTTGCTAAAAATATATTGTAACATTTAAGTCTACACACTTTTTTATATTATCTCTTTTTTTTAAATGTTTTTTATTTATATAATTTTGTTTCCCTATATAAGTTAGATTTTGCACTATTAAATAGAATTATTCAAATTATTACAAACCTCTTGAATGATATTTTAACATTTTTTAAAATTGAAATAAAAAAAATTATTTAAGTCTTTCCTACCTATATAATTTTATATAACTGATATTTTAATATTTTTTCAGTTTTCTAAAATTGCAATAAATAACATAATTTGTTTAAATAAAGTTTTATTTAAATTATTATAACTTTACTATATGTTATTCTATTTTTTTTTTTTTAATTTTTAATTTTGATTTTGCACTTTTTAAAAAAAATATTCGAATTATTACAACTCTTGTGAATAATATTTTGAAATAAAAGAAAATATTCATTTCAATAAGTCCTAAATTTATATTGAAAAATTATAAATCCCTATGTCTTATGCTTTATTTAAAAAAAATATTCTCGACTCTACTAAATATTTTAAAATTTTTTCTTCATTTCTTAAAATTGATATGAAACAACAAAGTGAATATTTAACAATATATAAATTATATTTTTTTATCTTAGAAAATATTAAAAAAGAAGTTCTAATAAAAATATGTTCCAAATCGATTAAAAAATTGCAATATATTTGTTGCTACTGTTGGTAAATATATTACTCTTAGCCTTTACATATTTTATTTTATTAAATATATAATATTTTTGGTAAGGAATAATAAAAAACAATCTAGTTCCAAATATTCCCCAGTTAACGTTGAATACTTCATTGGGCAATTGATTAATGTGACCAACGTAAATCAGAGCATGAAATAAACAGTATTAAAAAAGTAAATTAAATTCTTGAACAAAAAATGCGCCATAAACCCTTATCGTCTCGGCCTATGTGAGAGTGTTTCCTTTCGTGTACGTACACGTCGAATCCCTTCCAGGTGTCCTGGTTGTTCGGCAATGTTAGTCTGTAGTTTATGTATACAATCAAAGTCCAGAAGCACAGGTGTGTTTTACCTGAAGTGTGGGCGTTACCTGACGCGGTCTTCAAGGCCGCAGGGTCAGCGGAATGAGGTCGGATCGCGCGCAAGGAAGGTGCCCCAGAAATATTTACACGCGAAATATTGTTATTTTGTTCTGCATTAGAATTATATGCACATTTCGCTCTCATGATATGACCGGTTATGTGTCAGCCGGTGTTATTTTCACGTCAACGCCGGATTCTTTCTATTACGGAAAAATAGCGATGCGTAGGGGATTCAAATTTTGCTACTATAGATTGAATACGTGTATAGAAAGGCACTTGTTTCTAACTAACTTTCTATAGCCTCATTTTCTAAAATTCCCTACATTTTACCAAATATTCATGACTTTCTTCGTGGGATGACCCATAATTCTTTAATCTATAACATTGCCAAGACAAACAATATCAATATGTATGCCTTTTGCTAGACTTTTAAGCTTGAAATAACATTTTTATACACAGAAGACCAGGCCGCCGTGACTTGAATGCCACAAAATTCATCAATATCAAAAAAAAGTTTTAACAATTTTTTTTGTTTTTTGATTATTTATTTTAGTTAATAATTACTGATTTTTTTTTTATATATAACAGAAATTTGGCCCGATAGTTTTTATATATAACAAAAATTTGGCGAGATCTTTTTTTATGTATAAGAAAAATTTGGCGAGATCTTTTTTTATGTATAACAAAAATTTGGCTCATCGAGGGATATATTATCTATTTAACGTGGTATAAAATATGTCGCATTGCAAAAATAGGCTCATTTAATAAATTTATTTATTTTGGATCTCTTTATCGTATTAATTTGATTTTTGATTTTCTTTATTAATTTTGGTAATATAGAAATTCAAAATTTTTATTGTTTTCTGATTTTTTCGTGTTGTGTTGCACATAGCTTATAATGATATTAATTATTGACTTTCAAATTTTGTATAAAAATATAATTAAATTTGCAATATGTTATATATTACATATTTTAGATGAGGTGATCAGATAAAAATAATTATACATATATATTATTAATGAGATACTCAGATACTAAAAAATCAGCTAAAATTCTGTCTTTTGATTTGACACAGTTTTCTAACAGAATTTTGTAAGTCATTTTGCGCTTATAGTAATGACCCTGTATTTATGCAAGCTTGTAGTTATAATGTAATATGCTATAGCTTTTAAAAATATCAAAAATAAAAAAAATCATTCAGTATGACTACGATTATGAAAATTAAGGTATAGCATGGTACAAAATATAACCTGCTTATAGACTCAATTCAATAATTATACTTTTATTCTATAATTGAAACTATCAATAACAAGGTAAAAAAAGATCTATTATTAACTTCCCGTAGGGTAAGTTATAGTAATTGCAATTAATAAAAAATGAAAATTTTTGCTTATCTTTATGTTTCAAAGGTTTCTGAACATTTGTGCATACCTTAGAAAAAATTGATGTGTGTGTTTGTGTGTATGTATATGCGGATACAATTTTCCTACACTATTTTGAAAGCACAAATCAACTCATTTGGATGATTAAAAAATATTTAATTTCTATTGATGGGGAGACGTGCTGATTAGTTTTTGGCAAAGGCAGGTTCGGCCGTTTTAAAGATACAGGGCGAAAAGTACACAAAATGGGCATTCAATTTTTGAGAAAGCGTCCGATTTGAATGATTTAAAAAGCATTTCACTTATAATGACGGAATGAATTTTTTGAAAGCAATTTTTGGTAAGGCATGTACAGCGGTTTCGGAGATCAAAAAAAAGTTAAAAAATGTCATTTGGCGGTCAAAAATTTTTATTAGACCATATGCACATCAAATTATCAGATATTTTATAAAGATTTCAATGAAAAGTACAAATTTTGTTTCCATTTTCAAGAACTTTGCACCAAAGTGTATAATGTTTATTATTCTTTTATATAGTTTAAATAATTGTTTTCGACATTTTTAACAGTATAAGGGCAACCGACTTGAATGGGTTTCAGAATTTTCAATAAATCTATTTTCAAAATTAGGCTTTTAAAGAAATTAATTTTTGGTACGGGAAGTTTCAGAAATTTGCATTTAGGCACAATACCATACATCACTAGTTTATTCTAATATTAAGGTAATAACTAGTGGGGCGCATGGCATGGTGCCCTAATTATTTTGATATATTTTAGATATATTTTAGAAATTCTGAACTTTTTTTTCAAAGCAATCGTACTGCTTTAACTGCATAGAGATAAAATATCAAAGCGCGTAATTAAAAAAAATCATGTTTGTGTCATCATAATCATAATGAAACAGCGAAAGCTCTGTCAAAACTTTTGCAATTACTATGGAAAATATTAATTGATAAAACAAAAATATATCCATCAAAACAAACACGATTCTTCTATTCATGAGTTAACTGGGACATCATCACCGAAAGTGGCACATCTAGAGCAACATCTAAAATTTCAATTTCAATTTAACTTTCCCTTCTTCCTGATTACAAGGAATCATTTCAAACAAGTGAAATTCCATGTAATTTGGTACGGTCAGTAAGTAAAGTTGAGTTAAGTAAAGTAAAGTGGGTCAGCGCATATTCTGGAATGCCCTGTGCCTTGTGCGCTCTCGTTCGCTGCGTGTCCGTCCGACAGGGGCCGCCCTGCCACGGGCTACTCGGCCGGATATCAAAGTTTTTAGGGAACGGCTTTGTAATATGATTGAAACACGAAATATAGCTATATCTTGCATATTTCTAATGCGAATACATGCATTGATTGCCGGGAGGAAATTATGTTCAGACTTGTTAGTATTTGGAACGATGAAATGCAGAATATTTGGGGATCTGGGGCGATGGACTTGCCAACTAGGCTTTTTTGCATCAGTGTATTTAGCTATTATGTTATTATAATTTATATGTAGTTTAGATAAAAAATTTAAAAATTACGAAAAACGCAGATTTTTTGCACAACCATCTCCTTGCATCTATGCCAGGGTGTACGGTTGTGAAAGTCGCCGTCACCTATACTGATTTGTTTATTTACTATATTTCATTAAACTTCACTTATATTAAAGCTTCCATCACATTATATTAGAACATATTTACTACCTTAATTTTAAAATAAACTAGTGGTGCGTGGCATTGTGCCTTAATGCAAATTGCTGAAACTTCCCGTACCGTAAATTAAATTCTTTAAAAGCCTAAAATTAAAAATAGATTTTTTGAAAATTTTGAAACCCATTCAAGTCGGTTGCCCCTATACTATTAAAAATGTCGAGAACATTTATTTGAACTATATAAGTGAACATTAAACATTATATATTTTGATGCAAAGTCCAAAGAGAGAAAGATGAAGTATGTTTGTCTAAACAAGTTTCCATTATTGCATTAAGTCAGTTCCCTACATTAATACCATCAGTGAACAGCATTGCTTTTAAAAGTCAAAAGTAAGTTTTTGAAGTAAAACTTCTTTAGGCGCGACTAGGGTGTAAATCTGGACAAAAGCAACGGAAGTGCGTTATGGCAGAGTCGAGTGCCAATAATTCGTCATTCACTCTAGATGATATCATTTCTATACGGGTCGATTGTGATTAGTCGTCGTGTATGTGAATAGAGATCTGTCGTTGTATGCGTATCGATATCAACAAGGAAACCGGCATAGATAAATAAACATATTAAAGTTACATCGTAGTACATATCTTGATTTAATGAAAAATGCCTGAATCAGAAGAATATTTTACCCTGTTCCTTGAAAATAATAAAACAAATTAAACATTTGGGCTGTGTACTAAACGTAAGTTCGTTGATTAGAAATTATTTCTATATTATTCGTAGTTTCTATAAATCTTTGAAGTTATTAAAATTGAGAATATTTTTAGTCAAGACAGATATTACAGCTGTTCAAAGAACGAGATTATATTGTCAGCAAAAAAGTGAAAAAAATACAATGAATGTATGTTAACTTTAATTACGTGAAGTTCTTCAAACACAATTATTACATGATGAGTGAATTTTCGAAAATTTGTTTAAACGTTGTTTAACGTAATCCACTGTGTTAACGAATATTATACAATTTATTAATCAGCAATTATTTCATTTGTCTAATGAAGGTTCATTTCTAAATGCTAATTACAATGACAAACCGATAATGTCATATTTAAAGTATGTCTTTAATTACATTATTGTTTTCAAGTATTATACATGCTTTTAATGCTATTATAGTTATATAATTTATAATTTATTATTATAAAAAAAAATTGTTTCAATTTTTTTTTCAGAAATTTTGTTTTGTATATCGAAAATAATTCAGATTTTATTTTTAATTCTGACTAAAGTTCTAATATACTTTATACAAATAATTTCATCTTTGCAAGTCAGTGTATATAATTCTCATAAATATTAGACAATGTTACAATATTCATAATAATCTATTTGAAAACATTCAATATTCCTCGAACATTTTGTTACGGTACGAGAAGTTCCAGCAATTTGCCTTATTCAAATTATTACTTTGTTTTTTTACTGATACTGTTGTGATGAAAATTAAAAAATAAAATAAAATAGTAAAGATTGAGATGTGTAAATTACCATTATTTACGATTATTAAATACGTGTATATTAAAATAAATTATTTTCGTTGAATGATCTTTTATAAAAAATATTGAAAGTATTCGTTATGGAATTTTTTAATGCTCTGGAATTTTTTCCTCAGATCGATCTGCACATATGTTTTTATTTACTATGTGCTGTTTACATGTAACGACGCTTTGTTGTAATTGTAAATGAAGTAAAATCGATCAAGTGATAGTAATATATACAAATATAAGCTTAACTATAATATATATCTGTATAACCATATATTCCTATAAAAAACTCGATACCAATAACGGAATCACGCGATTGTCTGTTACAGAAATAATGAAGTAAATTTATACATTTAAATTTATCGAGCTATCTTCGTGTACTTTCAGGATTAAGAGCTCTAAAAGTGAAATGTCAAATGATAATAAACGAACGCGAGTTTTATTCAAATAGAGGATAAACTCTTAACGAGATAATTATGGCTTTTATCATAATGTTAGAATGTAGAGAAAGGTTATGAACTGGACATGGAATTTTGTAAATTTTACAAACAATTTTTTTTGAAAGTTTTTTGATAGTAAATGATATTTCCTGTCTAAGTTTCAATATATTTCACATATATTTTGATGTGTAAAACGTCTGATCGCACAGCAAATACATAGATTTTTGATAGTTTGTGAATACCAACTCATGCAATTATAGACCCATAATATGCTTTACCATTTCTATTTTTTCCACAAATTGCCTCTATAATTATTTCTATACCAAATTTTTCATTGATAGAGCAAAATTTTTTAATAAATCAATAAATATATAATGTATAAGGTAGAGTGGGACTTGAATGTGCGCGGGTACAAAGGTCCACCACTGATATCTCAAAACAAGTAAACGAGTTAAGAACTTTTTAACAATATTTTAAAGTAGAGGGAAAAAATAGACACCCAGCCATCATCTTGATTCGAAACGAAAAGTACTCTCTTTCGTTGCTAGTTTTTTTTGTTGTGAGCACTGTTGTTTAGTTTACGAGACCTCAATATAATTTTTAAGTATACGTTACTTAATTGTTTTATATATGATGTATTGTTAATCTCAAATTAGATTATACAGCTTTTTTATAACTTATATAAAAGCCTTGCACATGGGTGGAGTAACAAGGATAAAAATATTTAGACTAAAAATAGCAATTTCACAAAAGATAAATTAAATTACAAGAGGTAAATTAAATGAACAGCAGAGTTATTCCAACTCTGCTAATGAATATTTCTGGCAAAATACCAGATTAAAGTTATATATACTCTGTAAAAGATGTACCCATGAAATTTATATTTTGCATTGGTTGAATAAGATAACTAAATTTTGTAAAATGTATTTCAAATTAAACATAAGACACTGGACCTGTTTACTACCGTCCTATTTTATGCCGCATGGGGGTAAAAAGAACCAGGTGATTTGAACTTGAAATTTAAATTTTTTGAAAAACAGCAAAAAACACGTTTCTACAAGGATGAATTAGCTGGAATATCAGATAGTTGTTTGTTTGATGTGTTATTTGATTTGCCGTGTTTGGTTTTTACAATATAATTGCTCAAAGTTACATTGGACCTTTGTGCCCTACCCTATTATATATATATATATATATATATATTTATATATATATATGTGTGTGTGTATTTTTCTCAATTTATTAAATAATATTGTTAATGCCATAATCGATTTATATTAATTTAAAAATAATTTTAAAATCTCTATTTTTTAATTTAAGGAATACTGCATTATAATATTAATAAGCCTGACCAAAACCCTAAATAAGTGAAAAAAAATAATATACCCGTCTATTTGTATTGTGTTTAATACTATGCAATTGCTTTGTTATTAAAAAATCAAAGACAATTTTTTCATGGAACTAAATAATTTTACTAGAAAATTTATTGCATATTTGATCAATGATTTCCTGCCAGAATCCAAAGCTTTAAGTTGAGCTTTTATGACTAGATTATAGATATACATATTAATTAGGCCCCCATCTTCGATATGCTATCTCCTCCTCTTTGTGATTTGATAAATGAATGTCATGCGCAAACAGTGCGTTCCCATATGGCAACAATATTGGCCGATCTGAAGTGACCGAATCGCGATCGCGATGACAACGCGTCACTCACGCAACTATGACAGGCCGGAAGTGGGGGATTGGGTGGAGCTTCCGGAACAAAATGGAGGACCGGAAACGTAACGCGAAAATTATGAGGACTCAAAATCTCTATTTAACTTTTGAACTTTGAGAGCTTTTGGGATAGATATGATAGTAATTTGGATACTGGAATTGATGATATGGAATTTTCTGCTTGTCTTTATAAAATTTCTTCAACAACATGTATGTTAGACGTTGCCTAAAATTTTATATAACACTTTATAATATATTAATTAGATAATTTCTAATAGACACTAAAGATAAGAGTACAAAGTACAAAGAGTACAAGCTCCTGCTTTCTTTACTTTTCATGAATAAGTTCATTTATTAGAGAATATTATATACAGTAGAACCTCGATCAACCGGATTAATTGTTGTCGATAGTCGTTCGGATAATCAAAAATCGGGATAATCGAATGTATGAATAATAACGTTGTGTATTTCTTAAAAATAACATACATAGATATCAACGAAAAATAATGTTTATTAAGAAATTGAAACTTTCGTATGTATGTATATATATATTTTCTTAAATTACATTCATACATAATATGTATGAATGTAATTTAGGAATTTTTTTAAGAAATTTAAGAATTTTTTTTAACAAAATTTAACAAATCTTCGCATGATAAATGCTGCAGTTTAGTATATTATACTAAACTGTAGCATTTATCATGCAAAAATTCGAAATGTAGGTATGTGCATAAAATTGGTCGCGGTTGGTAGTCCGAATAATTGCGAATTCGTGTAACTGAGGTCCGGATAAACAAGGTTCTACTGTATTCTCTATCAATTTAGATCAAATCAAACTCATAAAATACTAAATATTAACCGTACAAAAATGTGTATAATCTATTGATTGCATTAAATTAATGTTATTGTACCTTGTCTATGTTTATTTGGAAATAAAATTTGTTTGCTGTTTCTATATAGAAAAACTCAAAACTCTAAGTCAAGCCAAACTGGTATAACAGCATTGATTGTAAATATCATGAAAAAAATCAGAAAAAATCTATCCCATGTATGTCTACTATTCACCTCTCTCGTCATTTTACCATAAAATTAGGAAGTTTTAGAGCTTAGGCAAATAAAAAATATTTTAACCGAGTAAATTGGGTTAACAAAAATCGGGATACTTAGGCTTTTTTTCTATATTTTTTATAGCAGGTATTAAACCATTATATAAAACTATTTATATTAAACCATTTTACAATTCTGATTAAGTGCGCGATCTGTTGATAGCACTTACCATTTATTTTAAAATTTGTTTTTAAAATAGGGCTTCTCAACAATCGTAGTTTGGCAAACATTTAATTCTAGAAACTTGGGAAAATTATCATAGTTTTTGACTGTGGTTCTAAAAATTATATTTAGGGCAACGGTTCATTAGTTTATATAAATAAATTGGTATATTAGCCACTATAACCGAAAAATGGTTACATTTTGACCATACTAGATTTTCCTTAAATGTCTATAATTTTTAAACTGCTAGGGGTAGATTTTTTTTTTTTTTGAAGATGGTTACAATCAATACCCATTTTGTCTTGACGCTGAATTATGACACCCAGTATTTTGATGCTTAATAAATAATAAACTAATCTTTTTTGTCGAAAAAACATTTCTATCGTTTTTGATAATATTTTAGGCAAAAAATAAATATTCTAATATGTAATACTTGAAAGATTATAAAGATAAGCATTATTTTGAGTTTTCCATCATCACAATAGTACAATCTTGCTATTTGTAAATTTTATAAAAATATTAAATTTCTGAAAAAAGTACTTTTTCTAGTGATTAAAATTTTATCACACATCAATTTTCTGTAGATTTTGATTGATAAGTTGTCTATTTGATATTATCAACTTATCCAATTATTTTATGAACTATAGAAAATGAAGAAGTCATCGCTTTTAATTTTTGGCGCAAAAATAGATTAGAGAAATTGGGCCGAAGACCATCACTGTAATATTTTTTCATGATTTACATTTAGGTCATACCTATATCTCATTATGTAGGAAATCACTCTTTTATATTAATAGGTTTAGATAGGCAAATGGGTTAATGCAGGCATATTGCACGTGATCAATATAAAAAACTTATAGATATTTCTAGTATTTAGAAGTTCAGATTTTGTATTTTAATATCTCTACGAGAATATTAAATTATTAAAATACGTTTAGATTTTACCACCATTTGGGAAATTTACAACTACATGGTGTCTCCACCGTACATTTTGAAGACATATCAAATTTCTCGCCACTTAAATAATTTTAATAAATTCTTGCCAATCACAATAAAGTAATTTGTCACCTTGCTTCATTATTTTATTCTATTACGATTGCTTTATCAATGTAAAGAAAATGTACAAATTACCAAATCGTCCTTCGCAAAAGAATAATTAAAAGTTTTACTAAATAGACTTTCTATAATATTTCCTGTGTTTAACATATCATTTGCATTAATAATAATTTCAAGCAGAACAAACAACTCGAGATTAAATCGTACGACAATATTAAGAATCTAGTCGGCGGCAGCGTTTATTGAGAGGCCTTGTACTTAACCTTCGCCAAGCTCGTAATTTATACTACGGAGTCCCACGTGTACGGAATCGTTTCAGGATATGAGAATTGACATATCTTAATTTGTATCGTGACAGATTTATATTATCACGTATTACTCGGTATCAAATTTCGTTTTTCGTATTATTATTAAAATGAGTAAACTAATTAATAATATTTTAATTGAAAAAATCGGAGAAAACACACCTTTAGTGACTAACTATTTAATTTTAGTTTTAAGTAGCAATAATTAGATTTAAATGAGCAGATATAGGAAAACTTTTGTAATAATAAGACTTTAGGTTGCTTTGATACAAATTTTAAAATAAGGGTAACTGTGCTAATAACGGTGATAATTTTTAATTTTATCTAAGGATAATACAAATATTAATACAAAATTCAAACCAAATATATGAAACGTGCGTAGTTTCAAGATAAAATATCATTGTTGCACATATCACACTGGATATCATTGATATTAGTTGCTTTTCATTTATTTACTTTGCTATTTTTATCTTGTTTTATCTAATATAATTGGCAATTTAGAACTATACGAGAAATATTATGATTAGTATAGGGTAGAGCGGGGCTTAATGATCTGCAAGTAAAAAAAGCTTCATCATCATTATCTCCAAAACAAAATATAATTTTCTTTAATGATATATATTTTAAAGTAGAAGGCAAAATATGTATCAATATTCATACCAAATTTTTTTCCAAAATGACCAAAAAATGATTCGTATTATGATGATTTAATATAATATATAAGCAAATAATAATAATAATAAAATTAATAAGTAAAACAAATAAAACGCTTAGTCGCACAGTAAATACATACATCGCTTTTTAACAGTTTGTTATTACTCTTACGAATATAAACCTGTAACATAGCATTACCATAACATTTCTATTTTATCCGAGAATCAGACCTCTGTGTTACAAATATTCCTTAATCATACGTCGTTAAAAACCAATTAAACGTAAATATTTATTTAATATCTTCTGTTATTTTTCCCGCCATTAAATTATTTTTGATACCCAAACGTATCATTTCCATCTAGATATTATCGTGAAAAAATATGTACCGACGTTTGTAGAAATCTATCCTTGACATACGCTGATATCTGACCAGGCATCATTCAGAAGAAAATTTCGTGGAATATAAACGAGAAACGGCAACGAAAATATTAATAAGCTTATCAAGCAAAGTCAAATCGAATATAAAGCTACGGAGAGAATTCGGATTTGAAGGTCGACACAAACACGCATGTCATAAATAATTCTATTGATATACGTTTAAGAAATATTTAATACTTGAATTAGAGAAATAGTACAAAGTGCCCTCAGAACTAGAGCACTGAAGGTGCAGGAATTTTATAATTTCTTACTTCTCTAACCAGTTTACTGTAGCTCGTTCATTGAACTATGGACACTGTTTTGTATCGTCAGAATCGAGGTAAAATGTCACTTCAAGGTAGAATTATGCTGACAACTGTTTATTTTATACCGGCATAGCCTCGAAATGTTCTAAATATCTTGATTTTTGATATAGTTTTTTTCTTCTTAAACTTCCAATCTAAATTATAGCTAATGGTCAAAGATTTATACACATGTCGAGTATACTTGTCAATACATAAACTTCAGCCACTTCTTAATATTTCTAATATTGTTATTTTGTTATATTTATTATTATCTGTCACTTATTGTTTTTATTCCGCTTTATTATTTTTCTAGTATTATTTTTATTATTCACAATTTTTTACAAATAGAACATAACCTACAAAACGCACAAGGTTATCATAAGTGCATCTTTCTCATGTCCACTTGATAACACATACATGAAGTTAACTTTAAGTGTAAAACGCCTGATCGTACAGCAAATACATAGCTTTTTGACAGTTTGTAACTGCCAACTCATACAAATATAGACCCGTAACATGGCATTACCATAACTATTTCTATTTTATTCAAGAATTGGCACCCAGATTATTGGTGAAAAGCTCGAACATTGTTTTCCCATATATCTTGTAGATATTTTATTTAGTCACATTTAAAAAAAATAGGTTCAAGAGGCATTTTTTCTTAAGGCAAGTTACATCAACTTGTAGAAACATTCAAATAATAGACCTAATGAGTAGGAATTGAGATTTAGCTATTTAAATAGAATTTTCAAATGTTAAAATTCTGAAGTTCTCGCTTTCACTAACAATCCATGCAATTTTAAATTACTTTCAAACAAACTTACAAAATCTGTACTTGTAGTAATTTCAATAATTCTAATTACAAACTTTTGAGTGCGTTAAAATTGTTGATCTGAAACTAAACTTACTATGCATTCTGAAATTACATATTGATAATTCATTTTGTAAAGAATCTATTTTACAAAGCGATTCAAAATAAATATACTGAAATACTATAAATAAGTATCTATTAAAACTTAAATAGTATCTAATAAAATTTATTTGTTTTAATAACTTTTATTTTATACAAGACCTATGAGTAAGAAATGTAAAAGAAATTAGTATTATTACTGAAACTTAATATTTCTGTTATCGATTTTCCTAAATTTTTTATTTTTTATTGAAGAATAAAGAATCATCATCTATTTGATCAATAGTTCTTAAAAAAAACTGCGTAGATTATAATAAAACAATTTGCGAAAATAAATCAGTTAGTTTTCTTTAAAGAAAACTACCAAGTTTCTTAAATGATTTATGTATTTTTTCATTACTGATAGAGTTAATTATATTTTAAATTATGTACCAAATGATTATTAGTAATAATTAACAATAATGTAAACATCTAATAATTTGATATAAAAAGAAGAAATAATAATAATACGATTCTAAATGCTGAATTGAAACAAATATTTTAAATTATTATTTACTTCAGCTCGATTACGAAATAGCTATTTATATAACTATTATCATTACATACATAAACCTACAATAAATCTGTCTTTTATTTGTGTGGAAGTGATAAATTCCGGTTTATCTTATGTTTTAATTGTATATTTAACATATAAAAGTTGTTATGAATGCGATAATTCTTTTATTAATTGCGCAAAAGGTCCTTTTAATTGCCGAGATTATGCATGAAATAAAAAATAATTTATGTTTCTGTGAGTGCGTGGCTACAGAGCGTTACAGAAAAAGAAACTTTCATATTGAAACATAAAAGATGCATATATACATATATATATATATATATATATATATATATATATATATAATGGGTGGTACTGCCTTAGGGCAGGTCCGTGAGATGAGTTAAACCCCAACTCGATTCAGGGATGAATTGAAGAAGTTTTCCATTGGCACCACACTAAAGTGGGTTATTTTTAATTGGAAACATTTTTGATTTATGTGAAAATGTACATTGCTGCTGCCCGATGCAAGTTGTCAGAGCGGGGCTTAAACTAGTCCCGTCCACACTAGGGACATTTACGTATTTTGCAATGGATTTTTATAAATATAGTAAATTTATAAGCTTATTCTACAAACAACTTATGAGTAATTTTTTTTCAAAATTTTAATTGGATGATCCGTTTTCTCAAATACTGCATGACCATTTCTTTTGTACCACTGACAATGCTAGACTTGCCTTTTGCAAAAACTGGGCAGTATGTCTCGCGGTCAATACGAAGCGAATGTTTTTTGAATCATTCAAGTAGATTGATCCATGTAGAGGGCATTTGTTTAAATCATATGAGTTGACTTAATAAATTAAAAATATTGGTACGGAACCCAAAAACATTTTTTACACATAGTTGTTACAGAAATCAGAACTTTTATATGTTCTATAAGTTGTACTAAACACTGCTTTATTACTAACAATTAGGCGATATTGTTCTGAGTAGGCAATCCATTTATTGTCCTTACTCTATCTGAGATTTTTTAATTTTTTTAAATTTTTTATACTGATCGCTATTAGAAGACAAACTCCTGATTGCTGTTCTAATTGGAATGTTGCAGCAATGCCGGATTAAGGGCTATTTTCACTTGGAAACTTATTGCTATCTATATTTCCAAGTGAAAATCGTGGTCATTGTTGCCTGACAACTCAAAAACATGGAAAAAACATTTGTACTCTTCATTAAAATATTTACAAAATATTTGATAATTAGATGTGAATAAACCCCTTTCATATTTTTGACCATTTAATGTATTTTTTTTACTTTTAGTTCTCCAAAACAGTGGACTTGCGCCTTCCCAAAAAAAATTAGTCAATATTTCACATTGTCAATATAAGTAAGATGTTGTTTTAATCATTTAAATTAAACGCTCCGTTGTCTCAAAAACTGACTTGCTAGTTTTACATTTTTTGCCCTGTACCTTCAAAATTGCTAGATCTGCCTTTGCCAAAAACACTAATCAGCACGTCTACCTATGTGAATCGATTAGGTCTCGCTTTGAATAATTTTGTCGATTGGTCTAACTGTTTTATTTTTATAATTAGCATACACACATACATTCATATTTTTTAAAGTACGCCAAAATGTTTAGAATCCCTTGAAATTCAGAGATATACAAAATATTTTATTTGTCATTTTTTTGAGCACTATAACTTATCATACCGAAAGTTAATATTTTGAGAATAACTTAACACTTACATGTTTCAGTTTTATCAGTTATATTTATATATATTTATAGTTATACAGATATTGTTTAGTATTATAAAAAAAAAAATCATTCAAAAAATTATTCTTCTTTTTACTTATTAACATTCTGCTGTACATGCAGTTTATTCTATAGTTTTCTAGCTTCCAAAATAAAAATTGTTCAAAAACTAGTAAATTAAATAATACTCTAACAATTAAGGTTTATTTCTTACTTCCAAAAATCGTCTAAAAACTAGTAAATCATAGTGATACTCTAACAATTAAGGTTTATTTCTACCATTATTAGTAATTAAACTCATAATTAGGAAAAAATTAGAGCCAAACAATTTTTCAATTTCATTCGTTGCGTATGTTTGTTTCATAATGGCCGTGACAATATCAAACTTGATCACGCTGCGATAAACAGTCAACATGTCATGCAAATATAATATTATAATATATATTTTTTAATTAACATATCACAGAACGTTAAGTGTGTCCATCAGTTAAAACTGTGACAAGCATATTAATGAAAATATGTTGTTCACTACAACTTTGAAGGAAGCAGCTAGTTATTAAAATCGGTCAAGTTGAGGACTGAAGTTGTGTCAATAGAATTGTGAAATTTATACAACATTGATCAATGTTTTTTTATAACTTTTAGAACAAGCACGTTTTCTGACTTGAAATTTTAATATGAAGATCTATAAACTTCTGTAAGTGATCTACAATCTTAAATCAAGTTGTCAATACTTTAGTCACACTTTAGTGATTTTATAAGATTTGCAAAATATATTTATCAATTTTTTCATGATATGCAAAATACGTGAATAATCCATAAACTGCTGTGTGGATATTTAAATCATCTGCAAAGATCTCCATAGATTTATAAATGATCTATGATGATGCATAAATGATCAAGATTTATACGTGGTATAAAAATAATCTGAAAATGTCCGTATAAATTGAAAAATGATTTAAGAACCCTTAATAACGTGAGCAATTCCTAAGAATTTTTAGACCCTCCTTCTCCTGGGTAATCTTGGTGATATTTAAAGTTATCTCCCATTTCTCCACATAATATCACGTGTATTTTTAGTACCTAATTGTAAAATTTTTGACTTTTTTTTTTCACAAAAAATTTGGTTTTTTTTTAAATTGAGGTTGAAAAATAAATACACGTGATATCTTATTAGACCCCCTCCTTCGCCTCCGTGACATTTTTTTATTTTTTGTCAAAACTCTTCTTCTAAGGCCCCATGATTAATGGACGCCCCCTAAGGTAGCCAAGTTGATGGTTTAAGCTAGTGATTCCCAAAGTGGTCCACAAGTGTCTTATATAATTTTCGAATAATAGAATTCTAATTCTAAGTCTAAAATCCATTAGTGCAAGTCCATTTCGCAAACGAATGGGTTGGGTTGGTTCAATTCTCTCCTCAATTGCGTGCTTTTGGGGGGTGAGGTTGTATAATTTCAGTGTTCAAGGGCAGAAGAGTTCATAGAATAAGAGGTTCAAGGTTCAATGTGGCACACGGTGATTTATCAGCAACAATAAATCGTACTATATTCTTTGAAACGTTTATAAGTAATTTGATTTGAAGAAAAAAATATTATAGAAATACACAATATGAAGTATTCAAGCTATGATTCGTCAGAAGTAGTATAACAATTCCACAAATTAATTGATTCATACTAATTGTTTTTTTTTCTATTTAAAGCAATAAAAATATGAATCAAGCAGTTCAAGTTAAAAAATATTGTAGATAATAATGATGTTTTAAAATGTTTTAAATGCTTCTACTTTCTGTGCATTTTGATAAAATTAGTATATAATTACTTTCTACAATATTTTTCTAACCAAAACTGTAATTTTGGATAGCAAAATATATTGAGAAAACTGTTTTGATATAGTGGTTTAAGCCATGGTGCCTTAAAGCAAATTACTGGAACTTTCTGGATCACAATTTAAAAATTTTAAAATTCCAAAAGAATTTGTTTTTTTTGAACATTTTTAAAATTTTGGAAACATTTGTAATATTTAATTATTATTTTTTTTTGTTGAAAATACTGATTTTTTGGAAACTAAAATTATTGAACTTTTTTAAAATTTCTCGAAAGTTTTTGATACTCATTGATATCGGTTGATTCACATTACAAAATATCTGATTTTCGACCGCCAAATGGCATTTTTTAACCTTTTTTCTCTGAATCCCCAAAACCGCATCTGCAAAACTCGATAAATTCTTCATTGAGTCAATATAAGTAGAATGTTTTTTGAATCATTCAAATCGGATGCTCCATTATCTCGAAAACTTAATTTAAATTTTTTGTTTTCTTTGCTTCATATCTCCGAAATGACTGGACCAACTTTTGCCAAAAACTATTCAGCACGTCTCCCTATCAATATGAATCGAGGGCTCTTTGAATAATCCAAATCGATTGAGCGGAAACTCAGGAAAAATGTCGACGAAGAATTGTATCCATACACACATACATACTACATACACACACATACACATACATATACACATATCCGTTTTTTCTAAGGTATGTCAAAATGTTTAGAAATCTCTGAAACGTAAAGATCTGCAAAAATATTCATTTTTGATTTTTTGGCGATTATTATAACTTACCCTACGGGAAGTTAAAAATATTAAAATTATTCCCCAAATCCTAAAATATTATTAATATGGACTTAAATATTATAAAAAAATGTTTTAACTTTGAGTGTAGGTTGTGAACACTCTTATTCTATCAAAAATAATTGACAATTATGGTTTTGAATAAGTTTTAAAGCTCAAACTTAAAAAAAAAATATATAAAATAATATTTCTAAATTTTTTCAAGTATAAATTATGATACAAATAAAAGAATGGTCTATATTAAACACTAGTACAAAATGTATTATTCTCTTAGCGCTTTTCAATACAATATTTCAATATTATATTTATAATATTTATATTTCAATATTCAAATTAAAAAAATATATATTTTCCAGAAACAATAATTGTTTCTTTATCAAATAAAGAAGTCTAGAGTAAAAATGTTTATTATTTTGTAATATTAATAAATCGATTATCCAAGTTCATCGACACATCATTTCAAAGAGGATCGATTCTAAGAGCAAATCCATGTTGAATCGTGTAATAATACATTATTTTTATTTAGAAATGTTCTTCGTCCAACTCGAGAAAATTAAATATTCATTCATTCTGAGATTGATTGGTGTAAAAAATATATATATTCAAATGTCTAGCCAATGTTGACATTATATGAAGGATTTGTGTGAGGTATTTCAATTGTTAACGACTCAATTATGCCTTTGACTAGTCGAACAAAAATTATAATCGTCGATGAAAGATGGAACATTTTAATGATCGAGATGCAGAAAAAATCGCAAAATATAGAAGTCATCAATATTTTCAAATTTATTATTGTGGAATTTCTAATTTATAGAAAATATTTATAAATTTTTTATAAACTTATTAAACTTGTTTATAAATTTTTTATAATAAAAACGATGTAAAAAAATCGCGAAATATCGAAGTCATCAATATTTTCAAATTTATTATTGTGAAATTTCTAATTTAAAGAAAATGTTTATAATTTTTTATAAACTTATTAAACTTGTTTATAAATTTTTTATAATAAAAACAATAGCAAAAATCAATCCTTTATTTTATCAGATGTAACGTTTTGCTAATTTATCATTTTACAAATAAAATTACATAATAAAAATCAAAATAATGTTATTGAAGATATAAATCTTATTAACCCTTGTTAATTAAAATTCTTCGTCTTCCTGATCGTTCATAAATAATATTAGAAAGACAAAATATTCCAGAAGAACATAAACCATGAGAAATTATTAAAATAAATCTACCTACAATCCCTAATATATTTATAGTAAAAATTCCACCTAATACTATTCTTATATGAACAACTGAAGAAAAGCAATTAGAATTTTTATATCTCTTTGTATAATACAAATAAAAGATACAATTATTCCTCCATAAATTGAAACTTTTATTATAATTGTATTACTCTTTATAAAATTAATTAATAATAAATAAATACGTAATAAACAATAACCCCCTAATTTTAATAAAACTCCTGCTAAGATTATTGATCCTGCAATAGGAGCTTCAACATGAGATTTTGGTAATCATAATTGAACGATAAATATTGGTAGTTTAAATAAAAAAGCTCTACTAAAAAATATACATAAATATATATATCAACAACTTTTATTAATTTTATACCGATTATATATCACGATTTAAATAAAAACCCTATATCGTCTAACTTCATACTTAATAGTTAATACATTCATCAGCGAGCCATCTGTTTAATTTATTTACACTAATGACCGTTATATTCAAACTTATTATAAACAAATATTATAAGTAATATATATATATATATATATATATATATATATATATATAGCAGAAGTTTTTAAAGGAAAATTTATAAAAAAAAAGAATAAACAATGATTAATGGTTGTTAATTACTTAATTAGAATAATCACTTTAATAATTTTCTTTTTTATACTAAATAATTGTTGATTATAATTGATTTATTATGTACAAAGCTATATATTGTAGATAGAGGTTCAAGACAAAAATAAAATACTGTCTTTAAAAATTTTATAATATAGTTTTGAGAATCTCAATTTGCATTACTAATATTAAACTTTCCACACGAAATATCATGCACCAATCTTACATCATCATAACCAATATGACACCGACATAAACGAATTCTTTTAATATTTTTGAGGTTATGTTCATGATTCTGACGTTTTGAAGTGAAGTGATTGAGTACTTAAAATTATCAGTTTTTTGTGTTGAAATCGTTCTGAATTAACAATGGAAGGACCTTCTAATAGCAATAGACGTTTTAATTTAAATGATCTATATAAAAAGAGAGCTAGTATAGATGAATCACAAGCAAATCGCCGCCGAAAGCTGTTAGAGCATCAAAAAAGAAATCGGAGAACTGCTCATGATACTTCAAGACCATTATTGACACAATTTGAAGAAGAGGACAAAACCGAATCCAAACCAAAGAATCAAAATGCTTTTTCGAAGCAGTTGATGCTTTCTGAATGGATGGAAGAAATACCTGCAAATTTTGAAGATGATTGGCTCATGGTACCTTGCCCTGTGGGTATGAGAGTGCTCTTAGTTGCTGGCAGGGGCAGAACTAAGGCATATACAAAACATGGTAGATACATATTTGAGTTCCAGTCTGCTTTACCTGGTGGAAGATTCAAGCAGTTCTACAAAACAGCAAAAAATACAATTTTAGATTGCATTTACCATAAACCAACAGAAAGTTTCTATATATTAGATTTAATTGCTTGGGGAAACCAATCCCTTACAAATTGCGATAGAGGATTCAGGTATTTTTGGCTGCAAGGAAAGCTGTCGGAAGGAGCAAAGTTATTGGAAAAAAATTCACACTTGAATATGTTCCCAATTTTGCCTTTATCTCACTATGAGTGTAGTGTTGAAAAAATTTCCTACGTATTAAATAATTGGCCATTATTTGGCAATAATTCTCCAAAGGTTGATGGGTTACTTTTTTACCACAAAAATGCTTTGTATACAGCTGGATTCACTCCAACAGTTTTGTGGCTGTATCCTTTTATGGTCCCGGAAATCATTAGCAGAGGTGTCATGGTGAATGATAATTATATGCGGGAAAAACCAGTTGACTATAAAAACCAAAGATTGTTTATCGAAAAGTTCAATCAGGAACGAAAATCTTGTCTAAAATCAATGGTTATAAGAACAGAGGATACAGTTGATAGCTCAGCAATATCAGATCTAGACCAAGAGATGAAACTAATTAGTATTTGAAAATTTCATTGGAAATATTTTCAAAGCTAGATTTTTATAAAAGCAAAATAACACTTTGTTGCATATAATTAACCTAATTGTGAAATATAATTGAATTGATTTTGAGTTTAGTTCAATTCATATTTTTATTGAAAATCCCTAGGTTAAAGCGACCGTAGCTAATCAATCATGTTCCATATTGAGCAAAATCATATTTTTCCATGAATTTTTCTTATTATAACTGAGGGCATTTTTGGCATTTCAAGCACTGAAAAATGGAGTGACATCGTGGCGTCAATTGATATATGAATCTACAAGAGCATATTTTATTTAAAATTTATTGTTGAGAAACTGAATTTTAGTATCGTACTAGGTCCTACTTTTAAAATAATGAAATGTAATGATTTATTTCATATTTAACAATATAACCTATAAAAATATTTAATTTTCCTTGCTAGTTATTAATTAACCATGCATAGAGAAACGAAGGATAATTCTGCTTTCTATGAAATATACATTATTGATGTTTTGAGGGAAATTCTTAAGTTGATTGAAGACTGTTGATCTTTCTGATGATCAATTCAAACATAGATAACATATCAAAAATGATCCTGAAAAACCTCTCAAAAGCCAAATGGATATTGGTTGCGGATTCCAGATCCAAGAATTGACAATGTATCCCAAGTGCTATATTATATTGGATTAGAGATATATCTTAAATTGCAGTCCCAGATGCTAAAATTTTGGCGATTGAAGAAATTAACACATACTAAAAAAACGAGAGATGAATCAGCTAAAACCAAAGCACATATTGAGTTTTGCTAGTTGTAATTGGCCAGGTGGACAACTTATGGTTTAAAATCAAAATAATTATTGATGAAAATGTATGGAAGTATCCAATTTTATAGTATATCAAATAACATATTTTTATAGTGCTAAAGTATTTTATTTGGTATACTATCAAAATAAACATGCTCATTTGATTTTGAAATATTTTGTTACTTAAACAGTATTGTAAATTTAAATTTAAATAGTATGTAAAATGATTGTTAAAAAAATGAATTTAATAAAATGAATATAAAATTTTTGCTGTATTTTTTTGGTCATTATTAAGTCATGATTTTGAACAACTTATAAATCACAAACTATTTATGAAATATATGCAAGATATTTTTAAATATACAAACATTTTAATTTTTAACTTTCTGTAGGATAAGTTAAAGAAATTGCAAAAAAAATCGAAAATGAAAATTTTTGTTTATATTTACGTTTTAACAACTTCTGAACATTTTTGCATAACTTAAAAAAAGGAATGTATGTGTGCGGATATAAATTTTCAAAGACGATTTTTAGAATACGAATACAAATTTTTCAAAAAGTCATATTTTCTTCAACATTTTAAACTCTCGAAAATCTATTTTTTTAAGTTTTCAGAAAATTTGAGCTTTTTTAAAAAAATTAGTTTTCGGTACGAGAAGTTTCAGCAATTTGCCTTAAGGCACGATGCCATGCACCAGTTACTGTAATCGTAAAAAATCGAAAATAAGGTTTATTGAACTTTTTCGCATATATTACAAAAAAAGGATGTGTGTGTATGAGTGTGCGGATACAATTTTTCATCGACGATTTCTAGAACACAAATCAACCGATTTGAATGATTCAAAAAGTATTCGACTCCTATTGACCAAAAGACGTATTGATTAGTTGTTGCCAAAGGCAGGACTAGCCGGTTTGAAGATACGTGCCAAAAATGATAAATTTTTGTTGAGAGAACGGAACGTCGAATTTGAATCATTCAAGGAACATTTTACTAATATTGACGAAATTAACAACTGGTAAACTTTTTTCAAAGATCTTAAGAAAATTATAAAGCTTTTAAAAATTTAAAATCATGGTACGGGAAGTTCCATTAATTTGTCTTAAGACACGATGCCATACACCACTAGTTAGGAAATATTTTTACATGGAAAGGCTGACATCAGTTTACAATGGATGCATGAAATCCATTTACTATATTCCCTGCAAGTCATTTTATTTAATATTTTTGAATAATATAAATATAAACCTGTCAGCATTGAAATAATTATTGTATGGAATTCTAATCTCGTGCAACAGCATTTGCATATTAGAACAGTTTAAAAAGCTCAACTTACGATAAGGAAGTGATAAATTGACTGAATCACTTACGATTAATTTCATTTGAATTTATGAAACAACCAGTTTGTGAAAAAAATATATGCGTTGTGGAAATTGTGTAAGTTTAATCTATTATGAAATTTATTCAACGGATAATTGCTGTTATCTTGAAATTACTACGAAATAATTACTATGTAACTATAAGTACGAGTATAGGTAATGACTTGGCTTTGATAAGAGGGAACTATCAAGATAAATTTAACAGTGGATAGATTTTTTTAATTGGTGAAAAAACGATTTTAAAAGTTATTGAGCTTCAGGAGAAATTTTTTCCAGAAAATCCGACGTGCTAATTTTGTTTTCTCGACGTTCTAAGTTATTGTCAATCGTTTGAGACCAAAATTGGGAAAAATTGTAAGTTTATATGTGAGCACATTTTTGACCTTAGAGGCGACCTTAGAGGCGTCCATGTAGCGTATGTAGGTTTTTAGGGGGTGTTTGACAAAAAATACAAAATACACGTGGGAGAGAAAGGGGTATAGTAAGATATCACGTGTATTTATTTTTTACCTGAGTTTTTTTCAAAAAATTCAAACATTTTCAAAAAAAAAAAATCAAAACTTTTATCATTTTTTCTTGTAAATAAAAATACACGTGATGTTTAGAGGGGGAAGGGGAGTAATTTTTAATATCACCACGAATCACCAAAGGAGAGGGGGGTCCAAAAATCCTTAAGAAATCAATCACGTGATTAATGGACAATCTCTTACGTCGCAATTTTCTCAAAAACATCTGAACCGATTTTCAAATGAATTTGAAAACCATTCGATGAAACTCGATATGGACTTGTGTTGGGTAGATTCTGGATAACTATTTATTTAGAATTAGGAGAAAAATGAAAAAACTTTTGTCCTGAACCAATTTTGAAAATGAAATAAATAATTTTAAAAAAATCTGAATTTTCAAAATATTTTGATCTATTTTGTTACAAAATACACTTCAAAGATTCAAAATATATTAACGTACTTTTCACAAAAACAAATTAATTTAGAATTATAATAAAAAAAATACAATTTTACTACAAAGCGGTGAGTTCCAGAAATTTATCCTATGACTCAGATCCAAGTTTTGTTTTATTTTAAACCAAATCTTTCATCTTGAAACTTACAATGTAGAAACTAATGCAAATGGAAATATTCGTACTGACATGTTTTGTTTTGATAAGATTTCTTGGAGTAATATATTCAAATCGTGACCTGAGCTATATTTCGTATGTAATGCAATAAACGCTTATTATAATGCAAAATATTCTGTAACACTTTGCTGCAAAAACACCGGCAGATCTAATTTTTTTTTATTATAGCATGAGTCACATGGTAGGTAGACCGTCAAGTTTCTATTTTTTACTTTGAATTTTTCAATGATGAAATTATGAAGTATTTTACTATTTTACAATCCTGATTAAAAGCGCTAACTTTTGATGAAACTTGCCAACACGCTTTAGTACATTTTTTTAAAGAAGGGCTTCTCAAAGTCGACCAATTTGAAAAAAAATGTATTTTAACAAAAAGTTTTAAATCTTGAAAACTTGGATCAACTGCGGTGTTATTTTTTTGACTGTGGTTCTGGAAATGTATTCACGGTTACGGTTTTTCAGTTTAAATGAACAAAATTATTGAAATTTAAACGCAATAACCGAAAAATAGTCATAATTTCACCAAAGCTCTAGGTTGCACTTAAAAGCTCATAATTTCCAAACAACGTGAGATATATTTTTTTCTAATTTTTTTCATCACAGTTAAGATTAATCGATCATCCCGTTTCGGTTTGACGTTGAGTGCTCGGATATCCGGCTATATATAGACTTTCTGTATGAATTTAAAATTTTCAGAATTGGTCGATGGAGAGGTCCTCCTTTAAAAAAAATGCACTAAAGAGTGTTGGCAAGTTTTATCAAAAGTTGCCGAATTTAATCAGTATTGTAAAATGGTCAAATACTTAGCAGTATCATACTACAAAAATTCGAATAAAACAATAAAAACCTTAAAAGCTCATAATTTTCATAGTACGTGAGATTATTTTTCAAATTTTTTTATGACGGTTATGATCAACACTTTAAAATATGCTGAAAACTTCGAACTTTTTTTTCAAAGCAATCGCGCTGCGCTACGTAAAGACGAAATATCAAAGCGCGTAAGCGCCGCGTCGCTGTCTAACAGATGAACAATGTTACGGAACCCATAGAAATGTAAACAGAATTTATACTTATTATTAAAATCTCTATAAAATATTTGATAATTTGATGTGCATATGTCTAATGATCATTTTTGACCTCCAAATGGCATTTTTGTACTCGATCTCCGAAACCGCTAGACCTGCCTTCCCAAAAATTTAATCAGTTCTTCATTGTGACAATACAAGAAAAATATTTATTGAATCTTTGAATTTGGATACTCCATTCTCATAAAAAATAAATTACCATTTTAGGAACTTTTTGTCCCGTATCTTCTAAACGAGTGGACCTGCCTTGTCTAAAAACTAATCAGCACGTCTCCTTATCAATGGGAGATAAATGTTTTTTAAATCATTCACATCGGTTTAACCGTGTTCCCGAAATCGTCGTCGAAAATTTTATCCGAACACACACACACATATATACATTCATTCTTTCTAAATCATGCCAAAATGTTCAGAAACCTTTGAAACGTAAAAATATACAAAAAATTTCATTTTCGATTTTTTTTCAATTACTAGGTATACGGGACGTTAAAGAAATTTAAATATTATCTGTACATCTACATGTTAGACATATCGAATATTTTGGTATATTAGAGTATTAACCGAACTAATAAAATAATCATATTATTATCGTATTATTTTTTACGACTCCATCCACGTGTGTAAATAAAACCATATGTTATTCCGTGTATTGCAGAATTTGCATTATATGTTCTGATGCACAAAATAGATTAAAATCATCATTAAATATTCGAGGAATAAGGAGGGCAGACCGCAGGGAGCGCCCCGTGATGTAATATAATGTTCGACATCCGATCAAATTATGGCTGCCCTAAATGGACGAAAGAAATTAGGATTTTCTTTTATAAAATATTGCATTATGTACTTACACGAATAACATTTTAATGGCGGTAAAACTAGAACGAAACCCGTCAGGATTATATTCGCATAATGTTATTACAGCTTTACATAATGTCAGGAAAAATTTATGAAAATCTTGCACAACTACAGTTGAAAAATAATAGTTTTTTTAGTCGAGTCTGTGTTCATCTGTAGAACCATCAATGCTTTTGCATTACTTAAAAATAATTATAACTATAAAGAAATATGTTATAGTCCAAAATTCAAAAATGAAGTTTTTTGCATATCTTTACGTTTCAGAGGTTTCTAAACATTTCGGCAACGCTTAAAAAAAATTGATGTGTATGTGTGGGTTATGTATAGATAAAATTTTTCTTCCAAGATTTGAATGATGCAAAAAACATCCGATTCTTATTGATAGGGTAACTATGTGCTGATTAGTTTTTGGCAAAGACAGGCCTTTCGGGGATATGGAGCAAAAAAAGTGCAAAAAATGGAAATTTAGTTTCTGAGAGAACAAGGCATCCGATTAGAATGATTCAAAAAATATCTAGTTTGTGTACTGACGAGGTGACGTGCTGATTTTTTTTGTGAAGGTAGAACCAGCCAATTTAGAGATACAAAGCAAGAAATGCAAAAAATAAGAGTTACTGAAAGAACTGATCATTTGATTAGAATTTTTCAAATTAGTGTGAAGAAATGATTAGTTTTTGGGGATGAATAAATTTTTTTTATTTCAAAATTTAGATTTGGAAATTCTAAAGACTGGGACTGAAATTCGGATTTCAGTTTTAATTCAGTCTGAAAATTAAAAATTTCTCAAATATTTTTTTCCCTTAAGACACGATACCATGCACCACTAGATTTTTAATATAGTAAGAACTTATGTTGGTTTAGCACATAGAAAACCATTTAAATCTTTTATAGACATTTTAGTTTATTGGAAATAAATTAATCAAGTAATAAATATATTTGCATTTGTGATTGAACAAAACAAGAAACAAAAGATATGAATATGTAGGTACTTAAAATTTTGGAAATGAATTAACTCTAGCATAAAATAATAAAATTTAGAAACATTGTTTTAAATTTTTTTATATTAAAAATATTTACTTATTTATAAAATTCTGATATTTATAACATAATATTCTTGAAAATCAAATTATTGGTTAATTAACAATTATTTTTTTATTCTCTGTTTTAGATCAGTTTATGATTTTTTAATTCTGATTTATTTTTATCGGAACTTTTAGCTATCTAATGCTTAAAATATTTATAGTAGATTTCATCGTTCAGAACAATATTTTAGATAAACTCACAATCAGTATTTTATTTATATGTTATAGAATTATATTTTGAATCCATAAAGTACAAGTAAATATTTTTTTACTCAACTACAAATAGATATAAAATTAGAATATTTAAATTTGCTAATGAAATTATGACTGCTTTTTGTGCAAAGTCTTTGTACCAATTATCACAATGTCTTGTATAAATTTTTACGTATGTAAAACAATTTTATAAATTTGAGAATTACCACCATATGTGCAACCATATTTTTAACAAATTTATAAGTAAAAGTAAAAGTAAAATTATAAGTTAATTTATAGTTATCGATTATTATAGTACAACTCGAGTCTTTAGAAAAATTGTTATTTTGGAACAATGTCTTGCGAGTGTAAAAAAACAACAAAAACATTTCTTTGTTTAATTAATATGAAATGTATAATAATATTCATAAACATTGTTACGGTATAATACCTTCGTAATAAACTCATTTTTTAATCATATAATGCAATTTAAAAGAAAATTTAAAATAATTAGTAGAGAGTAAAACTGTTTTTTATTATTTTCCGGAATTTTCCATTTGCTCTGAAGAGGGCTATCACATCAGCGCATTGCGATTTGAAATCTAGTTCTAGGAATCTATAGACACGCGTTCTGGGGCAAGAAGTCAGATATATAGCACAATTGTTTTTATGCAAATCTAACCTCGTTTAGCTCGATTCAAAATCGTGAGATGCAAAATCACAAGAAAAATACTAAAGATTTGGGAAAATACGAGTTCACATTGGTCATATGCGAGAATTCTGTACAAACCACAAAAATCATAATTAAAAAATATTTTTAATTAACTTATGTCCTATAACAAAATACACAAACCTTCTTATATTTGAATATATTCAGTCTTATATTTGAAGAAGTAACACTGGCTACTTCTACTATTTTTCATTTATTTGTCATATGTGATTTAACTATATTTAATTTACTAAATGTCGACTAAAGACATTTGTAAATTATATGGTAAAATAAAAAATAAATAGTCTCACAATTAATACAATTTGTTTCCGCAAATTGTGCAGCTTTATAGAAAATATATAAAATTTTAAACGAAATGTTGGGCTTTAAAATTATCGATTGCTTATACCTTCTTACACTACAGAGTCTTTCTTAATAGTTCAAAATAAGGATTGTGGCATAAGCGCTGGATAACATTATTGTCAAATGATAATAATATCTATGTGCTGTACAAAAAACTCTAGATTTTGATATTTTACGATAGCAGATTTATTCAAATTAAATATTTTCTAATATTAGGTATTCATTTTATATAAAAATTTGTTAAGTAAAGGTATCGATTTGTAAAGATTTTTTTGAATACAAGATGATTTAAATGAAATATAAATAAATATAAAAATAATAACTTTATAATAAAAGCATCCATCTCAACCTCTACGAGCAAATAGTGAGTTTATATAAAAAATATTTGTTCAAAATTTTCTGCACAATTTTTTACACGATTAAAATAGAAAGATTTTAGGCAAATTTACCTAAAATACATACATTTAGCATTCTGTATTTATACAGACGAGAGGTTTGTTATGCAACAAAAATATTAATTCTTAAAAAAAAATATGATTTTAAAAAATATATCTATATTGAGGTTTTTTGTTCGACTTTGTTTACTTATAAATCTGTATTTTTTGTATTAAATATTGTAATTTTTTTAGCTGAATGTTGAGACAAATCTGGTCTCGAAACGTCTGAACCTAAATAAATATTTCTATATATTTTGGGGTATTGACTGTTTTTTACCGCATATCAATATATATACATAAGTACATAATTATAATGTGAATTAAATAAAAAATAATGTGGTTCATAGAAATACGCTACAAAATCATTGTTTTGATGCCTCTAAATTTACACAGAAATATTTCACTGAACGCCAATGTATTTCTAATTCAATAAAACATTTTACGGTGTAAGGAAATATTTAAAAAAACATTAATATTTATTTTAACAAAATAAAATATATGCATTAGTTAATTTAAATTGTCTTACCTTAAAAGTTTTGTATGAAGAACAAACATAAGAAGCGCCGTCTTCCAACTCGTCCAAGCTGTACTTTCTGTCTCCGTCCATTGAAAAAACATATCGGGCGCCCCTGAAAAATATAAAGAATTCAAAACATTAATAATCTAGGTTCTATAGAATATATCATATCTATAAATCTATAAAAACTTCACTATTAGTACTGTTTTCCTAATAAGAATTATTTTTGATCCATTGTGGATTAACCATCACCACTTTTCTTACATTACGAAAATTTAGGATTAAATTTGAATTTGAATACTGAAGGGGTTGCATGGCAACTACATACTGAATGAAAAAATGATAAAGCTAATAATCTTGGTTTGGGAACAATCATTAATTTTAGTTTTTTGTTATAATATAACTAAAATTACATTTGTCAATTAACTGTTGCCGAATGAATATTGCAGCAATAGTAGAATGTTGTGGATCTTATTAAACTAGATTCCAAATTCTATGCTTATCGTTTGCTATAGAATATGTTTTACACAAATTAATTGAATTTTCTAAATGTTCTTCTCTTAAATTGTATTTGCTAATACCAGTTACTGTATTAACTATTTTCTCTTTAAGCAGTTGAATTTTAAACCCGGATTTTTTAAATTACCATAGAATTTAACACACTAGATATCTCGAATTATGCTTAGATGTGTTATCAATATCAATTATCCTATTACTTCAATATATAGATATATTACTTCAATAGATTTCTATGTATTTCTCGATCTATTCATACTCTGGTCCGAATTGATTTTCTCACCTTGGTAAATCCATTCTCAAAGACAATTTATCGAGAAGCGATTCTAACGTTGCAATATCTCGACCTGGTTTAAACCTAAATTCTACGCCTGGAAAATACGGATCACCATTTCTGTAGAAGAGAACTCTTCTCGCCTTCCAGTACGATAGATTTGCATATCTGCTACCCGTACCGCTGTCAAGATTGTGCTGGAATAGAAATAGAAAGAATTTTATTAAATTTGTTAGGTGGAATTAATAAATTAAAATACATAAGAACAAATACAAAGTCAAAGGAAGTATTCAATCGTGTACGTTTCAGTTTATTTGGTACTTTATGTTGAAAATGGTTGAAGCAATGGATTTGAGTTTTTTAGAAGCTATTGTTCTTACGTATTTGTGAATAATTATTATATCTACCTATACAGAATTTAGTTCTATTTTTAGCAAGAAATATTTATTTAATCATTTTCAGGTTAGTTGGCCAAGATAGTGCCTATTCTCTCTAAGCAATACACCCTCAAAATACAAGATTCATATATCTGCACGTTGGTCAGAAACCAAGGATGGTGATGTCAATGTTTTTAAATTTAATGAATCAGTATGACAAATATCAATAATGTTACATCATGATAAGAAATTTTGCAATAAAATTGAAGTTTTTATTTGGTGCATTTATGAGCTGAAGAGTGTTGAACTATGTTGTTTAATTAAAGCTAACTGAAAAATTTGGAGACTGATGAAACGATCAATCACTCCGACCAGTGTTGGGATAGAGTTGCCAAAATAATTGAAGTTGACAGCGTATTAAATTAAGATTGGCAATAAATGCAGAAAAGTTTAGAATGTTAAATCAGTTATCTTTTTTTGAATATATTAGAAGATACTGCCAAATTTTAGAAGCTTTCAACCTTTAGTGCATTACTTTTTTGTTCTCATTTTTTAATTTTTTTCAAAAGAATTTGAAATTAGTTTAGTCATTTACTAAAAATTTGGTTTCTGATAATTACCGTGTTCGCTTGAGGGTACCGTTGCGGCATGGGTGGTCCTATCGAAGAAGTCTCGCTGCCCGCGGGGGGACTCGCCGCCCTTGACTGCGCACCCATAGCAGTAGCGCCCCATCCGCCCCTACCAGCAGCGACCTAGAATATAAAAAATAGAATTGTTTTAAAAAAATTGCTAAATTTATTTTAAATCTCCATGCTACATTAATAGAACAAGCCTAGAGTGGTTTTAAATATCGTTCCAGAAATTATTGTGTACGATATTTGGATATTTGAATAAGCGTAGAAGTAGGAATTTTTGAGTCGTAAAAAATTTTTATAAGTCAATATTATGCTATTTTTGGTATAGATATAATAATCCATTCGATGTAGAATGACATTTGTCAAAGCCTGTCTTATTTGTTGAAGAAATTGGAAGCCAAAATAAAGTTGAACAATAAATAATTTGGTTTCGAAAACTGAATACAGGATTCAATATTTTTATATTAAAAACAAATATATTAAAGAAGCAGTAAGATGATGATAGGAAAATGTAATCAATTATCAAGATAGGGTAACAACATTTAGATTGTTTGATTTTTTACAACAACAAAGATTGAATATCTAAGAAATGAAAGCGTGAAACAAATTATAAATTGGGACCTTTACATTTTAAAAACCTGGATACAGGATCCAATATTTTGACATCCAAAAAGGAAATTTTAGGGAAACAATAAGATGAGATGACGATGGGAAGAAAAATTGTTAATTATCAAGAAAAGTTTATTAAATTTAGATATTTTGCTTTTCTACTTTTTGCCAGGATTGCTTATCTGAAAAATGAGGGCATGGAACAGAATATATTGGGCACATTTAAATTTTGAAAAACTTTGATTCGATATTTTAATATTTCAAAAGAAAATTTTAAGGAAGCAATTAGATGATAATGAGCAGAAGAAATTGTTAATTATCAAGATAAGGTGCTTTAGTGAAATATAGACTTTTTTAATCGACTTTTCTCACTTGATATCAAGAATACATATCTAAGAAATGAGGACATGCACTAGAATATATATTGGTCACTTTTAAATTCTGGTAAACTGAATATAGGATCCAATATTTTGATATTCAGAAAGAATATTTTAAGGAAGCAATAACATAATGATTAGAAGAAGAAATAGTTATCAAAATCATGTGAAGAAATTTAGGTCTATAGAAACGACTTGCAGCAAGATTGCTTGTCGGATAAATGGGGGCATATTCCAATATATATATTATATATATATATTTTCTGTGTTATATATATCGCCCTCAAGAACTCATATATATATATATATATATATATTGGGCACTTTTAAATTTTGAAAAACTTGGATACAGAATCCAATATTTTTATATTGAAAGAGAATATTTTAAAGAAACAATAATATAATTATGTGAAGAAGAAATTGTTAATTATCAGAATTAGGTGAACTAGTCTATTTAGAAATAACAATTCATTCAAGATTGTATACCTGAAAAATGTGGGCATTTATCAAAATATATCTTTTATTGTTTCAATTTTGAAAAACAGGATCCAATATTTTTATATTCAAAATGCATATTTTAAAGAAGATATGAAATGCAAAGAAAAAGATATTAATTGTCAGGATCAGGTCAAAATATTCAGATTTTTAGAAACGACTTTGCGCAAGATTGCGTATCTGAGAAATAAGGTCATGTAACAAAATATATTGGGCACTTCTGAATTTTGAAAAACTGTATATAGGATCCAATATTTTTATATTCAAAGATGATTTAAGGAAGCAATAAGAGAAGTAATAATAATAATAATAATGAGAAATTGCTGATCATCAGGATCCGGCGAAGAAATTTAGATTTTTTGAAAACAACTTTTTGCACTTTGTGCCAAGATTGAATATATGAGAGATTACGACATAGAATAAGATACATGTTTGGCACTTTTTGGAATTTTGAAAAACTGGATACAAGATCCAATATTCTGATATTTGAATAGGATTTTGCAAGAGAGCAATGAGATGATGATGGAAATAACAAATTTTGACTTATAAAGATCAGGTAAAGAAATTTGGATTTTTAGAAACGACTTGGAGCAAGATTGCTTATCAGAGAAATGAGGGCATGCATAAAAAATATATTGGGCACATTTGTCTTTGCCAAAATATTTTTATATTATGGAAGGATGTTTTAACACAGTGATAAGATAAAGATGAGATGAAGAAATAGTTAATTATAAAGATTAGGTGAAGAAAATTAGATTTTTAGATACGACTTTGGGCACATTGAGTCAAGATTGCACACCTGACAAATGGGGCCATGTATCAAAATATATATGAGGCACTTCAAAAAAAAAGTATCCACCAATAAAACCAAGTTCAGGATATGGAACAATTTATCTAATTATCTTATCTTTATCAATTTCCACTTACTTCCTCTGTGTCGTCGTCCTCCGAGTCCGTGTTTTCAGCTGTCACTTCTCCCCTGGGCTGATCCTCTAAGCTGTCAGGTTGGAGACCGGCGGCAGAATCGGCCGGCCCGTTGCCGCTGACCGCCGAATTGTTGGCGGTGACAGCGCCTCCGTTGTCCTCGGCTGCTGCTGAACTCGATGGCGGTGGGTTGTCTTGCTGCCGGCTCGGGGCTCGGGACTGCACTGATGTCTGCGCTGTTGACACCTGCGCAAGAAGTTGATGGTAAGCTACACGTGCGGAGCAGATACGCGCACAGGGCCGAATTGGGAGGAAATAGATAGTTGGATTTGGGATGAGAGTTAGATTAGAAAGAGAAAAAAATTGAGGTTGAAGTGCTGAAAACATTTTCGAGATTTTGTTGACCCTCTATGGGCCGAATTTTTGTTTCACATCCAAAAATATTTGCGGAACAGAAAATCTGGAATTCTAAGCTTATAGATGCAAACGAAAACAAAAAAATCTGTTTGAACCAATTTTTTGGTATCAATAAATTATATGACTATGGATTCACAACGGCCTATAAAGTTTGCACTTCTATGTATAAAAATGTTATTTTAGGTTGAAATGTCTAGCAAAGATCAATAATGTTTATATTCGTTAACTTGATAACGTTATAGAAATTAGATTTATGCCCCATTTCACAAAAAAGTCATTATTATTTAGCAAAATATCGAAAAATTTCGAATGCTGCCTGAAAGTTACGCAAAATGATTTAGATTATTCGATAATGTGAAGAAAATTGGTCGTTTTGTAGTGATTTCTTAAAATGCTAAAACATGATCTATCTGTGCCCTTTTCAAATATTTTGGATAATATAACATATTTGAAATTTGAATAAAATGTTATTGTCTCATTTCAAAAAATCAATAAATTATGGTCTATAGGCTTCAAATGTTTCTCCGATCAAATTGGCTTTCCGATATTACAAATTGGAACAAACGCAGCAATTGACAGAATCAAGATATTGTGTAGAGCTTCGAAAAAAGATTCTAATGATAATAAAAAACCAAAAAGATTCTTAAAGATTTTTGAAAGATAAACGTTTCTATATTTTATATATATATACGTTTTGGAATTAAATACGTTGCATCTTCAGGACATCTGGTAAGAAACGTGATCTTGACAAGAATCTTTGTAAAAACTTTTAAGTTTTTTATTATCATTAGATACTTTGTTCGAAGCTCTACAGAGTATTTACAAATCCAAAGCCCAAGCATCTAATTTTTGACAAAGATTTTAGAAATTTATCTATTGAAATTAAAAAAAAAAAACAAAATGAATAAACAGAATTTTGCGCTATTTGAAAGTTTATAAACATGATTGTAATTTAGATCATAGCAGATTCATAGCAGTTATAATGATTTTTCAAGTAATTCATATTATTTTAAATAAACTTAGATTTAAAAAAAAATTAAAACTTTTAATTATCAACTCTAAAAATTAAGTAAATTTGAAGTATTTAATTTTATTTTTAAATAGTTTTAATTAGAATTAATATATAATAAAATAATTGATGAGTTCAACACGTTAATTGCCATGTCAATCACATATGTCTGAAGCCAAAAAGTTCTTCATGAGCCATGTCAGACATATATGTCTGACAAATTGACCTAAAATGTTATTTGTTCGTCGAGAAAAAATATTTTAATATAGGGTTATGTTTGTTATATATCTGTGACATAAAAAATAATTTTCAGGAATTTTGGCAAAAGAAAAAAATTTATTGGATTTCTTTGATACATTATTAACTAAATTATCTAATAAAGTCACCAAGGCCCATGTCAATTTTTTCTGATTTTATCGTTGCGATTAACTTGTTGATATTTATATTGAAATAAAAATATAATAAACAACGATAAAGAAGAAGAGGTAATATTGCAATAGTGCAAAATTTATTATTTGACCATCCTAATTTATATTATTTTTATATTATTTAAATCAATTTTCAATTTTTTTAAAGATATTAAATAAATTTATTTATGCCAAAGTTTGATATGTTTTCATAGTGTATTATACTCGGTAAAACTCGCTTTAAATCGCTCACGCGCCTAAAGAAAAGATCGTTCCTTACGATTACATACTACGATTCAGAGTTTAGAAACTTAATTTTACTTATGAAAAACATTTATATTTTTGTTAAAAGTATATCAGCTTACCACGTTTATCTTGAAAATCATTATAAAAAAAATTGTTCACCATTTAAAGGGGTGTTCTAAAGTAGCGATTAAAGAAAAAGAATTTTCTTTTGTTGCCTATTTTCAAAGTTTAACTATTTAACAATATATGTATAAGCGGTTTTTTTTTCATATTTAAATTATTTTTCGAGATACAGTTGTTTGACCATAATAATCCTTTTTTGTGTCTTTTAAACGCGTTTTTCTCAAACCTGTCTCTTTCAACACGATGCCCACGATTTCTCGAGTTTTACTAAACGTTTCTTAATAGTTTTTTTTTTTGCCTTATCACCTAATTTCAATTTTTACTATTTTAAAAAAATCATGAAACTCAAATTTGATAAGTAAAATGGACTTATTTTCAAACATTTGCCATTTTTTGAAAAATTTATTTTTAACCTAATATTAGTGTATGTCATTGATTGATACTTCATTCTACATCATTCTACATTTAATGGTTTTTTATTCTGAACACACATGTAAATTCTTTGGGACTCGCCACTTCAACAACTGGTAATTTTTCAAGTGATTAACTTTTTTTTGTACTCTTGTTATATTGATAAATAAATTATAAAAAAAATATAGTAAAAAAATTGATTGCCCCTTTTTCACGCGAATTCAAAAATAATCTTCATGTTTCTACACTAGATAATCGCAATGTATTTTGAGAAATTGAAAAATTAGATATTTAACTATACACAATTTGTTAAGTCATCTATTGAGACTAAAAATATAGTAAATCTTTAGATTTCTTTTCGACATTCAATAACAATAGAAAAAAACACTTAACTAGCAAGTACGTAGACAAAACAGCTTGACCCATATCAACTATAACTTAATAAGTTCGGTTCTCAACTGATTTTCTTTGAAAGACTTTGAAAGCTTTAGAGAGCTCAAAAATGTTTATCGGAACGTTAGAAAATATTTTCCAAATAACTCTTAATTACAAATTAACATACAGACAAGAAAACTAGCAAACATAATCAAAGCTTCAATATGAAAATAAGCTTCAAAATCGAAGTGCATTTTTAACTTCAGAATTGGCGTTGTTACTTCTGAATAAAAACACATTTTTTTAACAAAATTGCTCGATTAACTAGATTTAATTAAATTAAAATAGTAAGTTTTCAATCCCTGTTTTCTTAAGGCTGAATTGGAAAATCTATAGCCGGTAGCGTGCTAATAAGAACCGAATGAAAATGGACTCGCTTGACCACTAGTCCAGGGTCGTAATAGGCACAAGTTATATTTTTGAAAATACAAATTTTATTTATAATAATAATTTGAATATCATAAAAAATTATAATCAATTGCATATGCATAATATTATAACAATTTTCAGTTTTAATGTTTATGTCTATTTATGAGTTGCACCATGATATGAATGTTTTCAACCCTTATAGATTTTTTAACAATTATTTTGCTTAGAATAATTGAATTATAAAATAATAAAATCTATCTATTATTGAAAATTATTGTTAACTCTTTATCTACATTTTTTGATAATATTACGCATGATTTAACGTTTTATGAACTTCAACAGTTTAATATTTCAAAAATTCCTAGTTTTGCTCAATGTAAGTAGCAACTTTTCTGAAACATCATTAGAATATTAATCCACTTTCTATTAGAGTAATTACAATTTTTTTTTTATTTTTATTTCTTATTTATATGATTTAATTAGTATCAATTAAAAATAATCCTTTCTCGTAATTTCTACTTGAAAGCTGTTGTCCGAGCTTTTTGTAAGATGTTGTGAATACATGCATCGATTATTTCTTATTCATACTTTTGTATATCACTCATCTATTCATCAGTTATCTACATCTCATACTGTCGTATATTTATCATTTATAAATATATTTATCATTTACAAATGATTTAAAGTTTCAGAAGCTTTTGGATTCGCTCAATGGCGAGTTCTAAACTATTCTATTGATAAAACCAGTGTTAGTGGTTGAAAATTTTACTCACCATCATTTTATAATATTGTTTTTCCGTTTTGTTTTTGATTGGTATCGTTTTAATTCTTTTCGAAATTGTTCGTTATTTTGAGTTTTATAAATTTGAGGTTAGAGTTCAGGGTCCAAATTTCATACATTCTGGATGCACTTGCGATTGATTCACTGCAAGGAAAAAAATAAGGATTAATATGTTGTTAAATGTGATAAAAAAATATAAACATTAATTGAAATTGTAACTTCTGTACAAAATCATAAATTGTTCTAGTTACATATATGTGATAAATATAACAAGTTGATCTATAATAATAATATTTTTATAAAATCTTTTTTAAATGTTGTAGAGTAGGTATATGAATGAGTAATTTAGTTCAACATTTAATAATATCTGTTTTTAAGAGATTTTCGAGCAAATTTTGTTATCAGCACTATAAAATGTATAGAGAAATAAAATTCACGTACTAGACATTACAAATTTTAAGTGAAAATTTTTAATTTTTTTTTAGCCATTAATACTGAATATAAATATTATAAACATGTACTAATAACTTAAATTATTAAAGACGTTAAATTTGTCATCACAATTATTCAATAAAACATAAAGGGTAGTACTGCCCTAGGGCAGGTTCGTGATTTGAGCTAAACCCGATTCAGGGAAAAATAAAGTAAGAGATTTTCCATTGCCATTTCACATCGCAGTGCCCTAAATGGGATATTTTTAATTCTAAACGGTTCAAATAGATTGAAAATTAATATATTTATTATTAAATATATTTACTATATTTTAAACGAAAATTGATATCACTACTGCATGATATCAAGTTGTCCAATGCGGGGGTTCGAACTCATGTCTTTGTTCACACAAGGCAGTGCGCTTAACCGTTATGCCATGGAACACAGAAATATTTAATAAAAATAAAGTAAAGAAATTTACAAATTTGCAAAAGAATTTTATGATATAATTTTACAATTTTCTCAATTGATATACCACAAATATATTGTATTATATATTTAGTTATATTATCAAGGCAAATAGAGTATAATAACCATAATTTGGAATGCAATAACTTGCAAAACATCGAATAAATTTAGCTTTACTATGTTTTAAATATATTTGAATAAATATATAGAAAAGTTACAATTATATAGCCATAATAAATATATAACCAAGTAAATTTGAAAAAAAAACTAATCACTATCAAAAGTAAATTTTAATGCGTCGCATTATAAATCATAATAGTAATTATTAGTTTTTGATACTGAAAGTTTACTACAATTATGTTCTTAATTTTTCTCAAAAAAGTGTGCATTCATTTTTCAACATTCTCTACATTAAATAAAAAATGACTAATTTAAATAATTTTAGAATAAAAAAAATCGGGATTGTCAACTATTACTATTATTTATTTGTAATATGATTTGTATGATGATAGTGTGATCTACTCTATTTTATTCTATTTTTTATTATATTATTTATCTTTATTATTATTTAATCCTGATTATTAATTAATCCTGAGTTAATATGTGTGTATTATACTTATTCATCGTCATATATTAAAATAAAATGAAAAAATTATATATGACTACTGAAACGTGTACAAGTTTTAAGAATGCACATTAAATGTTTTTGAAATTGAACTTAACTTTAATTTAATCTCGAATTTGTTAAAATTAATTTTACTTCATGTTTCTATTTGGTTTATTAACTTCCCGTAGGGTAAGTTATAGTAATCGCAAAAAAATCGAAAATGAAAATTTTTGCATTTCTCGACGTTTCAAAGGCTTCTGAATATTTTGGCATACCTTAGAAAAAATGGATGTATGTGTGTGTGTGTGTGTGTGTGTGTGTGTGTGTGTGTGTGTGTGTGTGTGTGTGCGTGTGTGTATGTATGTGCGGATACAAATTTTCGTCGACGATTTCGGGAACACCGATCAACCGATTTGAATAATTCAAAAATCATTCGATTCGTATTGATAAGGAGACGTGCTGATTAGTTTTTGGCGAAGTCAGGTCTAGCCGTTCCGAAGATACGGGGCAAAAAGTGCCGAAAACGGTAACTCAGTTTTTAAGAGAACGGAGCGTCCGATTTTAATAATTCAAAAAACATTTTACTTGTATTGACAAGGTGAAAAACCGATCAAATTTTCATAAAGGCAGGTCTAGCGGTTTCGGAGATCTAATGAAAAAAGTAAAAAAAATGCCATTTGGCGGTCAAAAATGATCATTAGACATATGCACATCAAATTATCAGATATTTTATAGAGATTTTAACAATAAGTATAATTTTGGTTTACATTCCTATGGGTTCCGTACCAATGTTTATGCGTTAGACGTCGACGCGGCGCTTACGCGGTTTGATATTTCGTCTTTATGCAGTTAAAGCAGTACGATTGCTTTGAAAAAAAGTTTAGATCTTTCAAAATATGTCAAAATAAGGAAAACATTTTTTTTTTAAAAAAAAAAATTAAAAAAAAAAATTAAAAAAATTTTTTTTTTCAAAAAAAAGTAATTTTTTGTCTAATTGTTTGTCAAAAATCTTATTTGTTCGAAGAAAATTTTTTTCAAAATGTTAATCGTTTTTAAAAAAATAATTTTTGGTACGGGAAGTTCCAGCAATTTGCCTTAAGGCACGATGCCTTAATTGCCTTAAGACAGAATTCCACTTACAGCTAGTTTTTTCCTTTTACTGAATCAATTAAATCCGCATATAAAGATTTCTATTCTATTTGCAAAAGTTCATTGTACAGAAGTATATTGAAAAACCGGTATGCAAACAGGATCATAAACCAAAGAGGCGAGCAATTTAAAAATACAATATATGAGCTTTTAATAAAAGCTCTGAGAATTTTCTACTTGTAGTGGTTTGAAACTAGTCATTATTATCAATTAGTGTTCGACTTTTTTAAACTATAAAATACTTAATATATGTAACATGAAATTAAATGTGTAATAAAATAATTAAGTAATGGATTTCAGTATAGAAATTGTTTACAATAAACCCTATTAAACGTTATTTATAATTTTATTTTAAAATTTATTGTCGCAACAATTGTACCTAATTTGTATTTTCTGTCTATCGATCATATATTTCAGAAAAAACAATATATGGTACTAAATGCAATCAATTGCAAATAAACAAAATTTTTTATGAACACCATGTACTAAATATTTACTAGGTTTTTTAAATAAATATTTTTCAATAAATAATTAACATATTCTTTTATTGGATGGCTTTCAACACATTTCAGGAGGTACATTAGATAGTATAAAAATTACTTTTTATAGCTTTTGTTATATTGTCTAATGTACTCTGAAATGTGTTAAAGGCCACTGAATATAAAAAATATTTATCTAAAAATTTTGGTAAATATTTAGTACATAGTGTTTATTTAATGATATCATAGATAACATAAAAAAATATTGAAATAATTCAAATACATAAATTAAATGTAAATTGAAAAGTATATGCTTCTATTCTGAAGTATCCTGAGCTCAATAAATTTTCTTAAAAGTATTTTTTTTTTATTACTTAATGTAAATTACAAGCTGTCTGTATAGACATTAATTGTGTTAATAAAATAAAATTACTTTCATTATAAGGCTACCCAGTAGTACTAGTAATTATTATTGCAATATTTTTGTCATATTTATACTTATAAACATTTACTACACTATTTGTGATCAATTGTAATTGAATTAGTCTATATTTTGATGAAAGCTCTTGACTTCTAAACATCTACTTATATTTGAAAATTGAACTCTAAAAAAAACTCTAAAACACTCTAAAATCTCTAAATAAATTCGTTCTAAATATTTATACAACTTTTATAATGCAAATAAATTACTCATTTAAAGTTTCTAAATTTATTGTCAATTTAGCTTAAAGGAATCCTTATGTAAAAAATAAAAAAAAAAATCTAAATTGACAAACGACTGTATTCTAACAATAAGTGATTTTACGAATCTTTCATAGTAAATATTATAATGAATTAGAATTAGAAATTATGAAAATTATGACTTATTTCGATTTTTTTTAAAAAAAATAATTACCTGCATCATTGCTTGATGTCCAAAATATTTTTTATTCCATAATATAAATTGTAGGAAGAGTTTTTATAAAAATCACAAATTCACTCAAATTACATGAATAATTTATAAAGTAAAATTTTCATCTATAAATTTTATATATTTTATTAATGACTGCTTTATTGTATCAAGTAACAGTATTAATGTTGAAATGCACTCATAATATTATTTTAATAGTAAATGTTTAAATATTATTTATTTAATTTTATAATTGTATTCTTAATCTTATTAGGGATAAGTATTCAATTTATGTTAAATTATGTTCAAGTTATTTAATATTCAAATTAACTAATTAATAAAAGTTGTTCAAGTTATTTAATATTAAATTAATAGGACAATTTTTTTTAATGATTATTTAGGCTAAGTATTTTATTTATTTATGTTGAATTATGTTTAAATTGCATTTGCATCCACAAAGTAATGGACATGAGATACAAATATCACTACTTTTAGCATATAAACTTATATAACTATTTACTCGTTATTTCAATTATTTATTAATTTTTCAATTAATATTAATTAACACTTGTCATAAACTTTCGTTGTTTCCTTTCCAATTAATCCTGATTAAATAATCAAATTAAATCACTGTACATTTATCAATCTCCTAATTATCCTTGTCCTCGAAACCGGCTCCTGAATCCCGAAATGCCGGTAGGAAAAGTGAGAATCGTTAGAAAATCGTCGTTCTTGAGCTTTTCCCGGCGCTTGTATTGTGACTGAGTTTAGGTTTTTCCTTAAGATTTTTTAACGGAGAGCGATCGTTGCCTTCGGCCACGGCGAACTGACACGCACGCCACGGCGGACTCTAGTATGAAATATAAAGTTGAACTTAGAATGGGGAGGGCGAACCCCCAAAGAGGGCGAAAGTGGGTGGAATTGACCGTAGCCCGAAAGGGGTCAAGCCTTAGAACATACATGAATCGGATATACAATTTTAAGATTTTCGTGCGGGTATGAAAATATTTTTTTTTTTTTTACTATTTATTTTTGTTATTCAAGACTTTAATGTCTTATTTACAAAATTGATATAAGCAAAAAAATATAGAAATACAAAAAAAATTCAATAAACTGAATATAAACTAAAAAAGTTAAAATAAAAATAAAATAATGTATGAACAATTTTGAATTTTAAGAAAGCCAATAATAAGAGGAAAAATAAGATAAGACTTTGATTATAAGATTGAGGCCAACTGAACTTTTACCCTGGCAAAGGTGTAAACAACAAAAAAGAGTGCGCGTAAGGTTCACACGCGATTGAAGTAAAACTTATTTGCTACTGTACAAGATGGCATTTAAGTAAAAATAAATACATCATATAACAATTTTGAATAATGTTTATTAGTAATATATGGTACCACTCGTGATGCACACATTTATTAATGTCAACGTCAACCACTATACAAATTTATATAATGATGAATTAAATTATATATTTATAATAGCATTAAAAATTTGTATAATATTTAAAAACAATAATGTAATTAAAGTCATATTTCAAATATGACATGATCGGTTTGTCATTGTAATTAGCATTTAGAAATAAACCTTCATTAGAAAACTGAAATAATTGCTGATTAATAACTTCTATAATATTCGTTTACACAGTAGATTATGTTGAACAACGCCTAAACAAATATTGTTTTTGCAACTTGACTCATCATGTAATTGTGTTTGAAGAACTTCATGTAATTAAAATTAACATACATTCATTGACTGCTTGTAATTTTTTTACTTTCTCACTGGCAATATAATCTCATTCTTTGAACAGCTGTAATATCTGTCTTGCCTAAAAAATATTTTCCATTTTGATAACTTCAAAGATTTATAGAAACTACGAATAATAAAGAAATAATTTCTAATCAATAAACTTACGTTTAGATCACTGAACAAATGTTTATTTTGTTTTATTATTTTTAAGGAACAGGGTAAAATATTCTTCTGATTCAGGTATTTTTCTTTAAATCAAGATTTGTACTACGATGTAAATTTAAAATGTTTAATTATCTGTGCCGATTTCCTTGTGATATCGGTACGCATACAACGTTGATGCTGGTACGCATACAACGTTGATGCTGGTACGCATACAACGACAGATGTCTATTCACATACATGACGACTTTTCACAATCGACCCGTTTAAAAATGATATCATCGAGAGCGAATGACGAATCACTGGCACTCGACTCGGCCGTAACGCACTTTCGTTGCATTTGTACGGATTCACGCCCTAGTCGCGCCTAAAGAAGTTTTACTTCAAAAATTGTAAATATAAAAGTACATTAAGTTGAAGAAAGTAGCTGACGATCATTTTTGACAAAATACCAGATCAGGGTTATATGCAGCGTTATTTATATGAAAAATGTATCCATTAAATTTATATTTTGTATTGGTTGAATAATGTTGACTGATAATGATTTCGTAAAAACTCTTTAAAATTAAACATAAGACATTGGATCAGGTTGCCTTCTGGCCGTTTCACTTTACTAATAACCTATGGGGTAAAAAGGAATAGATAACATTTTTTGAAAAACAGCAAAAAAACACATTTCTACTACGATAACTCAGATTTTTCCATCCATTCACTTATTTTTCATCGATCTACTTTTATGCACTTAGATATATTTCTGAAAAAGTGGCACTTACATAAATGAACATGTATAAAATTGAATTTTAGAACATACTGTAATAAACAATTAAACGCAAGGCAATTTAACTATTTCTTTTAGTTTACTTATGAACGTTTTTAAATTTGACTAAATTTCAAAACTTCGAGTCTTGGTTTCTGGCTCAATGCGAGTATATAAAAGTATTTGTAAAAAAAAACCTATAAGTTCAAGTAAAAAATTATTGGTCGAATTACGACTGTAACAAAGATTTTTTATATGTCAATATTTTATCATTTTAATAAAATTTGTTGATTGAAATGTGTTTTAAAATTATTGAAATCCGAATAAAGAATTTTTCTTATTCCCGACGATTCTAAGGAGTGTGGTCAATGTTTCTGATATGAGTAAGTGCTACCGTTGTTTTATGTTCTTCGGGGGTGTGAGAGTGCCGTAGGCTAAATATATGTGTATTTTTATTTGTGTGTATGTTTTTATGTATAGCTACCTACTTTAGGCATATTTTACCCAACACGGCGTAGAATAAAAAAGCCTATGGTTTTCATTGAATTAATTATATTGATATCTTAGCTTGCTGGGCTATCATTAAAGTTTTAATTGTCAGATAAGATAATCAAATCAAAAAGATAATTAATTTTACGACGAAGGAGGGATTTGATTTTATTTTATGCAATTAATTATACACTTGAATGGCATAATCTTTGAATATTTTGAGACCTAAATTGGCAAGGCTGTGAAATATAATTAAAATTAGTTTAAAACATAAGTTGAAAATTCTATAATTTCTAATTTATTGATATTTGGGATTATTCTAACAAAAATTCTAAAAGAGTATATGTTTGTTTTTTTACAATACAGTTTTTCATAAATAATTGACGTGGTTTTTGCTAGTGCATTTTACATCACGATATGTTTGTTTTCGAAAATTGTTTTCAAGAGAGAAACATTTGAACTAAATGCGAGCGAAATGCGTTAACCGTTATTGCGTCACTTTTAGGTTTTTATTTTCTCCGGAATTTTCCAATAAAAAATTTCAAGTATTTTACCATTTTACAATACTGATTAAATGCGCCAACTTTTGATGAAACTCACCATCACAATTTAGAACATTTTTTTTAAAGGATGGCCAAGTCGACCGATTTTAAATCAATAGTTCAACAAAAAGTCTTAATTCTTGAAAACTTGGGCAAATGTAATTTTTTTACTGTGGCATTGGAAATATTATTCACGGTTACGGTTCCAAAGTTTAGAAAAATAAAATTAGTAAAAGTTAACCACAATAATCAAAAATGGTCATAATTTCAACAAAGCTCTAGGTTGCACTTAAAAGCTCATAATATTCAAATAACATGAGATAATTTTTTTTTTCTAATTTCTTTCAGGACAGTGAAAGTGGTGAATACTTCCACCATGTTTCGACTTGACGTTAAGGTCTGGGACACCCTGTCTATATAAGGAATTAGAAAGGTAAATAAAAATAATTCTTTAATTATACGTTTCGACAGTTGATGAATATTATATATATATATATATATATATATATATATATATATATTTATTAAATAATTTTGTACACTATTGTTTATGAAGTTATGAAAGACAACCTAAAAACGACAAAAGTAGTTTTAAACCTTAGATACGCTTTTATTGACACATGTATTTACAATTAGTTCTCAATATATGGATTATTTTTATTGTTATTGGTTTCGCGGAATTGAAATAAAATATTTAAACATTTTCTGTAGTGATGCGCGTTCCCAAATTTCCGGTTCACATTTGATGAAGTGGCAGAATATGGAATCCTGCTCAATCTGCACGTAACTCTCGAATGGTCTGACTGGTTTACAAACTTGGCAGAAAATAGTTCCTCTAATAATTTTGGATCCTCCGATGATGTACAGAACGAATCTCATCTCGATCATTATGTCATAAACTTCGATTTCGATTGCCATGCCATATGGTAGTTTGTGTGACAAGCTGAAGGTCATGAAAAACTTTTCATCGGTTTGTTCACAACTCCTGAATTTGACTTCTGGCATAAAATTTACAAAACGCAAGATATTATTGTCCATTTTTTTCGGTAATGAGATTTAATAATTTTGATATAGAACGACTTTCGCAATTACAACACGTTTTGATAGATTTTGTAACTTTGATTTGTATATTTATCCAATGACTGCCAACTTTTAAAGCTGACAGTTAATCAGAATTTACAAATCAATCACACTCACAAAATAATTTCGCTTGAATATCAAAAATAAATAAAAATACATAATATGACTATTGCGTTATATTTCATATAAAAATTTGTTTAATAATATATTTTGTGCCTATCTTTTGTTTTACTTTGATTTATATATTTATCGAATGACTGCCAACTTTTAAATCTGACAGTTAATCAGAATTTACAAATCAATCACACTCACAAAATAATTTCGCTTGAATATTAAAAATAAATGAAAATATGTAATATGATTATTACGTTATATTTCATATACATTTCTTTTTTTCTTGGTACGGTTATGTATATTTACTAACAGCAAGTCATTTAACAAACATCATACTTTTTCATCGTTTGAAATAGTATTTCATACTTTCATCAACTTTGTACCAGATAGTAATGATTTTTGGCACTTTGACTCAAAAGCAAACAGCAAAAATATTAAATGCCACACAAGCAACAATTTCTCTGAAAAAATAAACGATCAAAATGGGTCAGAGATACGGCAAAGTAATTTTGCTCTATGGCAATTCACTTGAACACATAGCTAAACCAGATGTGTTTTGAATCGCAAAAAAACGAAAATAAAAAATTCTATATATTTTTACGTTTTAAAGCCTTCACAAAATAAATAAGTTAAAACTAATTAGGAAATATTTTGTTAATTTGGAATTGCATAGAAAGATAAGGAAGAAGTTGATGAAAATTAAGGCGAGGCCTATAAATAAATAAATAAATATTTATTCATTGATCAATTTTTGTTGAATGATGATTTTTATTTCTTTAATGTTTGATTACGGTACGGGAAATTCTTGCAATTTGCCTTACCGCACGATGCCATGAATCTCTGGTTAACTTCCCGTAGGTTATTCCTACATCCTGTAGTTATAATAATGGGCCAAAAATCGAAAATGCAATTTTTGCATATCTTCACGTTTCAGAGGTTTCTGAACATTTTGGCACACATCGGAAAAAATAAATGAGTGTATGTGTTTTATGTGTCTGCAATTTTTCGTCCACGTTTTAGGCGCACTGATCAACCGACTTGAATTCGATTACTATTGATAGGAGATGTGCTGATTAGTTTTTGGCGAAGGCAGGTCTAGCCGTTCCGAAGATATGGGGCAAAAAGTGCCAAAAACGGTAACTCAGTTTTTAAGAGAACGGAGCGTTCGATTTGAATAATTCAAAAAACATTTTACTTGTATTAACAAGATGAAGAACTGATCAAATTTTCATGAAGGCAGGTCTAGCGGTTTCGCAGTTCTAGTAAAAAAGTAAAGAAAAATGCCATATGGCGGTCAAAAATGATCATTAGACATATGCACATCAAATTATCAGATATTTTATAGAGATTTTAACAATAAGTATATTTTTTTTTACATTTCCATGGGTTCCGTACCAATGCTTATCCGTTAGACAGCGGCGCGGCGCTTACCCGCTTTGATATTTCGTCCCTATGCAGTTAAAGCAGTACGATTGCTTTGAAAAAAAGTTCAGAATTTCCAAAATATTTCAAAATACACTTTTCTTCAAAAAGTCTTTTTTTTTAAAAAAAGTAATTTTTTGTAAAAAATTTATAGTTTCTCAAAAATCTAATTTTTCAGAGTAATTTTTTTTCAAAAATGTTTTTAAAAAAAAATAATTTTTGGTACGGGAAGTTCCAGCAATTTTCCTTAAGGCACGATGCCATGCACCACTAGTTTCTAGTTACTTTTGTATTAAGTCCTCACCGAGAACTACATGTACTTCTCCAGGAATTTATTTCTCCCCGCCAATGGATTTTACAGTCGTCTAGCAATCCTATAGAACCTCCGTCTATTCAGTGTATACACCTTCAACATAGTGTATCCATCGCCGCTCTGCCGTTTCTTTCTTCCATCCACCCATGTTTGTACATACACCCCCACTCGCGGCCTCGCTCGAGGTTCCGTCCTCGCCACTGGCCTACGACGCCCGGCCGTTCGGGGTCTGAACTAAAAGGCGATTCGATCGCGCATCGCCGCCCGCCAGATCAGACTTGCTGGACTTGTTGCTTGGAATCGGAAAAAGTCACGCTTATTTATGCGAATGATTGATTGACATAATTGTATGATTGCTCTCTTTAATTCATCCATCAAATATAAAAATGAATGAATGAGCTTTAAGGGTGCCCTGAGAATTGGGGTAAAAAAGTAGTTAGAAGTAGTTATTTTGCATACGAGGCATGCTAGAACAGTTAGGTAATTATGATTAATATTATTAATTGCTTAGTGGGGGTATCACATCAATATTTCATAAATACGTATCAAATTAATTAGAAGTAGAGAAAACTGGGTACAGTTGTGCCACGTCTTTTATCAGTCATTTACCAGCTAGCTTTTGAACGAACAACTCATCATAGAACATTGATGTTTACAGGTGAAATATTCCATATCAAGAGATCTTTAACCTAGTGTGAACTTTTTTAAAATACCTCTTACCGTTCGCGAGATATACCTCAAAAACAGTTTCAAATTTTCAACTTTGAAACAGTTAAACGCCTATATCTTGGAAAATATTCAACATAGGGTCATGATGTATATGAATGAAATATGCGCATTTAAAATATGTATCTGCAGGTGCAAAAAATTTAATGATATCTTTAACCGTTACCGACACGTATTAAAAATGCGTTTTTCTCGAAAACTATTTGAAGTGCGACCGAAATTTGGGCAGGGAGGAAAGTGAGTTAAATGGTAATTTGAACACTTATCTACGTGTAAATATTGAAATACTCTCCTTAAATACTATGGAATTGTCGTAAAATCAAATCATATAAGAAAAGGGTGAGTGTCACAACCGTCCACACCTGAGAAACGATTGCGGCAGGCCTAAAAATAGGTTAAAAAACAACAGCTATAAAAACCAAAATATTTTATAACGACTTTTGTTGTCGTTAATAGCACTAACAGTAATAACTTAGCTTAATTAATGAGATTGATATTCATAACACTTCATTGCATTGATCTCGATCTGCTGAAGTTAAACTTTTTATTTCTTTTCAAATATCTTTTTTGAAGTAAAACTTCTTTAGGCGCGACTAGGGTGTAAAATTGTACAAATACAACGAAAGTTCCTTACGTCCAAACTGTTCGTCATTCGGTCTCAATGAGATCATTTCTCTACGGGTCGATTGTGATTAGCCGTCGTGTATGTAAATAGAAATCTGTCGTTGTATGCGTACTAACATCAACGTTGTATGCATACCGATATCTACATCGTAGTACAAATCATGGTTTAATAAAAAATGCCTGAATCAGAAAAATATTTTACCCTGTTTCTTGAAAACAATAAAACGAATTAAACATTTGGGCCGTGTACTAAACGTAAATTTATTGATTAGAAATGATTTCTATATTATTCGTAGTTTCTATAAATCTTTGAAGTTATTAAAATGGAAAATATTTTTTAGGCAAGATAGATATTACAGCTGTTCAAAGAATGAGATTATATCGCCAGCGAAAAAGTAAAAAAAAAATACAAGCATATTTGAAGTATGACTTTAATTACATTATTGCTTTTAAATATTATACATATTTTTAGGCTATTACAAAAATATAATTTATAATTTATCATTATATAAATGTGAATAATGGTTGACACTAATAAATGTGCGCATCACAAGTGTTACCATATTACTAATAAACATTAATCAAAATTGTTATATGATGTATTTATTTTTACTTAAATGCCATCTTGTACAGTAGCAAATAAGTTTTACTTCAATCGCGTGTGAACCTTACGCGCACTTTTTTTTATTCTATTTTATTCTATGAGATTTAATAAATTTGTTACATTTTGTATCATGTTATTATGTTTTTTAGGTGCATTATGTATTATACTATATTGTATTTTATACATATTATATGTATAATAACTGTATTTTTAATCTCTTGAAACTATTCTGTGGGCTATGAGTTTAAAAAAAAAAATAATATGTAGCATGACACAAAATAATCATTTAAATAAAGCTTATGAATAAAATATAATAATATATAACAAAACGTAATTTTTAAGCAGAATAAACAAGATTTTTTTTTTGTTGAATTTCTATTTCTCCTTCGTATTTTATCTTAATGAAGTCAGATTTTTTTATCTATTTAATCTTCATCCAAAAAGAACAAAAACATATATGTCACAACCGTACCCATAAAATTTTTCACAAACCCAAAAACGCACACTTTTGAAAGTAAATCTTCATTATGAGCTAAATTATTTAAGCAACAATTAATTGCTGGTAATTAATTACCAATGTTCAACAAAATATCAAACAAAGTTATTTAAACAAGAAAACTTACTTTTGTCTCTTCGTAATAAAATAAAAATTAAGAATTGGTCACAAAAAAACTTCCATATTAAGACATTTGTATCTAGACCCTCTTTTCAAACTGCTATACCTGGTATATAACTCATATAAATATATTAATTTATTAAACTAATTTTTATATTAAATATAACGTAATAGTCATATTAAATATTTTTATTTATTTTTGATATTCAAGCGAAATCACTTTGTAAGTGTGATTGAATTGTAAATTTTGATTAACTGTCAGCTTTATAAGTTAGCAAGTTGGCAGTCATTTCATAAATATACAAATCAAACTAAAACAAAAGATAGTTATGATAGAAAATCTATCAAAACGTGTTGTAATTGCGAAAGTCGTTCTACAGCAACATTTCTAAATCTCATTACTGAAAATGTTGGAAAATATCCTTCGTTTTATAAACTTTATGCCAGAAGTGAAATTCAAGAGTTATGAACAAACCGATGAAAAGTTTTTCATGACCTTCAGCTTGTCACACAAACTACCATATGGCATGTCAATCGAAATCGAAGTTTATGACATAATGATAGAGATGAGATTCATTCAATTCAGCCTCGGAAGATCCAAAATAATTAAAGGAACTATCTTCTGCCAAGTCTGTAAGCCAGTCAGACCAATAGAGAGTTACGTGCAGATTGAGCAAGATTCCATAATTTGCCACTTCATCAAATGTGAACCGGAAATTGGGAAAGCGCACCACTAGAGAAGATGTTTTAATAAATTTCATTTCAATTCCACAAAACCAATAACAATTTCAAATAATGATATTGAGAGTGAATTGTAGATGCATCTGTTAATAAAAGCGTATCTGATGTGTAAAACTATTTTTGCCGTTTTTATTAAAGATATTAAGTTATATTTAATAATTTTATAAATGACCAATGTCCAACCACCAGTAGTATGGTATTAAATTGATGTGAATTAAAATTCAATATTTAATTACGAAAAACTGCCTGGCCGATCTTTATCAGATACTGATCGGCTTGGCCGATCATCGCGCAAAATTGACCCACGATAGTTCTTATCGAGATACATATTAGGGCATTTAAATTTTTAACGGCTTGGTTCAGCCGTTTTTAAAAAAACGTTGATGAAACGTGAAAAATCGCTTACATACTTATGTCAAAAAACGCTTCGGTTTGACCTTACGTATGTGTTATCAAAGTGCCATAAAAAGTTGCACTTATGATAAAATTGTTATTTGACATTTGTGCTTACAGAAGTTAGGTTTTATGTGTAAATGGCCTGATCGCAAGACAAAGATAGCTGTGACCTACTCATACGATTATAACCCATAACATAACATTTCTATTTTATCCGAGAATTGTATTTTAAGTATTCATGTATCTATTCTATTATTAATATACCCTTTACTTTAGAATAAATCAGAGGATTCTATCAACGTAATTTATTCAGATATATGTGAGCTCTAGGTATCTATTCCTGCCATTTCTATATCTTATGAAGATGAAAAAAAACATAGTCAAGACAATAGTTACAAAATAAATAATGAAGCTTTTTCTTAGTACCATGATAGTAGTATATTAACAAATATCAAGTCCAATTGGGGTTTAAATTTCAAACTTTTCCTATGCATTTTATTGTTTTGTTTTCGTTTTTATTTTAACCCGTTTGCTACGAATGTCGTCCATGGATGACATCTTTATCAACAAGTTTTTTTTCAAAAAAGTAATTTTTTAACAAAAATTTCAGAATTCTCTAAAATCAAATTTCTTCAAAGTTTATAAGATATTTTATTCTTTTTTTTTTAAAAAAAATAAAAATGTACGAGGAGTTCCAGCAATTTGCCTTGGCACGATGCCAATGATGCCATACGCCAGCAGTTAGTTTTATAGAAGATCAATTGTAATTTTCAGCAATATTCAATGATAATGATAAAACTATTTTAAAATATATCCGTGCCAGGCACTGGACACGCTGTTCCGTACAGCAGCGACACTTTTGCAGAAAACACTCTCGTAGCGAAAGAATTAGTTTTGTGGGTTATGCCCCATTTCTCATAAAATGTCTCGAAAATTTGTTATGCAAACAAATCCTTATTCCGTACTACGTGATTGAGTTTGAGAATATTTTATAGTTGCACAATGGTCGTGGCATGGCATGTGCAACGTTGTATGGTTTATGAAGAGTGACGTATCGCACTTTTTGCTCTTTATCGGACTTATGTCCGATTTGCATATGTAATGATGCTCCTAATAATACCTAATATGTTAGGTTTTATATTATTTCTTTTGTACAAGGCCTAGCAGTGCGATCAATTTATTGATTCTAAATACAAAAATAAATCTTATATTTTATTTGGCACGTGCATTTACTTTCACAATACGCAGTTTTTACCGCGCAAACATTAGTTCTTGGCAATATTTACCCAAGAATTAAATACCTTTTTTTACTTTTATATAAGCTGTTCTAGAGATCCTTTTTTTATGTATAACTGGGCTTACAGCAGACTTGGCTAATGGCTCTCTGATGAGTCCGACTTTGATGCTCCAAAAACAATCAGCTCGATTTTCTTCAGTATTCGGATATTTACATTTTTAAGTAGTAGTATGATATCTAGGTTAAAATATTTTTCCAAACTTGAGTTACAATGCTTGTACAGTTTCCATCTTCAAGTCGTCAGAGAATTATATTATACATGCACCATGAGAAGTATTTTTTTATAAGCTGTTCCAATGATACATTTATATGTACAACTGGGTTTACACCAGACTTGGCAGAAGGCTCTTTAATGAGACGACTTTGATGTCTCAATAAGATCAGCTGGGTTTTTCTCTAGTCTTGGATATTTACAGTTTCGAGTAGTGTGTTTATATATGGGTTAGAATGTTTTTCCAATCTGGAGTTATATAATGCTTGTACATTTGCATCTTCAAGTCATCAGATTAATTTATTATACATATACTATGGAGGGTTTTCTGGTATTCTTAGAGCCTTACACTGCCTTCTCTGTCTGCCTTGAATGTTCAAAATTTTTATAGCACAGTTCTAAATAATAGGTCTATATTGGTTTAATCACTATTTTATACTAAGTACTTTGCTGTCAATGAAGAGTTTAGACGTGTCTGATCAACATGATAGATTTGTGTGGTAAATTGTTTCTAGTGATAGCATTTTTGTATGGTATCTAAGTTAATTTTTAGTCTAGGTACATTCCCAAATATTCGGCGATGAGAGTTACTTTGAGAACAGTCTAATTGTTCAAGTTGGTGGGATTTACTCTATGTATTGTGATTTTTAAATTTGTAGTTAAATTTTATTAAGATTTTAGGAGATTTTTGGTTTGATCTAATGCGAAATTACATCCGCAATAATACTTTGTAAGACAATTTTTATCATTTTCTTCTTTGTATTAGTTATAATAGTCAATTAATTAAAAAACAAAACAGATTCAAATTAATTTTAAATCAATGCCTGCATGTAGAGTAATTAGAATTGAACACGAATACAAAAATCAAGAATGTTGCGCCATACTCATAATATAAACTTTATTTCATGTAAACTGTTTTCTCTAAGATTTTTTTTTTTAGTTTATTTAATTGAATTATAGGAAAATTGATTTGAAAATCACGTTTAATTCATAATCAAATTGTATGATTGAATTATTTGAGTAGTAGTATACAAATAAGTTGTGAATAAAGTCTAATGAACAATCTTGATCTCAAATAAAGTAGCAGAAAAGGTAAAATAAATTTGTTATTAAATTTTTGCTGATGCAAGTGAAGGATAATTGAAGTTTATAGAAAATGAGCTACGCGACACTTGAAAATCTGGCTTAAAAAATATCCCTCTTGAATTATCCATATGGTTTTTACCTTGCTATGAATATAATCAGAAAAATTTACAATTCTGCCACAGGATAATATATATTCGCACAGAAATACGTATTCGGAATTGTTTCAAGTATCGAACCATTAAGAAATTGATGTTTTTGATAACCATTCTGATCGTTACATAAAATATAATAAATTTTTTATGCAACCAAATAAAAGAAAAGTTAATGACTACTAGTAGAGATTATTGTCTAACTAAATAGAATTGTTTAGTAAGAAATAATTTTTTAATCTTTAATTGAAATAGAGTTATTCTGTTACAAATTACGATTTTACTAAACAAAAAAATTTAATAATATAAATAATATTTTTCAACATTATTTATAAAATTTGTATCGATCCATAACATGTTGAACTTATATACTCCATTCAATGAAGCGTTTGGGTCTGAATTTTTTTTACTGTGCTCCGATTTGCATAAAAATTTTGTGAATTAGGTACATCTTACCCTCAAGTTCAAAAGTGAAAATAATTCGGACTTTGCCACCAATACCCTTTTTTCCTCTCCGTTTACTGCACTAATAGATACAATACAATATCATTGAAATATTTTTATATACTCTATTTTTTTTAATTACTGAAAAAAATATAATTTATTGAATATAATATAGTTGAGATAACTTTAATTGTAGTTTATTTAATGTATAGACTTTGTTGAAAGGTTGTTTTATCTAGTAAGGATCTAACAATAATACGCCCATTACTAAAACATTTTCCGTAAATTGCGTTACGTCAATATCTGATCATAACATATGCAATTATTTTTAATTATGGGTAAGTGAATTTTCCTGATTTTCTTTTTTGTAATATGCTGAACTAATGGCTAGTTAGCTTGTTTCAAAGAATTCTATAAAAATGAAAATTATTCACATGAATTTGATTCAGGTAATTTTTATGCCATAATTTTTAAATTAATTTTAATGCATATTTTTAGCACCAAAACGAAATAAATTATATAAAATTTAGTTCTATTATTTTTCCTAGTTTTTCTTGTTGCCCATTTCGGCATGTGTAAAAATTACTATATATCAAAAAAAAATTTTGTTGAATTTAAATTTCTTTTTAAATTTTATTTTTATCAATAATGATGCTTCTTCAGTAAAAATGGTTTTATTATAATAACTTTATTGCACTTTTAAAGTGACCAAAATGCATTATATTAACTGACATTTAATTAAAATTTGTAATTTTATTTTCTTCTTATTATTAATAGCAAATATTTAATTAATTTTATTGTTTGAATTTCTTCGAATCTACGTCGTAATTTTTACGACATTTCTACATTGTATTTAAAATTACTTTCCACTTAACGCGGTACATATGTTATCGCAAAAGTAAGGCACAGGAAAAAATACGCAAACACGCGCACAATCAGAAAATCAATGTCAAAACATATTTTATAAGTGCTAATCAAGCTTTTTGCGACCAAGACGAAGAAAATTTTTCAATTTTTTACGTGCCAAAAAATCGAAGGAAAAATATACATATTTTTGTCGCATGATTTGTGAATGACTAAAATAGGGTAGGGCGGGGCACAAAGGTCCAATCTTACTACAAGTAACACATATCAAACAAGTAACACATATCAAATGAAGAACTTTTTGACTATCTTCAGTAAACTCCCAGCTAATTCATTATTGTAAAAATGCATTTTTTGCTGTTTTTCAAATATTATTTACCTGTTTTTTACCCTATAAGCGGGGTTTTTTTGGGGGTAAAAGGGACAGCCAGGAAGCAAACAAATCCAATTTCTTACTTTTAATTTAAAGGTATTTTACAAAATAATAGCTACATTACTCTACAAAATAAATCTCATGGGTATATATTTTACACGGATAACACTGTAGTATAACCTTGATCTGGTATTTTGTCAGAAATATTCACCAGCAGATTTGGAATAACTATTTCTTTCATTTATCTCTTGTAAAATTGCCAAAAAATCGAAGCAAAAATTATTCATATGTATGTAGCATGATATGTGAATGACTAAATAGGGTAGGGCAGAGCACAAAGGTCCAATTTGCATCGAGCAATATATTGTGAAAATCAACCAAATTATATCACAAAAGTAACACATATAAAACAAACAACCATCTGACTATGTTCAGTAAAACTCGCAGCAGTCATCATTGTAGAAATGTGTTTTTTA